>NC_024312.1:6613835-6624903 GCF_000523025.1 Cynoglossus semilaevis | reverse complement strand
CAACCTGGTGCAGCAGCACAAGAAAGTGGTTTGACATCAGTTCAGGCAACTGACATATCACAAAAACAAGAATCAAACCTCAGAGTCCAAGCTTCAGCCTTGTCCGCAGCCTCCGAAGAACCCACAAAGAAGGAAATGTCAGAAAAAGAGAAGGAAAAATTTGCAGAATCTCTTAAAGATTCTGATCATGAAAGAGAGGTTGTGTCATCTGGGCGTCACTCTCCAGCAGAAAAAGATATTTTACCTCAACAAACCTTTCCAGACCAAAGAATGGAGACTGTAGTTGACTCAAGAACAGTTCCTGGCTCCACATTTGTGAGCCATGAAATAGATGACAATGTCCTTGCCTCTGATAACAGTCAAATCAGCAGCTCCACCGCTGCTGGAGTCATGTTAGCCTTTCCAGATGGAAGGGAGAGCCTGATCGATAAAAGGCTACTTGTAGAAGGTGAAGATTTCAATGTTGATGATGATGACGAAGATGAAGAAGAGGAGGAAGAAGATGAGGAGGAAGAGGAGTTGAGTGATGTAGACATGGAGAAGGGCGCCAGAGAGCAGTCTGAGAAGGAAATATGCAAAATTAGTTCCGATGATGGCGCTAGGATGACAGAGACAGATGACTCAAAAGACACATCGCAGTTATTTCACAAAGAGGACATCGTGAGCAAAGCTCCTGAAGTTAGAGAGGCAGCTAAGACGGACTTGAGTAAAACAACATCTGCTGAGACGAAACCTCTCAAAGAAGAGGACAAAGGTAGTGACACAGCTCACGAGAAACCTAGTGAAACACTGAGTTTAGACGTCAGCAGAGCAGATCAATCAGCTGCTGCCCCCAGTGCTGAAAAGGTGGATAAACCATCTGTTCTTCCACCCAGTGGACCAATACTTTATGATGCAAAGAAAACAGAAGAAACAGACAGGAAGGATTTGTCCTCTGAAACTACAACTAAAACGATGACATCATCAACAAAGGAAGTAACCTCGGCTGAGATACCAGAGTCTAAAAAAGTAGATGAAGAAAAACAGTCTCCAAAAAAACCTGTTTCGGAGGGCGATCATTTTATGTCCATGCCTACATTCAGTTCCTCTCCTCCACAAACCAAAAGCTATGCCGACATTGGACAAAGCAAATTTGGAGATTATTCTGAGCCTTTTTTCAGTGACCATTTGAAGAAAGAAACGCCTGTGTCACCAGAGTCTGATCTTAGCAGTTATAAATGTTACAGCCAACGTGAGACTCGAGAAGAAAGCGTAGATATCACACCGAGTATCATCACGAAACACGAGGAATCTTCTACATACAGCACAATGACTCACTCGAGCCAATCAACCAAAACATATTCTTCTTCATCCTATAGTTACTCGTCCTCAGCCTTCACCTCAGGCTCCTTAAGCCACAAGTTTGGAGATCAGGACGGAACTTCTGCGAAAATACTGAGCTCTGATCCGGCGCCACTAAAGGACGAGTCGTCGTATATAAAAGCATCTACAAGCTCCTGCTTCGGAGGTGTCCACAGAGATGAATACATGGAGGTGGCAACAAAACCTGCAACCACAGAGGAGACGAGACCATCACCTCCTGCACTGCCCACCACTGGTAAACAAAGTGAAACTCAAACTTGTTCTGCAAAACCCCAAACTGACACAAAGTCAAGCAGTGAAAGTTTTTATTTGCTAGAAACGAGTGTAACAACATCTACTACAGCAGCCACGTCCAAACACACTGAGAGTCACTTCGACCTCTCTCCCCTCCAGAGGGCTGACTCTCCTGACAGGGGGTCGCAGGGATCCACAGAAGAAGAAGAAGAGCATGATAAACTAGCAATGGAGGATGGAACTCTTCCATGTCGAATTGAATGCCAAAAAACCCAAGTGACTGAGCAAAAAGAGACAATTTCATCAATAACTCAGTCCTGTGTGGTAGAAAGTACCACAGGTGGCGCAGAGACAAAAACTGTCACTGTCACGTCCACAACTGTTACGTCCAAACCTGACACCTTGTCACAAACCACTCCGCAGACAGCCTCAGTGACTCCACCTAGTTGCAGTGAAAGCACTGAAACGCCATTTTCCATAGCAGACAAGCTTGAAACAGAAAGAGATAAAGAGAAAAAAGACCAAAAATCTGAGTCAAAAGAAGAAATAATGACCCTGGGAATGGCGTCTTTTAGACAAGATGCCAAGGTGACAGAAAACGAACGCGGTTTAAAAGATCAGAAGACCCAAGACTCGGCAGAGAAAGACACAGTAATCCTGCAGAAGCTGGAGGAAAAGAAAGCAGAAGAAACGACGTGTCAAAAAGGCACAGATAAAAAAAATGCATCTGATCCTGAGGTGAGTGGAAAATCACTGGATGTGAAAGGAGCAGAAAAGATGGGGGAGAAAATGATGACACAGCCAGAGAGATTAGAACTGAGGAGAAAGAGCAGTTTATCAGACTGGGAGCTGCTACAGAGGCCTGACGATTTCCCAGAAGTCCCTCCTCCAGGTTACGGTGATGAGGAGGAGGAAATGGAGGCGATGCAATGGGCAGGACCTTCTACGTCCTCTTTAAAAGATGCAAAACCAGAGCGTCCTGCTGACCTGAACACAGGTGACACCTCCTCTCCAACCTATTCCTCCTGTGAATATAAGCAGCAAAGAGGAGAACTTTCTCCATCGTTCATCAACCCCAGTCCTCATCAGCTGTCCAGTGATGAGGGCGAGGAGGACGACCACAGTGACCCCCTGCAGGAAGGAGATGAAGATGATCGGGAGCAGCACTCTGTGAAAAGGAGGTGCCACAAGCAGAAGCACCACCACAGTCACACGCACCATGAAGACCCCGTACCGGGGTCACAGCAGCTTCCTGGTGCGATGTCAACTGGTCTGGCTGTGACTTTGGCTGGAGAGGAAACGCCTCCGACATCAGTGAGCGAGTCTTTGCCATCCCAGTCTGACTCTGATGTTCCACCAGAAACTGAGGAGTGTCCCTCCATAACAGCCGAGGGAAATCTGGACTCAGACGAAGATGCCGAACACCTCCCGGTGGACAAACTGTCCGCCTGTGGAGCTGGAGGTGGTAATCACTCCTCATCACCACAACCAGCTCAAAGGACCCCTGATCCTCCCCCTGCACCTATGAAGGACCCTCTGCCTCACCCTCCGCACCCAGATGTGTGCATGGTAGATCCAGAGGCTCTCCTCAACGACAACGGCAGCACAGAGAAGCTTCTCAAGAAAGAGCTAAAGACAACAAAGGGCCTCAGGAAGGGAAAACCCAAGTCAGCCTCTCCTGCCCGTAAAGGAGAAGGGAGGAAGAGGTCCACCACACCAGTGAAGCAGGCCAAGGACTCTGCATCTCCACGATCAGTCTCCCAGAAGAGGAAGGACACAGAGAGAAGTTCCAGACTGGTGAAGATGTCTGAGAGTCAGGGCTCCAAGAATGAGATCCTTACTCCAGGGAAAGCCTTGGTCAATGGAGTCAAGACCAACTCAGGTGAGCAAGACCCTCGAACCACAACAAACCACAGATATAAAACCAATCTCACAATAATGCATTTCTGTCCCTAAAACTTCTTGTGATAAACTCAATCATCACACTTTACCTAGATCGTTCCAATGAGCAATAATTGGAAAAAGAAATCAATAAATAAACATAAATTATCTGTTGTATTTCATCTTGTATTTCAGTATATGATTTACAGCTGTTCTGTTGGGAACATCAGTTCTAATATCTCTTTATGTCCTGGTTAAGCTCAATCTAACAACTCTCAAAAACCAAGTTCGGCCGTTCCTTCTGGCCCACCAGTCTACGTCGACCTAGCCTACGTACCTAACCACTGCAGCGCCAAGAATGTGGACCAGGAATTCTTCAAGCGAGTGCGGGCTGCATACTACGTGGTGAGTGGGAATGACCCAGGAAGTGGGGAGCCCAGCCGTGGAGTCCTGGACGCCTTGCTTGAAGGCAAAGCTCAGTGGGGCTCAAACTTACAGGTTTGTTCGTTCACCATGTTGAGGTTAACCAAGTCTCTGCTCCTCCACGTTTAACAGACTGAATCTACGCTTCCTGAAGAACATGTTTGACGCTCTGCATCTACTTAACAAAACAGTTAATCAAGGAAAAACCTAAATATTATCAAAGAGTTTAGATTAAGATTAATATCAAATGAAAATAAATTTTACTGAATTTTATATTCTCAGTCTATTCGGTCCAAGTAAAGGTAAGTAAGTAAGTAAAAAATGTTTTCTGTATATGTAATTATTTTAACAAATTACTGATCGTGGTAATTTATTTTTGCCAGCTGTGTGTAAAATATTTATTTTTCAACTTGCCCCCTGCATGTTTTTAATAAATGTGTATCTCCTCTCATTCATCAGGTGACTTTAATTCCAACCCATGACACAGAGGTGACCCGGGACTGGTACCAGCAGACCCATGAGAAGCAGCAGGACCTGAACATCATGGTTCTGGCCTCCAGCAGCACTGTGGTCATGCAGGACGAGTCTTTCCCTGCCTGCAAGATTGAGTTCTGAGCTGTGCTGATCTTCTCCGTCAGCCAACCACCAACACCACCAGTCCTCCATCCACAGCCAATCATCTGCTTACAAACTGAGATGGAGATGCAAGAGCAAACATCCCTCTCGGTCCCATGGCAACTGTCTCAGAAACATCGGCTGCAGTTCTAGGTAAACGTCTGACCTCTGTGTTTGAGCTTCTGTAACACTAAGGGTAGTCTCCACAGCGAAATTCTCTTTGTTGTTTGTTTTCTACAGTGAGTTAGTTTTAGCACTAACAGTTGTGACAAAAAAAAGGACGAGTCAGTTTTTCAGTACAAACCACACTTCAGAACTTTACTAGATTCAGAACCAGTTTGAGGCAGAATGTTAGTCAGTAGAAAGAGACCAAACAAGTGCAAAATAAATCAAATTCTCACCATTGAACTTTGAGCATCTGGAGCTAATAGCACACAGAGCTCTGTCTGTGTGCTATTGGGCTAACGCTAACAGTAGTGTTAGCATTAATAACTCAATGTTATATGTGTTTTACACATATAAAAAACAAAAGAAATCTTCCTTGTAGTTTGTCACAGTACAGTTTTAGGAAGTCGCCTGAAGTCGCCATCCTCTGAATTATCGTTCACGGCTTTGCTGCTGATGCTGCTGCATGATTCGATGCTTGCATTTTAGACTAAAATGAGACATACATAGGGTTGATGTTTTGTTTTGCCAGCCTGGAAAAGTGTGAAATTCAGTGTAGTGTAGAAACGTGTCTACACTGTCGGGCTGTCACAGCTGAGGCAGCGGGACTATTGATATGAAATATCTCCGATGGATGTAATCATTCTGCTCTACCACGACCTCTACTGGTTGTATGTAAATCTAGTTCTAAGATGAATGTTATTTATTTGATGATGATTTGATGATGTTGAATATCATTTTTTTTTCATTTTTTCCTCCTGTCTGGCCATATTTTATCATCTCCGCCATAAAGAAAAGAAACAAACAAACAGGTGACAAATGTAGCAAAGAGACCTTTGTCTGCTCATACATCAGTGTGTAGTTTTCTACCCAGCGCAGGGTTTATTTTCAGGAGGATAAAAATGACAGGAGGTTAGTTTTCATGTGCCTTTAGATTGTGGCTTTGGAAAAAAACAACAACAAAACACCCGCAGAGTGAAAATATTTCATTTGGCCCATTTACAGAAATGAATTATGGGCATTTACCGACCCACATCTAGTACCCAGGACTGCCAAAGTCGACCCATTTCTGGACTCTTCTTTTGCTCTGCGCGGGGCCAGGAATGCATCATTTTTGGTTTCAGATGTAGCCCACATTCTGGATACCAAATGTGGGGCCCATAAATTCTTGCTAAATGTAGACCAAGTGACCAGTTCTGGGCTGTGGGCAGTACAAGGACAGAGCTGTGACCAACAAATGAAATATTCATACAGTACATAAACAAACTATACAGCCAGGACATTTGCACATTGTCCAAAAAATAAATCCAAAAAAATGCCACTTTAATGAACTTCCAAACAAAAATGAATGTCTCGAAGCATGGTATTGTACCAAATAAGAGCGCACTTTTCTGAGGTGGGATAGGGGGGAATTTGAATGTTTATGTCCAGTTGAAGCACATGGAGTTAGTGTAGCAGCAGATGATGGATGGAAATCACTGTAACAACAGTAAAACTACAGCTCTCTGTTCACGAGAACATCTTAAAAAATGTGTAAAATACAATAATATTCTTAATAACACATTAACGCCTGTAGGAGAAGTGTGAGTGTGACGTTGGTGACCCCACTGGACGCTGGGATGAAGTACAAATTAGTTAGAAATGGTGTTCTGTGTGTAGGGGTAGAAATGTATACGGTGTGTGATTACAGTAGATTAACCTTAGTCGACACTTTCTTTCTTTTTTTAGTACGTTTAACTCTGGCTTAATTTACTAAAACCTGTGATTAAAGCTAGCACAGGTTTTATTTTTATTTTTTATTCCTAAGATTTGTTTGTGATTTAATGATTTGACCCTGACAGTGGACTGGCCAGGCAGACCAGGGTTCAGCTTAAATATCCCAGACATATTAGGACGTTACATGCACTTTATTAATTATTTCTTTATTTACATTATTTTTTTAACTAATGTAAAATTCACTTAGACAGATTTAATATTCTTATTCCAGATTTTTAATGTTTTGTTTAACTGTATTTTTATTTTTTATTTTTTCAAAATGCACGAAATCATAACCAGAAATGAAAATGTGAACTTTTCAAAACCACAGCATCGCAGCATTTTCCTAGACATAAGATCATTAAAATTACTTAAATTAATATTGGTTAAAACTTCACTATAAAAAAACTGTATAAAATGTAATAATAATCTAAATTTAGTCACATTTGCATTAGAAAAAAAAATCTATAAAACATTCACTCATTCAGACATTCATCTTCTTTGCAGTACATTTAATGAAGCATGTCAAACTACTACTAAATGGATAGAAAATAGAAATAATAACAATACATTTTTTTTTTGTCCCCTGGAATCAGTTTATCTCACCATAAACAACTAGTTCACACATCAAACCTAATCTTCATCCACCCCCTCTGCCCGGCCTGGCCAAAAGTTCAGATTTATTATTTATAAAAATGCTGAATGATTTTGTTAAAGTGCACTGTGAATGGCTTATTATTATTATTTGTGATGATTTAGAGGCATATAAAAATAAAAAACTTCATCCTTTCAGGTGAAGTAAAGGTTGGCCAATGCTGTACAGTATATTAAACAATAATTGCAGGGTAAACACAAGTGCACACTCTCCAATCTGGAGGTCGTCGCCGTCGTAAGATGCCAGTGAATGTTCAAAATAACTGTTAATAACTGCCGATTGAGTGAAGTCACTTCCACCTATTTAGCGACACTATAATGAAAGTATGCAAAAGCTACAGGAAGATGCTTTTTAACGTAAGGGTCAGGTTGAGGCGGATGCTGCGAGTCTTCGTTGTCGTTTCGTCGTTTCTGTGATGTTTCTAAGATACCAGATTCCAAATATCCGACCTTGACAATTTCAAGGTCTCTGCAGAACGCTGTGAATCGCCCAAAAACTGAACTGTGTGACTGTACACAAGCCGAATGCACTAAACAGGAGATCTATTTTTCTGATTGTAGAGTTGGTACTGTCTAATGAATGCTGCTGGATCAATAACAAAAGAGAGAAAAAAAACTTAAAAAACCCCACTATCATTGACATAATTTTGAAGGAATCACAGAAGGAGAGCAGAAACTGTCCATAGGTTTGAGTTGTTATTTAACAGAGAGGAAACACGACTTAGTCCAATATCAGAAACTGAAACAGTTTCATTTTTCCTGACTATGACTTGAAACACATACAGACTCAACAACAAACCTGACTACAATAGAATAAAAACAAATCTACAGTAGGTGTACGCTTTATGTGCCGTACACAACAGTATCCTCCTGGTGATACACGCTCGATTTAGCTGATTTTAGTGACAACACTGCTAACTATTACATTCATGGTCAACTATTTACACTGATGAGAATAAGGTGCATCCTTCAGTTAAACATCATCCTCCATAAATCAATTTGTTGTCACCTGTCAATCTTCTCTCTCTCTTTCTCTTTCTCTTTCTCTCTCTCTCTCTTTCTGCCTCGCTGCATGTGATTTCTTTAGTTATAATCCTGAATGTAATTGTTTAACATGAAAATATAAATATAAATTTTAAAAAAAAGAAGCTATTTGAAAGAATTATATTTGAAGAAGAAAAAAAAGCTAATTGTCATAGCTGTGACTGAAATGACCTACGGTAAAATAAAACTGGGCTGTGCTGTCATTGTTTGACCTAATAACATGTTGTTAAGAAGACGCTGTTGTTGAAATTTGTTCTATTCTCTCTCTCTCTCTCTCTCTCTCTCTCTCTCTTTCTCTCTGCATTGTATTTATCTTGGTTATGTTTTACTTCTTTAGCGCAATATTTAATATCTCTCTGTCTCGTTAACTGGTTGAATTAGAACCTACTGCAGATTCATTGTAAAAGGGAAGCAGCCTGGTCATCATCAATAAAGTACATTTAAATCTAACTATATCTCCTCAATCGTACTTTATTTTTTAAAGAAAAAAAAAGATTTAAACATGTCAGAGGTGTCAAACCCCTGAGCTGAGGCCCACTGCTGAGTCCATCACTTCATTTCATGGGCCAGTGTGACAACTTGTGGGCCACAAGTGGCTCCCAGGCCAGACGTTTAAAAGCGCTGCTTTACATTAAAGGAGAACATCTTAATTTGCAGAGGCGTTAACTGAAATTCGAACACAGATTGGATTTTATTGTGTCTGTGACGACAGGATGCTGATGTGATTTCTTTGCCCTTGTGCAGTTAGCGTTTGGTTCTGTTCTTTCTTTCTTTTTTTTGTCTACTCACTGCTCGGCTGCTGCATCACTGAGCAAAAACAACATTCCCTTCTGGTTCCACGGTAACCATGGTAACACATTTGGACATAGGAGGAGGACAGTTAGTGGGCGTGGGTGTTTCTGAAGGTCTATCTGTGCAACTTCCTGCCTCTATGGTTTGGACAGAGACGCAATGAGGGTAATTCTCTCATCAGCATGACTCACAGGTTTTCTCTTCCTCACCTCCTTCGTCTCCCTCTCTCTCTCCTCTGCGTCAACGTTTGTATTTTAGGCCATTATCCCGGAGTCTCTCCACATCTGGGAGGAGGTGGAGGACCTGAAGGACTTAGGAAACATTCTTCTTTTTGAATTCAGACTCCCTTTGGTACATGACTGACCAAATGTGACTGCTGCTACAGCACTAAGATGCAGGGCTGAATCTTGTAAAGACATGTTTTAGAAGCTAAATCCAGTAAAATACCCTGTGTACCCCTAGTGTGCTATAAATGAAAAGAAAAAAAAATTATATTGTGACCTTTGATAAGCTGACACAAAAAGCCCTTACTATAGAATGTATGACTTTAAAAAAAAAAATTAAAAATTTAAATATATCTCCAAATGTAATGAAATAGCCCAAATCATGCTTTCACGTCAATATTTTGTGCTAGAAATGGAAAGAAAACAACTTTCACATCTTGACCTGTGATTAGAGTGACCACCTGTCCAGATTTACGTTGTGCTGCACTGAAATCTAACCAAATTGAAGATTTTGTACCACTTTTTCATTCGACATTTCATGTGCCTGATTGTCTGTGGACAGTCTATCGGTGCAGTCCATAGCAATGATAGGTGACTTCGTGGATAAGGCGGTAGCTGACAGGCTGAGTGGTGTGTCAATCAAACTGCTGACTCGCAGCAATCACACACACACTTTAGCGTCTGACATTGTATAGCGCGTAGTTGTTTTGATACTGTGAAGGCGCCCATGTACAGTGTGCCGAAAAAAAATATGTTTTTTGTCTGGGACCGGTGGGTGGAGATTCTGGACCAGCATTCTGGAATTGGCGTAAAAACGGCTTTTGATGGGAAACGACGCGGTGCACGTGAGTCTCACTACAACTACACAAGTACACAACAGAAAACATCCAAAAGTGTACAGTTTTTTTTTGCAAACTGAATTGGATAAAATTACTGCAGTAATAGTTACCAGTGTTTACTATGCAGTGCAATCTGCACATTCATATCGGTTAACCGACTGCAGAAAATCTCAAGAGAGATTCAGGTCAAAGTTCACTCTGGACACAGCTGTATAGAGTTCTACCACGATGTAGAATATATATTCATGGCCACTGAATCTTGTTATAGCATAGGTTTTAACATTAGGTTGCTTTTCTGCTACTAATGTGTTTCAGAAACGTGCTAATCCTAGTACTGAGAAAGGCTGTTGGCCTGCCACCTGCTGGATTGTGATGAAAAATCTGTTTAGTGGCGCTGGGTTATTTCTGTTTATTTCCATGTATTCGTTACAAATGGCCATATAATCCACAGGAGTTGTTGGTTTTACAGAACCCTGTTTATATTGAAATGGTTGTATTTGAGATCAGGTCATATTTAGTTCTGCCTTATCTGCTTATTTTATGTTAAATGTGTAAGAATTAATATAATGCATTAATCGTTATGTTACATGGCAACATGTGTGTACTTTTCAGGTTTAGGTTATGTCTTGGGAACTTCTTGGGAAGTTTTTGTTTGTTTTGTGGAGACGAAATACATGCATGTTAATTGGTAAAAAAAAGGTAGAACGTTTGATGAAATTCTTTGTAGAATTATTTATTTTATCTTTTCTTGCATGTTTCTCATAAAATTAGGGCATTTAGAGAACAATTTTGTGTAAATTTTTTATTAGAATTTGTGTCATTTATTGCTCAAAAACTAAAAAAGTTGACAAAGTTTTGTAAAATTATGAATGTATTTCATAAAATTAGGGCAGTTAGATAACATTTTTAGATTTTTTTTGTATGAAGCTAAGATATAGCAAAGTATTTTAGTCATTTTTAAGAAACTTTTATTTTCGCAGATTTGTTCAGGAATTTATTGGGATAGCATTTTACTGTGATCAAAAGTGAACGTATCAAAAACTTAATTTTTTTTATTTTAACAACAAAAATGGACATAGC
>NC_024312.1:6574418-6613735 GCF_000523025.1 Cynoglossus semilaevis | reverse complement strand
TCTGTGGTTAAAATTCAGAAAAATATATTTTATATAAAAAAAATTTAAAAATTGTTCTCTAAATCCCTTAATTTGTTGAGAAACATGCAGGAAAATATATATTTTTGGATCTCTCATTGTCTGCTGGTAAGATTGTGATGTTTTTTTCTGCAGTGTGTTCAGTGTGTGTTCAGTGCCTCTCTCCTAGGTGGAGATGTTGGATGGAGGTAATTTTGCACTTGAGAGTGTTGCTGATACTATAAGTCTGAGCTGCTCAACCTCCGTTTCTGGTAGTATGTTCTTTTTGATGGCCGACTCTGTGGCTGTTATGAGATCTACCATTGGTAGCTCCTTCAAGGTTATTGCAAGGTTTAGTCCTTTGGCTAGGACTTTTGACTCAGCTGAAGTGTCTCTGTCTGACAAATTTTTAACCCATTTGTTCCTGGTGTCCAGTTCGGTTGTATTGTTTTGTGTTGCCGCCCACGTTTGTATTTTGTTTTAGTGAGAACTGTAGAACCTAAGGATCTTTAACCCTCATCAAATCCTGGTGCATTTCAAGCCCAGATGCAGAAACTTGTCCACTCTAAGGACAAGATTCCTAGTCACAAACAGCAATGTGGTGTATGCAGTGCAATGCAATGATGAATGTGAACTGACCTGTACATTGGACTCAGCAATCCATCTCCACCTGAAGGAGAAGGGGCATCTCCTTTGATGATCAAAACGTGTGCATTCTAGAAAGAGAGGACAGATGGTTTGAGAGAGGGGTAAAGGAAGCCGTCCATGTCAAACTAGAAAGACCATCACCCACCTACAATGCTGTCTTTCGTTCTCTCCCCAGGAAGTGCAGCCATAATTCACACCTCCATTCAAGTGACTCCAACAACCCCCACCCAGAGGACAGGGAGGTGGGACGATTCACCATAGAGACGATGACTCACATGACCACTTGAAGGTCATATTGTTCGGGCCCAGAAAACTAGAACTGATGAAGCCTCTTGGATGAGAGGAGAAACGTCTTCTGAGGTCAGTCCAGTTGCCTACTTTAACCCTTGTGCGGTCCTTCGCATTTTTGTACACACCATTTGTCCTTGCCATGATTTTAATCTTGTCCCAGAATATGAGTATTAATGAATATGAGTAAAAGTTGGCACAAGTCATGCAGTACAGTAACATGCACACGCACACATACTCACGCACTCACACACAGACACAAAGACATATTGGGACTAGGTATCCTGGGGGTCACCTACACCTGAAGGACATTACAAGGGTCTAAACTGCTTTTGAGATTATTATGATGACTTGGATGACTGAGAATATTCATGAATATACTCTACCAAGAAAAATTAACTATAAATAAGGTGCCAACTGAAAAAAATTGATGTTACAAAAGTTGTTTTATTAGCATCTTTTCTAGAATAGGATGCCCAGTTTGAACATATGACTGGAGATTCTCAAATTCCCAAACATACAGTACATTTTGTTGCTTATTATTATTAACAGTGAATTGACCTCCAAGAATTGTCTTGCAATCCAACTTCTTTGCATAAACAGGTATCACTGGCTCTACACAGGGTTCAGTTGATTTTTGAAGCTAACCTGAGGAAGCCAAAGATATGCAAAGAATGTTTTTTTTAAAATTGCTACATGATTCTGCAGGTCTCAATATGGCCCTCAGCTAGCATTCTGAAACTTCCAAAACTTTACCTTGGCAGAAACAAAAGCTTCAGTCATTTAAACATACTTAGACAGCATCCAGATTGTATTAAATTAAATCAATGGAATTCTATCACTGCACCATGAAGTGTTCCACAGCAGCATTTAACAAAAAATAATTTATCATGTTTGCTAAATGTTTAAAGTTCAAATGCAAGCATAGCAACTCAAAGAGAAGGGTTTCTATGCTCCTCTCAATATCCTTTCTCAAAGTCAAACTACCTTTTATAAAATAAATTAAAAAATCCATGAAAATTGAAATCTGCTTCACATGTTCCTTACTGATGGTTTTGGTCAGAAAGGCAAATATTTCACATCAATCAGTAGGAGTCCGAGAGAGTTTTTTTTTTTTTCTTATCCGATAGAAGTCTTTTCTACACTGCCTGTTGAGCATGGTTTCTCTCCTCGGCTTCAGGTTCTTTGTCCTGATTCCAGTCTCTGAGTCCTTCTGGGAGGCTAGTGTCCTCCTCAAAGCTCCCTGTTCCCTCCACAAACTCCTCATATGTTGACTTCTCCTCAAAGGGACGTGGGCCGAGCAACTCTATCATGTCTGATTTGTGCAGAACTTCCATCTCCAAGAGACGCTTCCCCACCTGAGAATAAAACCAGCGTTAAATGCGGTATTTCTTTTATTTATTATTCAGTTTGTCATTTACATATGTGTATCTGAGTCTTACCATCTCCACCAGGTCCTTCTTGTCCTGGATGAGCTGCATGGTCCTCTCATACGCTCGGTCCACCAGTTCTCTGACCTCACTGTCGATCAGCTCAGCCGTCGCCTCGCTGTACGGTTTCTCCATAATCATCTCCCCCTGCCTGGGCATATCGAACGACACCTGTCCCACCTTCTCACTCATACCAAACTGAACCACCTAGTGGGGGAAAGTACCACAAGAAGATGTAAGGAGGAAGTGTGATGGGTGGTTATGTGGGCGGTGTGTGGGAGCTTTGAGAGGGTGTGTGTATCTCTGTACCTGAGCGTAGGCCGATTGAGTGACCTTCTTGAGGTCATCGTGCGCTCCAGTCGTGATCTGACTGAAGAAGACCTGCTCGGCCACACGACCTCCCAGCATCATGCACATTCTGTCGAACAGCTGCTCCCTGCTGTACAGATACTGCTCCTTGGGCAGATACTGAGCGTAACCCAGACCCTTACCACGGGGGATGATTGACACCTGAACACCAACAACAATATGCATTTAAAATTACTTTTTTTTTTCTCTACAGTAGGGCCTTCAACATGTCTAAACCAAGGACCTCAAAGTGGAGCAGGACCCTGTCTTACATTAGCAGCATAAAATTTTGTTTCATAATAAAAACAGATACAATGCAAATATCAACTTGGTGATTGTATTATCTTCATGCATTAAATGTATTGTAGAATTGATATTTTTGAACTACTGCACTAAGATCATGAACATTTTAAAATGTATGACATGAGCTACACTTAATATATGTCACTGTCCACTTAGCTGTTTTTATCTAAAATATATAATTTATAAGACCGTATATATATGTTCTGACCTCCCTGCAGTACCCTTCTGGACCGCCGGGGGGCGGTAAACACCTTACTGACAATCGTCTTTATTCCAAATAAAGGAATAAAATAATGACGGTGGAAAATCAGATCATTTTCAAAAGAATATATTGTTATTACGTGTTTCAAAGTGTTAGAACTACTAATTCAGGGTACATCTAAGACAACAGCCACTGACAGCTGGTGAGGTTTGAGTATAAATGAGTTGTACCTTCAGCAGTGGGTCTGCGTGCTGCAGGAACCAGCCTACAACAGCATGGCCGGCTTCATGGTAGGCTACGATCTTCTTCTCTGTGGGCTGAAGGACCTGAGTCCTCTTCTCCAGACCTGGAAAGACACAAACACCCTCACTTAGACAAAGACAATGTACCAGCAATATGAAAAATCAAATTTATACATGATCAAACTATGAAAAGATTTGGTCACATGACACTGACCTCCAATGACCCGGTCGATGGCCTGTTCAAAATGCTTATTGTTGACACATGGATGCAGGTACCGAGCCGCAATCAGAGCTGCTTCGTTGCAGACGTTTGCGATATCCGCCCCTGATTGAGACAAATGGAGCAACAAACTATTTAAATAGTTATTTTAACACAAACAAGTAATAAACATAATTATTTTTCCAGTTCCATTTCTACATAATAGGACTAACACTTTATATATATTTGAAAAACACATTAGTACTACAGACCGGTGAATCCTGGCGTAGCAGCAGCCATCCTTCTAGCCACAATGTCTTTGTCCAGGTCTGGGTCGACTTTGATTGGTCGAAGGTGGACTTTAAAGATAGACGCCCTGCCCTTGATGTCAGGAGGACCTGAAGGAGACATGACATGTTCATAAAGATCCAGTTCAATTATATTGTGGTTTGGTTTTTTTTTTTTTTGGGGCAGGTATTGGATGAGAACATGATGAAGTCTGTTGAACTCTTACCAATGTAGATCTGCCTGTCAAAGCGTCCGGGTCTCATTAGAGCAGGATCCAGGATGTCAGGTCTGTTGGTTCCAGCCAGGACCACCACATTAGTCGATGTGTTAAACCCTGCAAACACACAAAATTAAAGAACTTTACTATCACATCAGGCTCAAAGGTAAGAAGCTAGAAGAATCAGACGGCTTCTGGTCTTCAGCCTACCATCCATCTCCACCAGCAGCTGGTTGAGTGTGTTCTCCTGCTCACTCTGACCATCCATGTTACCTCCTCTCTTCTTCCCTACAGCATCAATCTCGTCGATGAAGAGGATACAGGGAGCATTCTTTCTCGCCATATCAAACATGTCTCTTACCTTCAAAGGAGAAAGCCATCAGTTCATCTTTCAGCCATCACTTGAAATATCTGGTGAATTCACAAATACAATGGTTTGATTTTTAAGACTCACCCTGGCTGGACCTACACCAACAAACATCTCCAGGAACTCAGAGCCGTTGACAGTGATAAAGGGAACGTTGGCTTCACCTGCGGTGGCTTTGGCCAGCAGTGTTTTTCCTGTTCCAGGAGGTCCTGACAGCACTGCACCCTGGGATATTGCACACAGGTTAAGTTTTACTTAATGTTTGATAAGCTTCAAGTGGTAACAGATTCTATCCAAATGTGCAGGGTGTGTTTGTAATTACTTCTATAGTTACAAAAAATGAACATTAAAAACATAATGTTACTGTATGGCATTGTTTTAAAACAAAAACTGTTGATCCCACAGGTGCTTCTACAGAATCAAATGTGGCTTCTATGTACAATATGTAGACACTCGTGTTAAACAACAAAAACAGTGAAAAGCTGGTAGGAATCCTTTTAAATGGTTGGTAATTTTGCCAACAATAAGAACTTGAACCTCAGGTGGAATGGTGTTCAGTACCTTGGGTATTTTGGCCCCGAGGTCCTTGTACTGCTTTGGGTTCTTCAGGAAGTTGACAAACTCCAGGATCTCCACTTTGGCCTCCTCACAGCCGGCGACATCTTTAAACTTCACATCGATGTTGTCCTTTATCATTTTTGCTCTAGACTCCCCCATGTTAAAGGGCCCAGCCCTCCCACCCCTGGTGCCTCCACCCATTGGTCCTCGCCGCATGTTAAATAGTATGAAACCAATTAGCAGCAGAGGAGGGAGAAAGCTGGTAAGAAAAGAGCTGTGGGGAAAAAAAGACAAAAATAAAATCTTTGGAGTCCTTTTCTTTCACATTACATGCAGTGATCTAACAGAAATGTTATCAAACTAACCCAGGCACTACATACACATTGTTGTGTTATGCTCACCCATCACTCTCTGTGCTGTAGATAACCGTAGTCTGTTCTGATGGCGGTAACTCCAGCTCCATGTGAGCCGCCTCCAGGTTTCTCTCGAAGGTGTCGACACTACCAATGTTAAACCAAAGGTAGCCCTGTGTACAGGATTCAACATTGATTTGTGGTTATCGATACTGTACAAGGCCACAAGTGATAGCTGACAAGATGATACTTTTTGAAATATGTATTTGACACAAATAGCAATTTCATTAATATGTAGTTAGAGAGACATATTAATGAGAGACCAGAGGAGGTGGCGACAATTATTAAAGGTTATGTATAATTGTACTTAAAGTTTTGACAATACAATAATACTTTTATAGTACATTTATACTAATACAAACACATCGCTTAAAGATGATTTAAAGTTGACTTGACTTGATAATACACTTTTCAGACAAATACAAAAACTTCTAACCTATCTTACTAAACAACAAATGTTCCAAAAGTTCTGATTGTCTCTGCTCACCTTTTCAACCTCAGTTCCTGGTACCAGATTGACCTTAACATATTGTTTGTTAATGACCTCTAACCGATCCACCTGCAAGAAAAATAAATAAAAAGAATATGTAGAGAGAGAAAAATGAAACAACCTGCCTGAGCTGATAAATATCTCAGTTTGCTTCTCACCAGGCCTCGGCTCAGGTACCGGTGAACAAAGTCCTTCCAGGTGATCTCTCTGCCCCTGTCTCTGAAGTAGAAGTAGAGCAGAGTTGAACCGACTCCAGCCACAGTGATGGCCATGTAACGGAAATCCCTATCATCCCAGGGAACATCTCCCTGAACAGCAGTAGATAAACAGGTGTGAGCATTGCAAAACCTCTCTGCTTTTAACAGCGACACATTGGGCTTCACTAACCTTCTGCATTCGGCTCCACCAGTCTTTTCCTGCACCACCGCCTTTCTTTCCTCCTCCATCTGAGAAAGAAAACTTATTTTACACATCTCACATAAAAACTGAAGCAAAACCATCTGACAGCTTACAATTATTGTTTCTAAAATACATGCAGCTGTAACGCATTCTTTTCACTTCCTCACCTTTGGGTTCTGTGGAGTAAAGTCGCCGCTGAGCAAAGCGGAACCTGTGATTCAACAGGAGTTTTGTTGTAGAAAAATTCTGCAAAACATTTCAAAAGTCTTATAAATATGGTTTATTATATTGTTTTACACAGGAACCTATAGTCTTGTTGCAGTGTGAGTCAGATTTTGCTATGAATTCTAGAAGCATAGCAATGTAAATATTTATTCAAAATTTAAGAATACTGTACTTTGACTCAGCAAAAAACTTGGGAACCAGATAATCCCTGCTGATTTACCAAATCCAACCTTGGCTGACTCATTGACCCTGACTGCTTTAAAATTACAGCTCACACATAAACAAACTCTTTGTGAAAGTCAGTTTAAAAAAATAAATAAATAAGGGTCTCAGAAGCTTCCTTTGACTCAGTGACTAAGAGAGTAATTCACATTTAGGAGAAATGGTTAGAATTACCTCAGCTTTGCTGAACCTACAACTAAAGGTCAACAAACAAACTCAGTGACATTGTGTTTGTTTACTTTTAGTCTGGATGCAGTTTGGCGCAAGTGTATGTGTGCTTTTTAAAAACAAATAAATCTTTGTCGACTCACAAAGACATTAGGTCTACAGTATGCTTTTGTTTATTGTAGTAATGTCACCATGGGAACTCTGAAAACTGGACTAAAATCATGATAAACACTCAATTCTACAAACACAAAATTCTTATATTTCTGATTAAATGATTCATTAATCACGGCAAGTGTTGACAAAATACTTTTGAGTATTTGGTGATTGCAACATTGACATCAGATGCAAATGTTAATCTGTGTCTGGAAACACGTAGGTCAAGTAAAACAACTGGATCTACCTTGAATCTTACGTTGTTAAAGGATGTCGCCTCAAACAGCAGTACTTATTGTTTAAACAAATGCACCATACTAGATGAACAGAACAAGTTTTTTTAAATAATTTACCACACGAAGATACATTAATACGTATACAATGAGATACAGAAAGCAAAACTGGCAGCAATTTCTTTCAAAAACTGTAATTGTGTTTGAAAACCCCAACTTTTAGTCGTATAAAAGACTCGTGCTATATTTTTTTTTTAATGCACCGACTTTAGAATGTACAGCCCTTCTGACTTGACACGAAATCAAAACATCTTTCTGTTTACGGTGATAAAGCGATAAGGACTTCGTGTCGTGAAAGATTACAACACCGAGCCGTGACTTGCATAAACAGCGGCATGTTGAATGCGTTTTGTAACAAAGAAAGCGACCGCAAACAACTTAATTATTATATTAAAACAATGCAACTAAAATGTAGGATTATACGATTGCATAACCAAGTTTGAAATTGTAATTACTTGACAAGTATTTTAGTCATTAATTTCCACTCCGATACAACTTCTAGCCACAGGACGTTTATATAGTAATGTAAGCACCTAATAACAAATAGAAGACATTTTTAACTTAACATCTACATCTACTTTACTCACCGTGGTAGCAGAGCTCCGGTACTTGGATGTGGAACACAGTCTCTTGAAAGCTGAGAACCGGACCACTTCTGCTCGACACAGACGCTGAGTAGCTACCGAGAGGAGCCTCAGTACCTGAGACATCCTCTCTCAGCGGTCTGTGCAATCTCTAAAATGGCAACTTATTATTTGACTTTTTCCAGAGTACTCCGCGTACAGTACACCGAGAAACCTTGTGCTAACTAACTGCGTGAAATGTCAACGTAAGGACCACACGATGGTGATGTAAAGGTCTAGGGCTGTCTCTAAATGTGCCTGTCTGAAATTGGTGAGACACAAATTTGCTTGAGAGTTATAATGCATAATAATAAAATCGTTCCGTTTATTAAAAGGCGAATACACTATCTGTAAAAAACTATTGTCCATGAGACAAATTTAAATACACAGAACATTTTAATATTACCATTTTATGTTCAGGGATTTATAGGGACGTAATGGTAGTTCTCCGTTTTACCATGTATGCTTTTTGTCCTCAACCACGATCCATAGAAACCTGGAAAGTTCAGATTTTTAAAGAAACAGGATAGTTCTGAACCTGTATAGCTATATAGAGGCAATATATTTTGTATGGGCATTGAAAAGAAGTACACCAACTCCAGACTATACCTCGAGCTTTTCAACTGTCGTAATATGGCATCAGAAATTTTCCAGGAGTACTGCAAGGTCCTGTTTTTGACTGCCCACCAGCTGCAGGATAACTACTATTTTCACATATTTTGAAGAGTGGGTCTCTTATATTTCCACTTTTTCACTCAATTACAAATCAGAAGAGCAGATTTATAAGATTAAATGATGGAATAATTAAATTGAAAAAATTCTGATTTTGGCACTAAATAACTGTGTGTGACACAGCTATAAAATCGACATGTGTTGATTTGCCTAAGTTAGTTTCCAGTTTTTTCTCAGGCATCAACATAGGCCCTCTGATGGTGTTTGGCTGAAATTAAAATATAAACATCCTGTGCTGTTATATTAATATTGTTTATTCAGATTCATGACCTCAGCTTTCAATGTAGGTATAGTAAGAAGTCCCGCTTATGAGCAGATTCAAGTGTAACCTCTGTTCAGGGCGTCTGATGGTGAAAACAACCTAAAAACACAAATATACACATTTAATGTTTATTTTAGAAATGTGACAACTTATTAATTAAATTGTTAGGCGCTAAAGATTTGATGGCTATGCTGTCGACAGACAAAAATGACATTTGTTAAGAAGTACTTATCACCATCCATTATCATCATCAAAGAATTTATCACTTATAGATAATCTAATTTAATGATCTATTTCTCAACCTAAACAAACCATCTATATAAATCCATAAGTCTTTTTTTCTTATTCGCATTTTGGAGCAATGCTCACCTCGATGTACGGGTGGATGGAGGTCAGGCACAGACTTTCCCAGTATGAACTAGTCTCAAAGCGCACCTTGTACATGCCTGGGGTGAAATCTTCTCGGTTGATCATTCCTAAGCAGCAACCATTTTCATCTGTTAATCTAAAGAGGCACCAAACAGGTTACTTGTTACAGGTTGAAAAAGTATATTTTAGATTTATATTTAGTCCATATTTAAAATGTCTAAAAAGAAGAAAAAAACACTTCCAAAACTTACCCTACACCCAGCATGTTCCAGATAATCAGTTCAGAGCTGAGTCGATGCAGACTCACGTCCATCTTGATTGCTGGAATTCCACCTCCTGTGTTCAGCACATGTATGGAGAGTGGGCTGGACCCTGATGCTGTTGCTGCTGCTGCCATCGTCAGCTGGACAGTTGTAAAGATCTGTTAGTCCTAACTGTGTAATCCACCGGTGTCTCTCTGCCTAAAATTAGGACCATAAGGAAAAACAGGAACTAAATTCCAAATACTAAATTTAATGTTAATAAATGAATCCCTTGTAATATTAGACAAAAAATGTTATCTTAGTATCCACATTAACGTCTGTTTAGTACACCAAGTTGTAACAGGCTATTGTTGAATATATTTGCTTTTCTCACTGAAGAAAATCAATGGTTGACAAGCAGATTAAAGCAATGGGTAACAACAACAAAGGTCAGGACTCAGCTCTGTTGTTCCTACTTCAACTGTTCAACCACAAACCTGTTATCTACTGTTGTTAGAGCTTAAGATGACATGAGGGGAAAATGTCATATATAAATGCTTCAATTACAAAGTAATCACAACCAGAAATACTACTGTAAAGTTGTTGAAGTTGCTGAAGTCATTTGGATAAAACAGGGATAAAAGCTTGGAGTAAATAGAAAGACAGAGACGTCAAAGGCTTGTATAGTAGACCCAGAAAAAATGACACCCCCTTCAGAACATTCACTCAGTGCAGAATTCTTACCTCGCTCTTGTCACTTCACTGAGCTGCAGCCACTGCATTCCCTTCTCCACTCAGGCTAATGTGTTAACAGACCTGCACTTACAAAGGTTCTCAAAGGGTGGAATGAATGATTAAAAGCTGCTGAGAAGGCATTTAGGTTTTGATTAAAGAGCATGTGACTAACTTACTGATAACATATTCACTGAGAAATACCAGCCTAATTAGAAAATCAGTTATTCAAAGTTCACTCATTGAATTATGCAGCTATAAATATTTCTGACTTGACCGTATCCTTCCTTTATTTTTAATTGTAAGATATCAATATATTTAAAAATACTTATATATTTAAAAATACCTTTATTGCACGCACAATAAAAGACAGTACACCGTGCACTGAGAACAAACACAAAAGCAACAACAGCTGAAGCCAAACAAAGTATTTCCCAAAATTATTCAGGAGAACAACGTCATATAAATCTGATCTCCTTCCACTTGATTCACCCTTTTAACCTTTTAACCTTAAATAACAGTTTAATATAAAGAGCATCTATTGTACAGATAAAAGTGTCAACAAAAAAAAAAACAACTTATATTTTACAAGTACAATCTGAACATATTTTGTAAGACACCATTGTCCCTGTTGTTCACACGGCCGATGAGAAATCATGACTGGAACTTTGTAGCTATTTAATCAGTCATACAATGTCTGTGGTGATGAAGACATTTTTCTTAAAATATATATTGGATGTATTGAACATATTTGTGTGTGTAACTGTATATATGTATATAAACATATATGATTACGGGGGGTGATTTGGTTTAAAAAAAAGGACATTTAACTGTTAGTGTAGGGACAACAAATGTATATTTGTATTATTGTGAATCATTATTGTGTGTAAATTATTGTGATCTCAGGAAACCATTATTTTAGGAGTGATTTCCTGAGCGAGTTGGCCGTAAAGAAGATGAATCTTGTGCTCATTTCAGCCCCATTCACAGCTCATTTCCTATTGTGACCATAGGCTTAATGAAAATAAAGTGTGATAACAAGCTGCCAGCTGCTGCCACACCGACTCAACATGATGAAGATGGGAGCGGGGAACTATTTTAAAGGGTCCAGTAAATCTGTTTTCAGGGCCTATGATAATCATTCTGGTGCATAATACTGCTCAAAAAATAATGTCTACAACAGTAACTTAGTATACAATATAACATATACACCACCAGGTGTGTCCAAGTTCTGGCCCGTGGCCTGGTAATGGCTCTTAAACTAGTTTTATAATGTCCCCTGCTTAACTTGAACTTTTACAGCCCAACAGGATGAATAAACATTACAAGCAATTTAAAATGATAAATATGTAGTTATACAATAATTCAGCTGTGATTCATACAACTAATATCCTTCCGTGAAATATACAGTACAGCAGACATTCAATCTTAATTAATATATAAGAAATGCTGTGATTTCTTTTTTAAATGAGCTTTAGTCTACAGTAACATGTAACACTTCTCTTTAGAACTTTGTAACATCAGTCCTACAGTGGAATGCATTAAATGTAGAGTTGTGACCTGTGACCTTTTTCACTGCTGAAGTAGATTTTTAAAGTCAGTAACTTATAATTTCATATCACAGTTTTATGAGAGTAAATATTGCCAATATGCCTTCTTTATTTTAAACTACTCAGAAGTATCTGAAACTCATTACTGTCTGGATCAAGACTAAAAACATCAGACAATCCTGACAAAGGATTTTTTAAAGATAATGTATAAAAAGTACATTTGATGCCAGTAACTGCCCAAAAAGCAAAATCAAAATGTAAATTGTTCTTTACAGTAAATAAAACAAGTTAAAGACAGTTAAATGGGCCTGGTCTGTACTTATCCTTGATAATGTCTCCAGTTCCACAATCCAAACTTCTGTTTCTGTGAAATAAACAATTATATAAGATGACTTTTTTTATAGAGCTCTAAAACATTAAACCAAAACTGTTTGTACAAATATATAAAGAGGTCATCAAGATTAAATGCCACACTTTATTAATCCCTTCAGGAAAAAAAATATTTTAATTGTTTTTTTGTTTTGTTTTGTTTTTTTAAAGCACAGTTATAACAGTTACACATGTTTCTAATTAAAATATTTACTATCTTAATTATTTAGCATACAGTACTGACAAATGTCTAACAACAGAACTTCAGGTCAAAGTTGGCTGTAATTCTTCTTTAATATCCGTTTAGAATTGTGATGCGCATACATACCTGAGCCGTCGTATCACAGGTTGTCTTCTATATCAGAGTGATGCTGTTTTATCTGGAAACAAATTAAAAAAGCTTATTTTAATGACACTACTACAGTACAACCCCTAGAATCACCAGGCTGAAGAGTATAAAAACACAGAATCCTCCTGAGCTCCCGTAAGTTGAACAATGCAGCAGATTAGGGTTTAGTCTCATCCCTGCCACCGCTCTGATTCAGGAGACAGCTTTGCTCTGCCAGGCAGGTAGTAATTCTATATCATTATTGTTCCCCTGTAAAGAAAAGGAGACACCGAAAGCACCATTGCTCCATGCTGCTGGTTACAGCAACTGAGTTGCTGAATAAAAATATCTACGGATCTATTTTAAGGTATCTATGATGTTTAATGTTTAATCTGCCTGCCATAATTTTCTTTTTCTTATTTTTTTCTTTGTGTTTAATTATGTTGTGTTTTGTGTATTTAGGTAGCAAAAGTGGGATGTAACATTTGGACTATCAATCAGGTGAAACATATAAAACATTACTGAAATAAAAAAAAATAGTAAGACGTACTTTAAAAAAACAATAACAAATTCATAGCTCTAATCAAAAAACACAATTAGACAATTGGGGGAAAATAATATAAAATAAAAAATATAATTGTGAGTAATTGGTGCAGATAACGTAGATTCCACTAGAGGGCAGACTCACATTAGCTCTTACCGTTCTACAGCCTGCATAAAGGATATTTAACTATGGTGAATGGGAAACTCGGCCTCAGAATTAGGTAACAAAACACAACCTTAAATTGACCGAGTTTGAAGCAGAAATGTTTTACCTAAAACAACTAACTGAAGCAACTTTGTTGCTTGTATTAATCCCAGGAACAACTTTAATTGGTTGTTTTATAGTAAGTAAAAAAAATGAGGACACTAAGTTTTTCATATCCTCATCACTCATCAGTGACCCTATATTGTTTAGCTGTTAGCATGCAAGCTGAATATTCCTCTAAATTTTAGATTTTTTTTAAACTGCCAACCCAATCATAAACAGTTACTGACCATCACTGGGGAAAACACTTGTTGGTATATCATTATGTACTTACCCTCTGGGGGTAGTAGTGGTGGTAATACAGGGGCTCGTCCTCACTGGCCTCTCCTGGTTCAGGACTTTCTCTCTCCAGACTGCTGACAGAACCCTGGTGAGGAGAGTCTGAAACACTGGGCTCTCTGCTCCGAGGACAGTCTGCCAGGACCATAAAAATGGTAATCTTTAAAAAAAGTTGGGTGAAAAATGAAAGACAGTGATGGCTGCTCCTTAAGTGTGCTGTAAAGGTACGGCTGAAGGAGACAGGACGACTGCCTGTCAAAGGTTATAAGGCTGTTGTTTATCGCTGTTTATCTCACTGTCATAATCCGCGCCTCACTGGAGGTAGATTTTGTCATTGAACCATTAGTCACAGATACTGAGTAGATCAGATCAGATAACACACACACACACACACACACACACACACACACACACACACACACACACACAGTCAGATTCCCCTACTGCAGATCATAAACTCCCATTTAATGGCCAGTCCTTCTGTGGATGGTCCAACATTGTGCAGACTGATGTGTGGGGCAGATATTTTAAAAAGAACACGACCATCTTGTGCTCCACTGCAGGTGTGATGGACCTGAAAGAGCAGCTGATTTATATTGACAAATATATGTCTGCTTTGTTAGAATCGTCTGCCAGAACACACACCTCCACACACACATTCACTCTCTCACTCAAAATAACTGATGAAAAAATATTATTATTATTATTATTATTTCCTTCTTTAGCGTCTTCACCTGAGCAGTCCTTTCTCTGTCTGTCCATCTTGTCCACACAGTCCAACAGTTCATCAACCTGTACCTTGATCACCATCAAGTCCCTCTTTATGGCAAGAAGCTCAGCCATCTTCACTGAAAGAGAGACAGCAAATGGTTTAATGTACCATTGACCCAGAGTCCAACTGTTGAATCCTGTGCTCATCTCCTAAGTCAGTGATTCCCAACCACTGGGCCGTGGCCCACTGGTGGGCCGTGAGAGATCATCAGGTGTGCCGTGGAAAATGATCCAATTTCACTTAATTGGGCTGAAAACTATTATTTATTTATTGCATATAATTTTTCTTTGCTCGTCAATGCATGAAAGGCAGAAAATTAAATACTCTTCTGCTAGGGGGCAGCAGATGGCTTTGAAAACTAAAAAAAGAGTATCAGAGCTGTTGAAGAAGATCTTTGTGAGTGTCTTTCTTCAATTCCTGCCAGTATATCAGCATTGTCTTCAACTGAACAGGAGTACATTTTTAGTAAATTTAAACTAGAAGATTATTATATTTCATTACATATACTTTTTTTGATTTCTGTTTGGTGGTGTGCCATGGGTTTCTTCTAATGACATATGTGCCATTGTTCAGAAAGGTTGTCCTAAATTAAACAAACATTAGTTTGCAGACAGGGATATGTTTGTACTTTCATACGTGTATGGAACATTGGTCAGAATTAATAGAAACAAAAGCTGTTTAAATTTTAATAACAGAGTTTAAAACCATCATATAAGGGATTTTTTTACTTTTTCAAACATTTTAGTAAAATTAATTCAGCCAGACATCTGTAGCACACAAACAACTTCTGGAAAATGTGCATCTTCAGCATAATTAGCCCGAGGGGCAAGCTGAGAGCTATGCTGTTCCCAGAACATGGAGTGGTCCATGTATAAAATACCTGGCCTGGAACAAAATCATTCTGATGTTCCCGAAAACATCACTGCTGACAGCCTTCCATCTGTGATAGAAAAATGTCATAAGCAATAAAAATATGTTGTTCGCAGATGGGATGTATAAAAATAAACTGTACATGTTATAAAAATACAAACTCAAATGCACCAAAACAGATTACTAATGGACAAAAAAAAAGTCTAAAAAACCTCATATCCCTGAGCAAAAGTGAAATCCAATGACCACGACACACATCCTCCGCCTCTGGTCCTGCACCATCAACAACTCTCAGTGCTACCCTCCCACCTGGAGACAGGAGCTCTCACTCTGACTGTGCTCTCAAATGGACCGCCAGCGCCACCAACAGCTCAATTAATGACCCTGAAAGAATTTACATCCCCACTGAAAGCTTTTTGACCTCAAAAGCTTGCAAAGACAATCTAATTCCCCATGATGAGACACAGTAAACCTATTAAAGCTTGTAATAAACCAGTATAAACAATTCTTATTTGCCACGCACTATTAACTCTCCCTAATTGCCTGCACTGATAGACTCGACTGGTTTATAGCAAGGTGGAGAGCCCCGTGGTACAGAAGCATTTAATGAAGAAACCATCTGGCTTCCAAAACCCATCCGCCTTTACTGTGGTACCCTGGGGCTGCAGGATGGAGACAACTCACAAACAGGAAATGCTTCCAGTGTGATGGGGGATTTCATAGACAATTTTACAGAGTTACTTTTTTCAGTAAAGCTTGGAATGTGGACAGGTTTGATAAACTAAACACATGCTTTTCAGTCCAATTTGGTTGTAGTTCACAGTAATGTAACATGATAATCTTCACCGCATTTGAACATAACTGCACTGAAATTATATTCATCAAGAAATCATATTATTTATAAAACTTATTGTAGTAATATGTTTTTATTTTTATTAAAAAAAATTAAATTGTGATCTGAAAAGTTATATTTCCAAGAATTACTTTCTTAATCCAGTGTTCTGATCAGAAATGGAGTTTTCTTACGTTTGGCTTCACTGCTGCGGTTGCTGCTGGAGGACTGGACGGATGTGTGGTTGCTCCCACTGGACGCTCTGATGCTCTTCATCTTTAGAGCCACCGTGGAGGAGGAAGAGGCGGAGGTGGAGGTGGAGGAGGAGGATGAAAGACGAAGCCGCTTGACTGGACTGGGCTCCACACTGACTGAGGGAACACGCTGGTAGTCGAAGACACTAGAAGCACACACACAGAGTATTTTAACCTCCACACACCTCCACACTCACACATCACATGTGCATCTATTCTTCTGCCTCCACTTACAGATCATACTTTTGTATCTTTAATGTATAAGATGACTTCATTTTAATGTTGTGATGTTTCTTTAGCTAATGTTATGGAATGACTCATAATTTCATGTCTTTTATCGAGCTGGTCAATGTTTGTTGTCAACACTATATGTTGAGGTTTGTTTCCCCCGGGACCGGAGTCTTGTCGTTCCTTATCTCCCTGTTCTATTAAAAGATAAAATCAAGATGAAATTTGTTCAGCTTCAAACACAAACCTCACCATCGTTTATTTCTCCTTTCCAACTGCATTCAGTTCCCTGGTTTTCCATGGTTGTGCCAACATAGGAAGTTCAGCTTTATTCTTTATTCTAACCCTAACCCTAGACTAGATAAAAAGCTCTATCACCATAAAAGTGCAGTTGTATCATCATCGCTTTAAACCCTGACAATTTCTGCCCGTTAGTTGCGTCCCATTTGTCACATTTCCGTTTCCAACTAGTGGGTCCCGCCCCACACTTTGAGAAGCATTGCCCTAACAATCAGAGGATGTATTTAAAATAGCATACAGGGATTAAATATAGACAATTCCATCTGTGTTGTAATCATCCAAAAGGAAGAAACACTTCAGGGCAGACAGCAGGTGTGGCAGCATCGACGCCTGCCTGTTGGAAGATGAATGGAAGAGACTGTGTGATGATTGATGACCAGTCTCCTCACACAGCTCCACAACATTGAGGCCTTTGGGTTAACTGTAATTGGGTCACATTCACACGGCAGAGTTTTATTTTCATATTAAACTTCTGCCTCCATTAGTTTGATTGGCACTTCAACCTTTATAGCTGGAGGAAGAGGAGGCAGACGTTTGACAGGTGTTAGAGTTGAATGTGAAGTGAAATTATTTGTCGTCAAACTTTGCAGTCATTAGCCTCATCAAAACGTCTTTACACCGTTCCACTTTAGTGCATCTTGGACAGTTTCTAGACTGACGCGCTGTGCCACATGTTCCAGAGCTGACTGGTCTTTAGACTGAACTTGTAGGAAGGAGCAGCCCACAGTGCTTCTACTTCGTGTATTAGCGATAAAATATGAAATTCAAATTGAACACTTGCTCTATTCCTTACATTTACCACAGTAGAGCTGCAAACACCAAATGGCATAACCTAAACAGTGGCCATATAAGAAAATGTTCTTTATCATCTGCCTGTATTTTCTCTGTCTTCGCAAAAAGTACACAATGCAGGTGACGGTAACAACTCAAAAGCTTTAGTACGCTAAATAAGAATGGGTGAGGGCAAGATTTTCTCAAAGTTAAAAAGTCAATCTTACTTTAAACCTCTTTTTATTTGAACATAAAATGCACTTGTTAGGTTTTTTAATTTGCCTGTTTCATGAAATCAGCATTTATAGCACCATCTGCAGGAGAGCGGAAGGCAGTCTGTTTGTTCTTTGTGTACAAGACATAACACACAATACCAGCCTACTGTACGTGAAGGACATTTTCTTGAGTCTTTCGACTAACCTGCTAAATGAGATCAGAACACCGCTTTATTCTTATAAATGTAATAAAATGATTAATATAGAAGTTAATTGAGAATGAAAGCTCTGTAATTAGAATGTAGCTGCAGATGAAAGTCACCTGAAAGTGGATTTGGTCTAAGACTTGTAGCAGCTGTGGGACATCTTTGAGTTTGCACCTGAAGGTGAACCAAAAGTTTTTGAAGGACGGAGTGATTTATTTAATGAAAACTGAATGATTGGCACTGATGTGATTTCACGAAACATTTCAAACATTTCCATCTTTTGCTTTTCCCACATGGCGCCTTCAAAGATGATGTTTGTTTTTTTCTTGTAGCAGACTACAGTGTTGTGTTGTTTTGTTGGGAGGGTTCTTGCTGACTGACAAGTGCAATTTGATGCAGTGCATGATAAGCAAGGTGATGAGGAGGACCTTCCTCTTCCTGTCAACCTCTGCCGTCTATCACAGCAGCCATCTACAGCTGGAGGAGGAGAGGGGAAACATAAACACTGTCTCACACTGGCACACCCGCACACACTCATAAAACACGTGCTTGCACGCAGACAATCTGTCTGTCGATGCTTCTGTGCAGGGGATTACTATTGTTGGATTTTTATTACCCTAAAAATATTGAATTGTAAAATTCACATTGTATTTCAACAATGCTTACTGTGCTATATGCTGCTGCAGTGGACAAAGCTGTTAAAGTTATTTTTTATACATCAGCATGAGGCTGGCACAGTTCAAGGTCCAGAACCACATTCTGAACCTACCAGTTTGTGAAAATAAATTGGTTCCAGAAATATAAAATGTGGGTTTTCTGCGATGGCAAAAAAGGCAGAATGGAGCCTTGGAAAAAGTTTTTTTTGTCTGAAATTGGCAGCTAAATAATAAAGCACAACAGGAGATGCTATATATGAGTGGACAATGTGTGACTCACAAATTTAAGTTAATAGATTCTTATTTCTGTCACAGCCCAGATACACTGACTGAGTCATGAGTCATGCACTAAGGCAGTAAATTCCCAACCTCTGTGCCGTGGCCCACTGGTGGGCCGTGAGAGATCATTAGGTGTGCCATTGAAAATGATCCAATTTCACTTAATTGGTCTAAAAATTATTATTTATATCTTGCAAATATTGTTTCTTTGTTCGTCTCATCCGCTAGGTGGCAGCAGATGGCTATGAAAACTAAAAAAAAGAGAATCAAAGCTGTTGAAGAAGAGTGTCTTTCTTCAATCCCTGCCACTAAATCAGAATTCTCTTTAACTAAACAGGCTGAGGTTTTAGTCAATTGAGAGTATATTTAAACTAGAAGATTATTATATTTCATTACATATATTTTTAGTGAGATTTTTGTTTGGTGGTGTGCGGTGGGGTTTATCTAATGAAAAATATGCGCCGCGGCTCAAAAACAGTTGGGAAACACGGCACTGAGGTTTCTGCTCTCATGCATCACGCATATCAGAATCTTGGGATCATTAATAAAATGGAGTAAAATTAAAAAAAATATAAAATAAATTCTTAAAATAAGCTTTTACTACTTTACGATAATTACATTATTATAAATTATAGTTTGTTTTCCTGGTGAGTCTGGTGCCAGACTGTCCTACAGGAACTGGACGGTTATTATAGCTGCATGAATGAACCAACCAGGCTTCGCTGCTGGAGTGTGAAATAGAGGCATGAGTAATAAAATATTTGAGAAAAAAAAGACAAAAAGAAGGACGCAGATGAGAGAACAGAGAGGGGGAGGAAGGGAGTGTGGAAAAGCATGTGGCTGTGTTTTTCAGAGCTGCTGCCTGTTACCAATGTTTTTCATACTGTCAGCCCCTTCCTCCCTCTGTCCCTCTCCCTGTTGTCCCCTCCATCAGCTCCACTTCTCCTTCATCTGATCCTCTGTGTCTGTTCCTCTGCAGTTCAGTTTTCCTCCACCTGTCCTCAACTGCCTACTGTGATCTGTGTTCTCAGTCTGTGGGGAGCGCACCATTAGTTCCTCTGCCCTTTCCTTACAGCCAAGTACTGTCCTTTTATATCACTATTTAAGAGTTTGTTTTTCAGTTACATTTTTGATGAGTGTTTCACACATTGTTTCCCTTTCTTTTTTCTTTTTTTAACTGATGGTTCAACAGTCTATGACTTCATGTCTGGGTTTTTTTCTGTGATTTTTTTCCCTTTTGTTTCCTTGGGCATTAAGTGTGCAAAAGCCACGTTATAAAGCATTAAGAAGACAGAAATATAGTGTAACATACACACACCTATCCTGCAGATTTCTTCTCATACCTGTTCTTATGGTCATCAGGATATCTGCTGTACTCGATGTCACAGTTGGATCTGAGGAGGAACAAAGAGATGAGGATTACAGAAAGTAAATCAGCCTGATGAAACTCAGATGCGTCATATTAACCTTCTCCTGTTTGCATCGGAGTAGACATATATTCCTCTAGGTTTTGCTATTGACAATGTTAAGTCCGTCTAATAACCAATGGCCTGGGTTGATTGTACGGGTTGTATTGGTTTTTTTCCCCACAGCTTGGACGGATTGATTGACTGCTGGACTGCACCTCCCCTCCTCCTTTGTGTGGGTATATTAAGCTGTGTTTTTTATATATATATTTTTATGTATATAAAAATTACATTTTTATTTTTTAGATACTGTCAGTGTTCTCTCTTTTAAGACTCTTCAGTTCCTATTTAACCTTCAAACCTCACAGACAGAAGGGAGCAGATGGCGCTAAGACCTTTCTCTCAGTGCCAGCCAAGCCTCTGAGCAGGAAAGTGTTGGTTATTGGGTCAACAAAACTACAGAGGTCTGGTTCCTTTGGCAACATGCATGCTAGTGTCGATGACCTCCAACAGTTCAGATCTCACCTGTTCCCTACTGGAAGAAGTAAATTTATCATCAGGGTTCTTTTGGTTGGTTCATTTGGTACCAAACCAAACCTGGTAGCCTAATGGGACGCTCAAAGTAAAGACGAGATAGTTAATATATTATTTACATCTATATTAACCCTTTATGAACCCTTTAGGCATCGTAGGGCATTAAATACTAAACCTAATACTAATACCTTGTATGTATGTGTTACAAAATATCTTTTAATTATTTGTTTTAACTATTTTTTTACTGTTTTTTTCTTCTTAGGCTAGAAAATGCATATTTTATCATGAAAAATAATGAAAATATAACATTTTTAAATACTGCAAAAACCCACAATAGACCAAAAAACCTGCAATACAAGAATACATTTAAAATATTAGCGTTGCACTGAGGGCACTACAGCCGAACCACGATACAGCGAGGGACGACTGTAACGGGAACAGAAGTGTTGACGTAGATATGCACGCCACATTACAAAAGAAAAGATAAGTCTTTGTCATAGAGCAAAGGCAGAAGAAGACAAACCCAGACAGACAGAGGAAAACTGAAACACGGAGGACTGAAATAAGAAGAGACAGAGTGATAACAGCTGCTTTTGAGCCAAATCCATATCCTTCAAATTTTTTTTCGGCAGAGTTATCTCCTCTCCTACTGCTGCCATCCTTCATCATCATCAGCGACGATGCGCACGAATCAGCGATTACACACAGAATTGACCCAAAGTTGACTCAGTGCTTTAGTTTAACTGTGCGCCCCCTGCTGAGCTGTGTCTGTAAGATTTTTAAAAAATGACAAGGGACCAGCAGGAGGCCTCCGCTGATGTGAGCACATGATTTCAATAAACAGCTCATTTATAGATCCCCCTGCTGGCCTGAGTATGTAATTAGCTCCAGTATTAGCCATGCAGCAGCAGATGAATGGACGCTCCTCGCTGTTATAATGAGTCCGTCGCTGGTGGATTTTTTATTTGGTCACCACTCGTTATTCGTAAAAGCTGCGAAACCTCCCTAAATGGACCATTTTCAGTCCCAGTGACTAATTTCCCAGTGTAGTGCTTAAAAAACCTCCCATTATAGAAATCCAGCGACTACAACGTTCAATTCAGATCAGACTTAACTTGCTGTTTTCAAAGTGGATGCATTTAAAGGGCTATTTTCTCCAGATTGTTAGAAACTAAATTGAATCTAAAGGATACACAAAAAATGGAAAACTTTTTTAGTCAGGAAAAAAAATATCAGCTTATAATGAGCAGAAGTGAATAAAACTGTGGATAGTGTAATGAAGAGGTAATGATCTGAGCAAAAACAGACATTAGACCGGCACTGAATACATGCTGAGTTAGCAGCTCTGTGAGTTAGCATATAGCTCATGAAACTGCTAACAGAAGAGATATAATATCAGGAGCATAAAAGAGTTAACTCATAACAGGTTTTCTCATTTGGAAAGTATTCTACTGAAAAGGGCAGATTTTTATGAACCTTGAAATTTCAGTTTTATTGCATTTTTAGAACTGTTCCTATTGCGTTTGTACGCATGTACCACAGTACAAAAGGACATGAGGTCAGCTAACAGGAGGTCAGCTAACAGGAGGTCAGCTAACAGGAGGTCAGCTAACACCCACCATCACTGCCATACAGACCCGATGTTATGTCTGTACCACAATGAAAAAGTCATTTTTGGGTTTTATCCAGGCCTTTTGGCTTGCTCTGAGATTACCTGCTTCAGACCTAATGATGCATTTAGAAAACTCAAAGGTTTCCATGACGGCAATAATTACCAAATAATTATTATCGACAAGGAACATCAATAGAACAATCAATGGAACAATCAAAGTCTGTTTAGAGAACGTTTAAGGTCAAAAGAGTGGAAAATCAGTGACCATCATTCATGTTCTCTATGATACTAAGACACAAGGGAGGACCAGAGGTCAGCGAACGCAGCAGAGAAGTCAACTTGCTGGTAGTAATCCACTGTTAGGTGAGGAATAACGGAGTGTGGTGGAACACAGTGAAGTGAGCATTGTGGGAAGCATGGATGAAGCTCACTGGCTCCAGTGCAGCAGAAAGAAGAGCAAGGGAATAATGAAAAATTTGCATTTATATAGCCACTAGTTACGGCTCACTCCCTCCGACACTAATGATAGTGTTCCCCATCAGTGACCATCACAGGCTGCCTGCTCTCCCACTCTCTCTCTCTCTCTCTCTCTCACACACACACACACACACATACGTGTGTATACATATGCATGTCTTCCTGTGTGTGTAGCAGCAGGTGAGTCGACACAGAGGTGTACAGTTCCATCTTCCACTCACACTCACTGCACAGCCACATCCATTTATTCTGATTTAACGCTCACACTCACCAGCCTGCAGTGTCATAAATCAGTGGCGGTGTCGTACGGTGTCGTACGGTGTCGTACGGTGTCGTGAGATGCTGTTGAAGTGAACTTAATGGGCTGTTCGACCCTGGTCTTGCTTGCGTCGCAGCTCGCCCAGTGGTAAAGGAAGAGCTGCCACAAGCTCCGAGGGCAAACACAAGGTCAAGGAATCAGACCGGCAGCCCCGCACTATAGATCAAACATTTACTGCATCTGAGGGGGGACGGGACGCCAACCAACCAGAGCACAGTATGACTTACAGATGTTGGATGAATAAAAAAATAATAATAATAATGTAGAGTTTTGTTTCTGAAGCTGTAAAGAGGTTCATTTTTATATAACTGACACTTTTTCCTTATCTGAAATATGCTTTAAATTTATATTACATCGCCAAATCTTGATAACAGTAAAATCCTATACTAATAATTTCCTGAAAAAGTTTTCAAATTGGTTTTGATTCAGGGATGGCAGGTTTGCAACCACTTTATCGAGCTGTTATTTTTCTCCACAAAACAAATGCTGATTCATCTCTTTTCATTTGCTCAACACACATTTCAGCAAAGCAACCGCACAACTCTGTCTCTCTCTCTTTATCTCCCTCTGTCTGTTTCACTCTGTTTTTCTTTTCCTGCCTTTCCGAAGAAATCCTGTCTTTCTTTTCCTGCCTTCCCGAAGAAATCAATGCCTCATCTCCTTTCCTTGGATCGTTGCTAAATGTGTTCTGTTGTTGTGAAGTTAATCAGGAGCTTGTAAAACCAACGTCCGTGTAGTGCGAGAGTGCACCTCTAACAAACCCCCAAATCAATGTGAAAACAGTACAAACTGAAGCCTGCAGGGGGCCTCAGAAGTTGGTGCATCAGTCAATTATACACTGATTTGTATGGATTCTGTAGGGGAAAAGACCCGCAGGTATCCCAGCATGCACTGTGTTTCAGCACAACAGGGAGCATGTTGGGAAGTGTCTTACTATATATGCGTTTACAGACACACATATATGTTTGCATATATTAATATATATACACAATATATATATCATATATACTTTATATATACACTATATATATCATATATACTTTATATATACAGTATATACACATATATACTGTATGTGTGTATGTATATATATAAAATTAAAACTCACCTTTTAAGTGAGGAGCTTCCTCTCTTGTCCGTCCCAACCCTGTGCTCTCCGTTCATTACTGTGTCTGAAAAACAAATCGTCACATCAGGTTAGAGACTGGTTAGACCTCCTGTCTCACCTCTGACCCGAGGGAGACAACAAAGGAGGTGGACAGATAACACACTCTGACCTGGCTACAACCTCAGACGACCACATACCGCACACACACACACACACACACACGTGGGGTAAATGCCACTGAAACACTGGATATTGCCTTTGAAATTCTCACAATAGGAGCTTAAATCCTTTTTCTAATATCTGCATAGAAAATGTCCAGCAGGGCTTTTCCACACAAATTCACATTAACAATTCAGTTCATCAAAAACTGTGGTACTGCTGATAAAGTAAGACCATCTATAGGCAAAATGTGACCTAAATCACTATTTGTTAGCAATTTAAGGTACGTATAAAATATTATCCTAAGGTTGGTGAAAATTACGAAGATAAATTGGCTAAAAGAAAAACAGAGAAAAAGGCTAAAAACTAAAATAGACAAAACAGACAGTTGATTATTACAAGTCCATTTATATCAGCAATTGACTCATTTGTAGCAACTTTAATTATATTGTAAATGAAGATAATGAAATAAAGGTTAGCAAATATGTTCATATTAAACTAAAGTATAATTAATACTGAGTCCCAGGGGTTTAAATTAACAGCAGCAAAAAAAGTATATTAAGGAAAGCTAAAAAAAGTAGCAAACATCACAGTGAGAAAAAATAATTAAAGTAATTAGCCAAACACATTTTAAAGAATGTTAAGGGTTGAAATTAAAATAATATATTAGATTATAAATTACCTAAACAAAAACCAACGTTTGTTCAAAAAGCTGCTCATACTGATAAACAGCATCATACATGAACAGGTACAGTACAACTGCTGGACTAACATATTCCACAAACAAAGACACACACACTCACACGCTGGGCTCAGCCAGGTTCTCTGATGAGCAGCCTCAGACTCTAATTGGCCTCCATCTGTCAGACTGGAGTTGAGCTGCTACGCATGTTGCACAAACAAACCAGTAGCAGTCTCATCAGCCAGAAAGACGGCCGGATTTGAAATTCATTTAGAAAGAAATGTCAAATTGTAGATTTAAATCAATACATCTACATAAAGAAAAGCAGACGATGTCCTGCCTCTTATTAGTAAAGATGGCCGATGGAGAAGGAGTATACAACTTAGCGATTGTAAGATTGAAAAGCTTGCGTTTTAGTCAAGTTAGAATATAAAATAAGCTTCTAGTTTTGTAATTGACTAAAATCTCAGCCTGTTTAGTTGAAGATAATGCTGATATACTGGCAGGAATTAAAGACATTCACAAGGACCTTCAACAGCTCTGATTATCTTTGATTATTATAAAGTATATACAATAAATAAATAACAGTTTCAGCCCAATTAAGGATAAAAGATCATTTTTTTCACTGCAAACCTAATGATATCTCACGGCACACTAGTGTGCCACGGTACGGTTCTTGGGAGCGATGGACATCGCTGGTTCTAGTACTGGTGTTGGCATGTTCTCCAGTGTGTGACTGGGATTTTCTGCTTCCACAGTCCAAGAACATTCAGGATGAGTTTCATTGTTCATTGTCAATAGGTTTGATTGTGAGAGTTGTTTGTCTCTGTACGTGGCTGTAGACTGCCTTCGCCTGTTGACTGCTGATCAGGATGAGGCAGTTGAAGATGAATAATGAGTAATGAAAATAAAATGTGTGATTTTTAATTCAGTTCTAAATATACACCACAGCGAGGCAATGTGTGAACAGGTGCATCTGTAAACCATTATAAAGTTTATGTAACCTAACAAAGAAAAGCACGAATTGCTAGCCATAAAACGGAGATGACCGTAACGAGGAAAATAAAATAAAAGTTAAATTAACAGACGGATGAGATGAGGAAAACCAGCCATCAGCTTAAGAAGCAATATAAAATGAAATAAAATAGATAAGACATTCGGAGACAGTCAGACCCTCAGGCAGAATGTTCCAGAGTCTTACAATAGTTTAGCTTAAAGGAGATAAGAGAATGTATTAACTTTTTTAAAGTGTGACTGCAGAGAAACTGTCTGACGCTGCAAGTCTACCATAAAAGACAAAAGGACTTTTGAGTCACATTCAAAACTTTTTCTTTCCGAATAGGGACATAGTTATTGACCCATTACGTAGTCGTAATGGGGAGAAGTTCTAAACATTTCAAAATGAACTGCGTCATGGACCTAGGACGGAGCCCTGTGGAACTCCAAAATCTGAGGTCTACTGTATTTGGAGGAAAATCATCAGTGTTTATGGGACATTTTTTAGTGGAGGAACTACAATTACACTCTGTCTACGTTAAGCTAAAGTACCAAGTATTATTGTAGTTAAAACTTTAATCACTACAAATGTATTGGGTGTTCCTCCTCAATATAACACAGTTTTCTCTGCCACTCTGTTGAAATACTATAAAGGACAACTTGTGAAGTGCAGATGAAGCACGGATTTTAAAAGGGACGTTGTGACAAACACGGCTAAACTCCCCCGTTTTCCCTCCGTTTCCCTGGAAAGACATGAAGCATTCTGTCACCATTAAGCTTTTGGAATAGACAGCTGAGAGCAGGGTGTCTCTCCATGACCTCATCACAGCTCAATGCTCGGCTCAGAAAAACCCCTGCATATCAAACTGAGCTGAGCGAGGAAGCAGCTGGGCCACTCTGCTACCGCAGCGCTGACAGTTGGCAGCAGGGTTGTTTATAGCAGCCACACTGACTGCAGCTTGTAGGACATTAGTCTTTTAGTGTGAGGTTTATGAGCACCGTCACTCACCATCTGTTAGATGCCGCGGAGTCTTAATCGTTCACCCCGCCTGAGACTGATAAGGCTGCCAGGTTGATGCCAGGTCTGCAGCGTGCTGAATGGGTGATTGTGCATCATTGACTGAAAGATTACAGCTATTTGCCTGCTTATTGCTTTGTGTTGTTTTTCTGACAGCACAAGCATGGGGGAGGCATGGGAGGGAGAGAAAAGGGGCAAAGAGAGAGGGGAGGGAAGCGGGAGAATGATGACAGGACAATTTCACTCTCTTATGGTTATTGGGTTTTTGGGACGGTCTATTCAAACTTGGCAGGAAAGTGAAAGAAGAGGCCTGGCTGATTCAAAGTGGATGAGAGCAGAACCATCACTTCTGTCTGTCCATCTATTCTGTATTTGTTTTTAACTGCCTGTCTGGGAAAATTGGTTTGTTGCACAGAGATGGCAATGATGTGTCCACCTCCGAGAGATTTGTGTTTAAAACTGACTAAGGATATTTGAATGGAACATTATGAAGTTATCATTGGGTCTGACTTCAATGTCAACAAATAAAAAAATAAACCTGTGCTAAAAGAGTAAAAGAAAAATATTTGGACAAAATTATAGTGAAAAGGGGAGGGGGATTTAATATATATTTCTTTTTATTAAGGTTGTGCCTAATCCAACAAGAGTGTTGTGTCTGTAGAGACAACAGTAACTATGGAAGGTAAAAAGTAAAAGCAAGGGAAAAAAGCAAATTTCTATAAGTATATATAAGTATTTATTATTTATTTAATCATATTAAATCAGCTTTTCCTGGGTGATTTTTGAGAAGTATTATTTTGCATTCAAGGAAACTGTAGCAAATAAAACAAAAAATAATTTAGAGCTAATTTACTAAAATGTAGTTGGTGAGAAGTCTAATAAATGACCTCACCAATACTTAAAAGTCAGTGCAAGTTTACTAACTGATAAACAAGAGACTAAATTTGCCAAAACTATAATTATTAGCTATGGACTTCTAAACTTTCCCTAATTGAAAATAAGCAGAGTAAACAGTAACAAAAAGTTTAAATAAAAGATGAGGAAAAAAAAAGAAATGAAAACGCTACAAGCCAGCTGCTCCTTGACTCTGAGGTAGACAATAAAAAATTTGAAAAAATAAAAAACCTTAAAAAAATGAAAATGACAAATGATCATTAGCGCAGCGTAAAAGAGGTAACCAAAAATTTAAAAACTAAATTAATAGCTTAGCCAAAATACATCTAAGTGTTAGACAAAATATAACCACGTTAGAACATAAATAAGTAAACGTCGTGCAGAAAAAACTTTAAAATATTTAACATTTTAAATGTTACTGCATGACAAAAGTCCCTCATTATAAACAATTAAATAACGGTGATAATTTCCCACCCTGTTTGTAGTCAGCTGTTGTGCTGCTGCCCTGTTTTAACTCATCATCATCCTCTGTGATGCACCAGTGGCTTCAGCTCTGTGGCATTTAGAGACGGTTGAACAGAGCGGCCCTGTGGTTTACTAAACTGGACAGCCTGTGTGAACCTCCAACATTACATTTACCAGCAGATGTTTAGTCACAGGAGTTTCCTGTCACATCTATTTTCTGGGTGCATTCATTCTCACAGCGGTAAAAAACAATAATACGGGAGACTTTCAGGGTCACTTCCTCAGACTAGGGCCATCACACAGCTGCTGGGCCCAGATTCAGAAACTCTGATAATCACTGATCATCCTCCTCATCTGTGGCTCCAGACACTGAGGATATGAGCAACGATTTTTCAAACATTTTCTGGATAAACAAGCAAAACCTGGAACCCAGCTCTTTGTAACGAATGTGCAGTGGATCCATATGTGGGTCGTGGACAGAAGAGTTAAGTGCAATGAGAAGAGGAAATGTGTAGGAATGATGTTATTTAAGATACAGTTCAGTGTTTTGAAGAGTTTCATAGTCATAGTTGTGAATTTGTCGCCAGAAACAACTGACGATTTACTTAAATAGAAACCACTTAGTTACAGTCATCCAGGAAGGATGGATGGCAACATGTCAACAATTAACTTCACCGGCAGAGAAGAAGCGTTGATGTACATCCATTTATTTAAGTGGACAATGTCTGACTTAGAAACATTATTTATTCAGAGCTGTTTCTTTCACAGTGGGTCATCTACCTGTATCTTACTATGTCTCTGGACCAGTGTTTCCCAACAAACAATTATCTCACAAAAAGTGCTGCCACCTAGCGGATGAGTATTTAATTGCTCTGCCTGTCGTGCATTGACAAACAAAGAAACAATATTTGCAATAAGTAAATAATAATTTTTGGACCAATTAAGTGAAATTGGGTAATTTTCCACGACACACTAGTGTGCCACGGCCCAGTGGTTGAGAATCACTGCTCTTTACTACTTGACCGAACGCCTCCATGTCTTTCTTCACTACATCCGTGAATTTTCCTGCAGGGCTAACTACTGCCTGGCAGTTCCATCCCGCTTTGTGTCCAGTGTGTCCATTATCTTGTTGATGCTTAGCATCATCATCAACTCTGTTATGGTAAGAAATGATTTGAATTTAACTCTTAAACCTAAAGTTCCCTGTCTGTCAAATATAAGCAGTTAAACTGAATATAACACTCAAATCACACTCACAGAAAGTACACATCTGCACATGTCTTCATCACAGTTAAAGTAAATTACTCACTACTACTGCACTCAGTACAAAGACTACTCACCTCGGTCTCGGTGGTAGTTGCCGTTGAAATGGGTCATTACAGAGCAGGAGGAGAAGGAGACGAGAGCAGAGGAGGGAAGGTGGTGAGGAGAAGAGTGTGGGGAAGACTGGACTCCTGCTGATCATCACACACTCCGAGCTACAGAGAGAGAGAGAGAGGATGACTACTCAATATGGCAGAGGGTTGTACCAACCAACACACTGTAGGGTGGGGGGGTACTTCATTTATATGCACAAGAGAGGAAAGGATTGGATAAGTGAGCATGTAACTACAATGAGAAAAGAGCGAGGGACGGAGGAGGTATTAGGGGGGTCAGAGATACCTCACATCTAAATATACAAATATCTAAGTAATTGTTACCAAAAACCCTTTAAGTTAACAGACCCCACCTCAAAAACAGCACAGAAATGTTACTACAGACTTTTTGTACACATCAGTGATCTAAACAGTGGCTGATAGAATCCACAGGGTTCACCAGGGCATTTTAAATGTTATATTATGTATTAATTCTGACAAAGTTCATGTTGGAATTTTTTTTTCCTACTTGGTGAGAATAGAAAAATGTCCTTTATAAACATTCGTTAAAATGCAAAAAAGTGCTACACAGGGGCAGTTTGTATGTAAATAAATAAAAAATAAATAAAAATATGTATTTCATAAATCTTTTATTGGATTTCATGGGGTGCTACAAGAGGTGCTGTGCCCTCTGGTGGAGATCCCTGGTATTCCAGAGTCCCTGCTGTATTAGAGTTGAGCAGCAGCATCTCCAGCTGTTTTGCTGCTTTGCTCTCCACTGTGACCGACCGCTCATCATCTAAATCTCCTTTAATTACCAAATCCATCAAACGATTACATCTAAATTAAAGTTGTCCAATCTAATTAAAACGTGATGATGAGGAGCTCCGGGCCGTCTCCTGGGCACATTTATTTATCTTGGCATCAGACTCTGTCAGCAGCAGCCAAACAGCCTACCAGCATGCATTTCAACGAGGGTCCATCCATCACACCGCAGGTCAACAAACATCAGTTCTGTTAAACACACTGTATGTCGAGTGTGTGCATGTCTTTAATTACCTCTGTCAAAGGAGGTTATGTTCCTGGGTGAGAGCGGCAGGAGAAAAGCAGCAGGAGGAGTATTTTTTTTAAAAAGAAGTATTTTATCATTTGTTATTTGAGAAACAACATCTGGAACTTCATCAACAATAACTTAGTCACTTTGAAGTTAATTATTTTCCAAACACATTGTTTGGTCATTTTGTCACGAAACAATTCGTATAAACAGATTTGTTTTTTGTTTCTGTTTTAGTCTCTCAGTGTTCCTGTCGCCTACCTTGTTGTATCAAAACAAATGCGAATAATAATCAGGGGCACCACCAAGTGGATTTAATGAGTACTGCAACACAACAATTTCCCTACTATTAAAATAAAAATAAAAATAAATGAACTACTTGTTCGCTTTGTTCAATGTTTTATTTACCTGTATGACAATGCTGCTAACCTAGGAGACAATACAGTGTCAAAGTGGTCAATGTTCCTACCTTACAGCAAGACGATCACCAGTTGGATCCACTGTGGTGACAGATGGTCTTCCAGTCTCTGCATGTTCTCTTTGTGTGTTCTGTAATGAATGATTAGGATAAAAAGTGTAAAATAGTGAGTTTTAGTGAATATAATGGAAAAAATATAACATCCAATCATGTTTACTCACATTGCATTAAACAATTTTCAAAGCAGAGTAAACATCAAATTTTCAACCAAACTGGAATGAAAGCCAGTTCAAATAGTTACTCTCTTAATGGGTATTTAGTAGAGTCAACTGTTTTCTTCGCTGACAGTGTAGTAAATTTTTAATCAAACTTTTCAACTTTGTCAATGAATAAAGGCCTGTGAAATTCCAATGGAAGTAATGACATTTCCTTGTTATCATGGACTAAGAAACATTTAGTCAGGTATGGCTCCTGTGGCACAGCGTGCCTGTGGTGACCGATGCTTTAATTTAAAGTTGTTTCATGAGGAAACTCCACTTTACAAAGTCTTGTTTGTTGGATTATAAATAGTAAACTTCTACATACTTTTAGAACTATCAATTTTCATGTTTTATTTGCTTTTCTGCACCCCACAAACTTCAAGTCATGTGAGATTATAGTGTATGTTCATACTCTGCCATTATCATGCCTTGTATATGACTCCCAGTTTGCATGTCAAGCAGCAGCTGCAGGCTTCTTTAAGTCTCCTTTTAGTCTGAATTTTGGGGTAGCAAGGGTCTGGGGCGGGGGGCATTTGAGGGGCAACAATCAGGCGGGGCTATCGGACGCCCTGTCATTTAAGAGCCGCATGGCATTATTCTGTGAGGCTGCCGACAGAGGGCTTTTTTAAATGGCGGTCATTTAAAGTCACTGTAATTGGAGCAGGAGTCACATTCCTGAATTAGACGGACAGTCCCTACAGTGCAGCGGTTTAGTCGTGCAGATGATGATTAAAAGACACCACAGTGCCAGCTGACTCTCCTTATAATTAGCCCATCTAATTCTGGGTCGAGCTGATGGATTAAAATTAGTGAATGTGTGTTCCAGATGTGGGAGCAGCTCGCCTCTTCCTCCCACTCCTCCTCTTCCTTCTCTTTGTCCCCCTCTTGCTCCTGCAGCCTCCAAAACATCTAACATAGACCAAGGGTGAGGGAAGGAGGGGGAGGGGCAGGGGAGGATGTCAGTGAGTGAAATTTGGCAAGTGCCCTCAAAAGCAGCATGGAAAGAGAGCGAGAGAGAAAGTGTGTGTGAGAGAGAGAGAAAGAGAGAGAGAGAGAACACTGTTCTTTAGGGAAGCTGTGGAGGAGCGGAGAACACAGATCGATCTCCTAACGGCTGAGATCACATCAGGATCTTCTCACCATGAAGCCCACAGCGGTCGTCGTACTGATGCTGACTCTTCATCACATCGGTTTCTCCTCTGCTCAGGTAACTACAGGTGATAATAACTCCACGTCGGGCTCCGTGGGTTTCCCTCTGATGTTAGTAAAGGTTCACTGGAAGGACACAAAGACAGAGTTTAATAACTTTTTTTTGATGCTAAGACAAAGTGATTAGTGTCTTTAATCTGCAGTAATGTTAGAAATGTTACAACTGTTAGAAATAACAGAAATGAAAAAATAATTCTCAGGTAAAAAAATGAAATTTCAGATGATTCCATATTATTTGGTGTCTTAATTACTAACTAATAATCTTATTAATGGATAATGTATTATAAATCCCTTGATTTACTTTTTACATTTTCACTTTGGTCACTCAGGTTGAATCAACATGTTGTGGTTTTGCTAAATTCTATTTCCTATTATACAATGTATTAATATTTATATTTATATCTGTATTTTCTTGTTGATGCAGCTTTATTTCCACAGCATGAGTCATCATCAGATGCATGTTTGTTTTATTTAAAAATAATAATAATTTGGCCAACTTTCAGCATAGATGGAATTCCCTAAACCGATGTTTGTATGTGCAGGAAATGAATACTTTGGATGTGGACCTTAGCTCTGTTCTAGCTGAATGAGACTCATTTACATTTGATGTTCCATCAGTGGAGAACAGTGAACTCTGGTTCACCCATTCGTGGGCTTCCTCCTCTGAGACACCCCAACACCGACATGTTCGTACTGTGCTGATTTCTTGTTGCTGCTCCAGTTCCGTGGTGTGTGTTGTATGTTGTTCCCTGTGGTTCTGTGTTGTAGACTGAGGGTCAGCAGCTGGAGCTCAGGGCCAGTTTTCACCTAGGTGTTATTGCAGCTAAAAAAAAAAAGTCACTTTTGTGCATGAAGCTCACAAGTGAAACGTGCCGAGAGATGGGTTTTTTCCTCATAGAGATATACTAAGAACAGGGTTAGAACTGGTTCCATTCTATTCGGAGTTTATTCATGTTTAGGATTATTTTAAGAGCAGAACATCTAATAAATGACTGGGAGGTAAACAAATGAGTACAAGGTGTCAAGATGAACTCAACTTTTACAACCTTCAAGTCAGTGTTTCCAAACCCTATTTTGAGCCAAAGCACATATATATCATCTGGAAAAAACCCACGGCACACCACCAAACAAAAATCTCACAAAAAGTATATAATGAAATATAACAACCTTTTAATTTAAATGACCCTATAACTGACTAAAATCTAAGCTTGTTTAGTTGAGGACGATGCTGATAATTTGGCAGGAATTGAAGAAAGACACTGACAAAGATCTTCTTCAACAGCTCTTATTATCTTTTTTTTAGTTTTCATAGCCATCTGCTGCCCCCTAGCAGAAGAGGATTTAATTGTTCTGTCTTTTATGCTTTGACGAGCAAAGAAAAATTATATGCAATAAATAAATAATAGTTTTGAGCCAGTTGTGGGCCACGCCACAGTGGTTGGGAATCACTGCTTTAAGTATTAAAACAACACAACATTAACCACAGAGCCCTCAGATTTCTTTTAGTCTTCACGACCTAATTACCTGTTTGGTTGCACTACTCTTCCTCCCATCAACAGGAGTGTCCATCCACTCATGACCTGCTGACCTCACTGCGACAGGTTGAGAAGATGTTGGCCGTCCATGAAGCGTCATATCAGCAGGGCCTGAGGTCTCTGAAGAAAAAGCTTATTGCTGTGCACAACAGCACCATGGCCATCCTCAATAACGGCAAGAACGGTAGGGAACATGTTAACCTGTCAACAAGAGAGGAAGAATAAGAGAATGAGGAGGTTGCAATACAGTTCCATGCCACTAGATGTACCAATGAGCAAGATTACTTTTTAACCCACTAACAAAGCATACAGAGTTATTATTAAATGATATGGTTGCATATAAGAAATGCACATATTGGTGCATTACTATATTTAAAAGTGAAACCGAAACATAGCTCAACCACCAGAGGGCGCCTCATCATTGTACTCATGCATCACAATGTAAAATAATGGCTATGAAAATGTATAGCAGATTGTTTCCTGGGTTGTATTTTACACTTAGCTGAACAGCCATGTCCATTTATTATATACGATTAATGACAATACATTTGAACAAATACAGTAAATGCAGTTATAATACATGCAGTATTACTTCACGTTTACTACATGACCTTACAGTTTGACATACATGCCACATTGTGTTCGTTCGGTCACAGCCTCCTGCCCCAAACCAGACCCTCCTGCTCACGGCCGCAGATTGGGAAGAGTGTTTGATGTGGGACACGAGGTCCACTTCCTGTGCAAACCAGGGTACGAGCTGATTGGTCCTCGAACACGAGTGTGCCTGGAGTCATTCAAGTGGAGTGGGCAGAAGCCAATGTGCAGACGTGAGTTACAGAAACTTCACAGGACTGATTGTACAGAGAAAAAAAATGTAACAAATATATTTATATATTATATCTCTGTATTTTAGCAAAAATGTTTCTATAAAATCTGTATATTTTTAATCAACTAATTTTCTTCTGTTTTTCAGGTTTTAACAGCACTGGTAACTCCCTGCCCTCCTTCTCTCCCCCTGCTCGCTCTTCATCCTCCTCATCCTTCCCCGTCTCTGCCGCTCTCTCAGCATCCTCCTCCGTCATATCTCCTCCCTTAACCTCCTCGCCAACTGCTCGCCCATTCTCCCCCACAACTTCCTCACCCTTCGCCTCCGTCCGGCCCTCTCACTGCACTCACTTCCTGGGCTCCACCCGCTGCACCTGTGACGTGGGCTTCACCATATCAGGCCGGGACAACAATATCTGCACAGGTGAGAAAAGAATTAAAGGATGATTTAAGACTGCAGTTTGTCATGATTCTTCCTCATTCAACAGTGTTGCATCTGTGTTGCAGACATCGACGAGTGTCGTCTGTTTCCTCTGGGACAGCCCGGACTTCTGTGTGTCCATCAGTGTGTCAACACACCTGGCAGCTTCCACTGCTTCTGTCCAGACGGCTATGATCTGGCCAGTGATGGACGCAGCTGCACAGGTCAGAAACCTGAGACTTTTTGACCTCTATACTTCCTTTAGTTGAGGTTCTAATCCTGTTCTCTGTCCCTCTCTATCCAGACATTAATGAGTGTGAGAACCAGATGCACAACTGCACCGGAGACCAGGTGTGTGTGAACACATTTGGAGGTTTCCAGTGTGTGGAGGTGGAATGTCCCTTCATGAAAAACGCCACATACATAAAGACGTCACCAATGTAAGATCATGAATCACACTGATAAAAATCAAATCTTTCCTCTTCTCACTTCACCTTAAGCTGCTGATTTACTAAAAGGTTTAAAAACCAAAAGCTTTTGACGTTTCACCTGTGTTTCACAACTCTCACATACAGGACTGTCACTGGAAAAGTGGCAAATGTCTCATTGCACTTGTGTTAATATTTTGAGCATGTTTGGAGGTGAGGGATGTGGTCTAACATTTGAATTTTTTTATAAATGTATAACTTTCAGAAGGTGATGCAACTTTAAATGTACTTAATACAGTCGTCCCTCGCTGTATCGCGGTCCAGCTGTCGCGCCTTCGTGGGTTTTTAATATATTAAATGTATTCTCGTATTTTTTTCGCTCTATTGCGGATTTTTGCGGTATATAAAAATAACCTGTGCGTGCAGGTAAATGAGATTTGTGGAGGTTTCGTTACGTTTTTGCCATAGTTCACGTCCTACGATACCCTTTTAAAGAGTTCGTAAAGGGTTAATATATACATAAATAATATGGCGTACTAACTATCGCATCTCAAATTCGCGGTTTTTCCATCTATCGCGGGCGGTCTTGGAACGTAACCCCCGCGATAGACGAGAGACCACTATAAAAGTATGATAATTGATCTTTGTAACAGGGTATAAGGTGGAAAAGTCGTCAAAATTAAGATCTTTCACACAGAGTTGTGTCTCGTTAATCTGTTCTCAGGCTGTAGCTAACAAGCTAACTGTCCTTGAACAAACAAACGAAGTCAGCAAAATGTAATGACAAACAACCGAGTTGGACAATAAACACAAACACAAACAAAGCAAGAGAGTGAAAAAAAAACACATAAACCTCTCACCTCAGGTTAAGTCAAGGAGCCGGATGAAGTATAAATGACAGGGAGAGGGATACAGCCAAATTCAAAAACAATGGCTTTCACAGCCATGTCGCCTACATACTTTCTTCACCCAACATTTAGCTTCTCTCCACTAACAGCAGCCCAGGCTGAGAGTCAGGCTGAGGTCTGGCACTGTGGAAGAATTCCACTGGACCTTCAGGGTGGTTCCTGTAAATGTAACAGATGCAAAATGTTTTTTTTTTTTTTTTATGGACTTGGGTACAGGAAAGTGGGTTTGCAAATATTTGGGTTTTTTTTTTTTAATTCATTGTGTAAAACTCACGTCAGTGTATCAGTGGAAATGACAGTGTAGTGTTGTAATGTGACATAAAGTATTATGACACAAGAAAGAAATCTCAACAATGGTCAGATGGAGACAGTTGATTCCAGTCAATTACACAACAACAACAACGTCAGTCTTTTGACTCCATTAAAACATCATCACACCCTCTGTCTCCGACTTGTCTCTGTCAGTGACTTTGACTCCACCCTGTAGTCTTGTTGATGACTTGCTGACAGAGAGATTGATGTGAGCGCTGACATTTGGAATGAATGCGGAAATGTTTACACATCTCTGTCCCATGGCTTTGACGTTTGGAATCAGAGTCAGCTGAAATCAACTGACTGTGTTTCTATTTCCAGGCGCTGTGAGAGGAACCCATGCATGCTGGGAGATGTGGCCTGCACTCAGGCTCCAAACTCAATCTCGTTCCACTACCTCCCTGTGGTGTCCAACATGTCTGCCCCCAGAGTCCTTTTCCGAGTGTCAGCAGCTCGAGTGCTGGGCGATACGCTGCGTTTCGGCCTGGCAGGAGGCAAGAGCAGAGGTCACTTCAGTGTGCAGCGCTCGGGCCGACAGACCGGTACACTACTCCTGGTGACGCCCATATTGGGCCCGGCTACTCTGGAGGCTGAGGTGGAAATGAGCGAGCTGGAGCGCAATGATCTGCTCGGTCGCTACCTGACAAAGGTCACCCTGTTTGTGTCACCGTATGAGTTTTAGATGGTGGAAGACTATGAGCAAAAATATAGTTTCTAAAATATATATATATATAGGACTATAAGTTGCTCCGAAGTATAAGTCGCACCAGACAAAAAAATGCACAATGAAGAAGAAAAAAAAAACATACACAGGTTGCTCCGGGGCATAAGTCGCACCAGTGCCCTCTAGTGGCTGACAATTTGAAATAAAAAAAAATCTACTTTTTTTTACACACATTAACATAATCTGTATATATACATATATGTACATCTTTTGTGGGATTTACATGTAAAGGCTGGGGGGGGGGTCACACTGAGGTGAGGGTGGGTGTCAAACCACTGAATGTTTAAATCTTCTCTGTAAGTGACTTTTTCTTTATCTATTACTCGTGTACGTGAAAACAATTTGACTCCATAGAGTTTATCAAATGGTGGGTTTTGACCAAGAGGTGGACTCCAGGTCTAGATTTCCTGGACACAATTGATCAATCAGTTTTTCTACATTCTTTTCTTTGCTCAGTTTGGATAATTACTGAAAAGGCCTTTAATAATTAATATTTCATATTTTAATTCTGCCTCTTGTTCAGACTGCAGCAAGGTTTTTTTATTAACATTTTCCAATTACTGCTAAATAAGTTGGAAAGAGAAAGTGAGAGAGGCAAAAAAAGATGCTTTTAGAAAAGAAATGTTAAATGTGTAAAATCTTGTAACTTTATTTAAAAAACAGTGACTGAATATGTGTTGGCTGAAATGAGCTTTTAGAAGGTAATGGAAGGTCTGCGTAGTAGAAATAATAATAACAAAATGTCAATATTATTAAAAATGTCTTTTTTATACATTTTAAGTGTGCTAAGTATAATGTTGTAATGATTCCTTCTTTATAAAAGAATGATGACTTGTAATGTGCTGAATCATGTGTATTGTATAAATACATAGAAAATGAGATATTTTCTTATGGTTATAAGTTTGGGTTTGGAGCCAGTAATTTTATTTTATTTAGCTTTTTTATGAGAACGTGATGTATGTACTGTCCAGTATTTTATTCATACAGATGAACAAATATTTACAGCTGTACATTAGTATTAAATTATCATTGAAAATAACAGAAAAAATTGTTTTATATATTTCACTGGGG
>NC_024312.1:6540910-6574372 GCF_000523025.1 Cynoglossus semilaevis | reverse complement strand
AAGTGTTGGTGTTTAAAGGAAAATAAACATGTTTTCATGCACAGGTTTCATGTCTGCTGTGTTCCAGGCTGTAAATCAGTCGTATTTTTCAGGGGTGAACCATGTTTCAGTGAAGCTGCAGGCTGAACATGTTGTGGTGTGTCGGCCTGAAGAATTTGACATGACTCTGTCAGACATCCAGCAGCCGGCACAGACCAGACATACAGACACATGTGTTTGCACAGGATGTCTGCAGACACATTCACACACACATGTATGACTGTGTGAAGACCGCACATCAGCAGATAAATGTTTTCTGACAAACCGCTTATTTAATAATCATAAATGGAAACTTACCACGCGAGAGGCTGCAGCGAATGAAAAAGCAGACAATGGTTTTTCCAACGTCTTAAACCTGTTGACACCAAACTAACATCGTATTCACCAGAAGTTCTCCTACATGGAGCCTTTGTCCACCACCAGGGTTCCAAATCTGTGCGAATGAATGTCAGAAGTATTAAACAATATAATAATATAATATGGTGGTTTGTACAAATAAATAAATATTGTACAACATAAATAAATATTACCAGACATATCGGTATCGGTTGATATCGGAATCAGAATTTAAGTGCTCGAATAGTATCGGTATATCGGCAAACAGTTAGTATCGGGCATCCCTTTTAATTATCATTAATCATGAGTAATCAAGATAAATCAATGTTCTATCGACTATTTAATTTCATTCTGCCTGATCTAAAAGACGGCCTCGGCCTCACAACACAACAGATGAAAACAAAGGAAAACAACAAACCAAAAAAAAAAAGAAAAGAAAAGCCTTGTAGAGCAAAATTCCGTGTGATGGAGGGACTTTAAATACAGCAGGGGAAACATAACTGCCGGTGATTCATGGCCTGCAGGTCATATTTTGATTACAACAGCAGGAGTATTTAAACACCACACTGAAATAAACACAGACCACCGGACACTGAGGGAAGCAAGACAACATTTAAAAAGAAACAAAGACAATTGTGGGCCATGATGCAAAGCGTGCCGAGTGTAATTCATAGTCCCCAGGCTGCAGCATGTAAACCAGGCACATTGTTTATATTTACGTCTGACTTTCTATACTTGTACAACAACATAACTGTTTATTATAGAGGTTGTTTTACAGCAACCAACAAGTTCCCACTTGGGACTGAAACCAGCTGGGTAAGCAGAGGGAACGCTGACTTTGGACAAGATGCAAGTCAGAAATGCAAAAAGCTCAGCCTTAATTTGGTTGTATTTCTTTAGACTGCTGACATGAGCAAACGATGCTCAGGATTCTATATTGTAGAACAAACTATCACTATCCGTTATGGAGCAAAATAAACTACAAGTAAACACATCCAAGGAATTTTAAGTCAAGTCAATCTAACAGTTTTACTGAATTATGTAGTGTTAAATTTATTTAATTATAATGGAATGATCTGCAAATGTATTGTTATTATTTAAATATGTTTTATACCGTTTAGCTTCATCCATCTTAAAAAAAAACAAAAACTGTTTAGCTTCATCCATCTTAAAACAAAACAAAAAAAAAAAAAAAACTATCAACATCAACATCCAGGATAAACCAGGCTTCTGTAAAGTTAATTAACCAAAGCCTGAAGAAACATTTATACTGAAAAGCAGACAGTGGAATAAAAACCTTGCAGACTTTATTATCATCATCATCATTATTAACAAAATGTTCAACTTTCATCTGTACAGAACAAAAAGTGTACAGAGAATAAAATGAAATCAGACGATGAAGGAAATCACTGGACTCAGACACACAAAAATATTGTTTACAAAAGATCTTTCCTCATCACAGACTTAAAACGTTCTAGTCATCATTGGTCAGGACAACGAGAGCTGCGAGGAACCATATAGAAATAAGCGTTCCGCTGAGACGCACGTGTGGTCCGAAATCTGTGGGCAAAACCCAGACGCACGTCATATATCACACTCAGACACACACACACACACACACATGCCCAAATGACCCTCAGGTGGATGACAGAGGATTCTGGGATGTACTGTACAGTGGGATCCCTCCATGGGACGGCATTTAGGCACACTTTATTTAACAGACTTCAGATGGAGGAAGGAGAAAAAGAAAATGGCGCAAAGGCAAATGAGCCAATCAGAATGCTTTGTTTATCAGCAGGGAGGGCAGCGCTTTGTTCAACCCCTCAGGTCAAAGATCAACACATCACAGAGCTCAGTCTGTCTTTGTTGCTTCAGATGATCACTGTGCTAGCAACCATGTAACACCATGCTGCTCACTGAAACTGACACAGTAGAAATTTGCCTCACAATGCCCTCTGACCCCAGGCAGACTAGAGAAACACATGCTCACCTGGAAGAAAAGGCAACCAGAGAACATTCAAATCACTTTAAAAAGGCAAAAAAAAAAAAAAAAAAAATTGTTCATTGATAGACAATAAATAAGGCGAGAACAAAACAATACACATATTTATATAAAAAGAAAAATGTGCAAGGATTCCAGTATCATCTTTACACAAATGTTCACATCTCTGTTGTAATGGATATATATATACTGTATATTTTTTTGTTAACTTTTTTCCTGCAGTGCTCTCAGCTTCATGTACCAACCACTGACACCACCACTGACACCATCATCAGAGCAGCACCTAGTCCAAATGCTGGGACGGCGACATCAGTCTATGGCACAGGTTTGGCTGCGAGATAATAAAACTAAATTAAAAACTAATGGGCGGCATTAAAGGGGAAGTGAAATTGCCAGGTCTGCTGTTTTTAACTACATATACATGTTTATATAAAATTTTTATCCACAATTAATACCATTGCAGGAGGAGCTTACAGCAAAGCAAGTTGGGAGTGGTTGTGAGCCTCCCCCCCATAAAATATTTTTCCGTATCTGTGCGGCTTGGTGGAGGGTTGGCTGGTGCACCACCCACCTGGCAGTCCCATGGCGATAAAATTCATCTTACACTTGAACAAGTAGGAAAAAAAAAATCCAGAGGCAAACAACCAATAAGGTATTGAAGCAGGAGGACGAACCAGAAGGACATGATGACATAAGGACAGTTTTCCTACACACAAACTCACACGCTCTCTCTCTCACTCTCTCTCATTCACACACACACACACACCATCACACTCACACTGTAGATTCTATACACGAGCAATTCCCCATCCCACTTCCTGTAGATTTACACTAAGATTTTCATCACTTCCCTCACCCGTTAGGTTTCACCTTTTACCCCGAGTCTGTACAACCCGTGATACCTTCTTCCCCTCGTCCAACTCCCTTCCTGGCTTAGTAAAAAAGGAGGAGGGAAAAAAACGGTAACACTGCATCTTGCAGAAGAACGTGGATGGAACCGTTAAGACGAACCAGCGCTCTTCGTCAAAGAGAACGTAAAGCAAAAGAAGAAGGATACGCCAGGTGGGCGCGGCTTTGTCAGAGAACCACTGATGAGTATTTCATCTCGCCCACCATGGCTGTGAGTGACATCATTCCAGCAACGAAAGAAGAGGCAAGAAAACACTGGAAGTGCTGGTGGAAATAAAAGAGACATGGTAAGGAGAACTGGAGAGGCAGGTGGAAGTTTTTTCTGGAGCTGTCAGAGGGGTAAACCACAGAGGAAGGGGTGGAGTCCTGTTTCAGCGATGGTCGTTTCTCCTGTGGGCGTGTCCTGACCACAAAGTCAGTGTGGTCTACCTGTCCTTCAGCTCCTGAGTGACACGTTTAGTGATGCGTCCACAGAACAGACCCATTAAGAAAAGCAGTGCCACGCCTGCAGCAATCACAGTCAGGATGTAGTTTTTGGACGGTGACGTCATCACCTGCGTGGCCAGATCTGAGAAACCCTCAGCAGGAGCAACCTGCAGATTACATTACAATTGTTTGCATGTTAAAGTAAAACAACTAAAATGAGATAAATGCTGACAACATATTTGACGAGTTTTAACCCAAAACAAGGGAACTGAGTTTGCTTCTAAGCTGTGGGTGTCTGAGTTGGCATTTGGTATCATGTGTCACAGTGTTTGACAGTTTCCTGTATCTTATGTACCTTGGCAGCATAGCTCCACATGTCGATGCGATCCTGCAGTCTCTTCTTACACTCTGGCTGGAGCCGGATGCGTTTGTCCTGCAGTGCCTCCATGAGACATGACATCTCTGGGGAAACAAACCCGGTTACACGACAATCAGACATAGATATCAGTTAAACCGTGTTTAAATTAATGTATTCTGATGTAACTTATTAAGTACGGTTAGTTGTGAGGCCATTAGTTATAATTTAATTTGTGCACAAAGATCGTTGTTAGTTGTGAGGCCATTGGTTATAATTTAATTTGTGCACAAAGATCTAATAATTAAAATTAAATCAAATATTAATTAAAATAGCAAATATTATTATAAGTAGACCTAAATAGACCAGTTTCATGTGACATTGATAATTGAGCCTATCACTTAGAGTCACACTGACCAGTTTCATGTGAAATTGATAATTGAGCCTATCACTTAGAGCTGCAGCTGCTGTGTTGTTTTTTTTGTGTGTGCTTATTTTCTTTTGTGGACTTACGGCGCCCCCTGCCAGGTGGAATGGCAGCACAGTGATGCTTGATGTCCAGAGCACAGGCTGTGTGAAGAACAGGGTCCACAAAGATGTCTGCCTTACTTTCCTTTAACAGGTTCAGCACCTCCTATAGGCGGAGGAGGGGAGAGGTGGAGAGAAGAGCAAGAAAGACAGCAGAAATAGAACAAAATAGTTCAGTACAACAATTCCGACTACGCAAATCATCATATGTTACCACTAGTACTATACTGACACCTGCTGGTGATATTTTTTTAAACATATATTTCCTCAGATCCTCAGGTCTTAATTACCTTCTTACATGCCTCCTGTTTGATTTTCAGGAGGTTAACCTTCAGACACTCCTCCACCTGCCCTGTCTGCTCCTGAGCTGCTGCCTCCTCTGGACACAGCTGGGAAATCTGCAGATCACACAAAAAATACAGACCAACATTATACAGAGTTGTTTTTTTTAAAAGAAAAAAAGATTACCAATCTCAAAAAACAAGCTCAACACAAACATTCAGGCTTAATGTAAACACCAGACACAGTAGAATACTGATCCTCAATTTGAATAACATTCACCTCTATATATAAGAAAGGGATTCTCCACTGGCTCAGTGTTTTTAACCCTAGTTCTAACCTGTGAAGCAGATTAAAACCTTTTCTGTAAAACCATACCTCCTGTGTACAATGGATCTGTAGCTGAAGGTCCAGTCTGTAGTCCAGCGCCGACTCTTGAAGAATGACCCGAATCTGATCCTCACAATCCGACGACAAACGCTGTTCCGACGCACACAGACACATATTGCATGTCAGTCAGCAATTGATACAAGTGAGAAACAAAAATATTAAAACGTAAAAATGTATGCTTAGCTCTGACCTGGTCTGCATATTTGAGTTTCAGGCAGGAGATGACCTGACCCTCCAGCTCACTGTCTGGTGTGGCCTTGTTCAGAACAGACTGACAGAACTTGGGGATGTCAGCTTTACAGGCTTTTCTCAGCACAGGGTTCAATCTGTAATCTGAAGAAACACACATGAACACAGTCAGTCTGCCAGTGAGCAGTGTCATTCATATGGTCCCAATGAAGCAGACCATTTAGAAATACAAGTTGTTGTTTTTTTTTTGGGGGGGGGGTTATATACCTGTATTCTGTGTGATCTGTCTCTTTGTGATCATCTGTTTACATTTGGGATCCATCAGCTCACTGTTCTTGTTCTGTTTTAGACACTGAAGAATATTTTTTCCCTCCGACTCTGAACAGAAACGCTGAGAAAGAAAACACAAACATTTACAGTAAAAGAAAAAATTACAGTAAAGTACAATTGTGCAATTTTTTTTTCCAATGATTTTACAGGACCAACCCGGATTTGTATTGGTTTTTTTTCCCAATGATTTTACAGGACCAACCCGGATCATGTGCTTGCAGACTTTCATCAGCTGGTAGTCCAGCTCAGGATCAACCATCTCCACCTCCTGCAGCTTAAAGACCCGCTGGTGACAACGTGAAGACAACTGACGCTTGTTCGCCTTCAGACACTCGATCACCTACAGTGAGACAGACATTTGACATTTAACCCAGACATGTAGTGACAAAAAGGTCATAACAGCAAAACATTTTTTTCTTAATTTGCACTGTTTCACCTTTGGAACTGAGTGTAAATTTACCAAGAGAATAAAACAGGATCAACATGTTAGACAACTTACCTGTGCATTGCCAAATGCTACATTCTGACATAATTGTTTGATGTCCTGCTTGCAGGAGTCGTAGAGTTCTGGCTCCAGGCGGATGTCCTCCGACTGCAAGGAACCAAAAGGAATTTAATGGAAATATAAGAATTGCAAAGACAAATACAAGAAAAGCAGAGGTAAGTGATAAATAATGGAAATGGAATAATTATTTTTAAATGCATCTTAAAATCTTAGTACTTTCCCACCTCTGTGTTGCTGTTAGATCTCTGGACAGGAGATCTGACAGCATCACAAACTCACTGTTAGGTTGTTGAGAAACTGCAGTGGTGTAATACCCCAACTTGGGATTACTCCTCTGTAAGTAAACATACCATCTCCACCTCCTCGACCCGCAGCTGTTTACGACATTTGACCGACACCCGCTGCTCCTTGACCTCCTGCAGTGTGTCGTTCCTGACAGTGGTGCTGAGGCAAATCACAACATCCACCCTGACAGACGAACACAAACACATGATGCATCAACCCATTAACATATACATACATCACAGAGATGGAAAATGGTTAGATCTTGTTTGTTTGAAAATATTACATATGTTTACGTATGCATGCATTTTTCCATAATTAAGAAAACCCAGAATCATTGTGTCATTGGAAATAAAAGGCTACTCTGCTTTTGTCATCTCACTTCTTTTTGATGTTGGGACATAGTTTGAGGACGTCTTCCTTGCAGGCTGTTTTGAACTTGTAGGAGAAATGGAAGTCTTTGATCTGGATCTGTTGATAAAAGGAGGTGCACGTTGGTAATGTATTCAGCAGAATGAGCAAAACACACAAGTGTATCCTTCAAGAATACTTATAGTGACTAAAGAATCTGAATCTGGTTCTCTAAAGGAGGGTCCGTGTAACTGTACCCCTTTGAACATGTCAAAATATAATATATACGTATATATATATATATACGTATATATATATATATACGTATATATATATATATACGTATATATATATATATACGTATATATATATATATATACGTATATATATATATATACGTATATATATATATATATTTTTTTTTTTTTTTTTTTACATTTCTACAACTGTGTGTGTTAATCAGCCATGCTCACCAGCTGGAAGTGTGTGACACCGACTGCACATTTGTCATTCATCTCCTTCTGGTGTTTGTTCTGAACCAAACACTCCATCAGATCACCAGAGTCTATTTGATTATCAGCAACCTCCTGAGAGACAGAAGCAGAGGTGGAGAAAAGACATCAGTCATAAATAACTTCATCTGATTATTTTACACCTAGAAATGTTATAAAATGTGATTTACAATGTATGAAATGTTTTTATGGTAAGCAGGTCTATAAAAGTGATATAATATATACAGTAATAAAACTGCTATGTGGGAGCAACTTCAACTGTACATAAAGTAAATGACTTTTAATGAAAGCTGTAAAACTTGCCTGACAGATAAACAGAGCAGAAGCTCCTGTAGCTCTAAAACTCCTTAAATCAGACCCGCATGCAGGTTTAACTAATTAAATTTAAATTGTGGTCCCAAATGAGTTACTAAAACATTTTTCGTTTTAGTCAACGAAATATCAAAATGATTTTAGTTGACTAAGTTTAAATAAGACTTTCCCCTGACAGTTTTTTTCTGTCTTATTTTTAGTTGTTCAATAAATAATTTGGTCATTGCGATTTTGCCCCACTTCCTATTAAGTTTTCCCTTAGTTTTGGTCTTAAAAGGAAGGCCAATGTGGACCAACTGTAAGTCAAAGCAATGACGACTTCTTACGTGACAGTGAGCCTGGATGATGGGGTCACAGGCTCTCATCAGCAGGGCATCGATCTGAATATCCTGAGGGCGGAAGAAACAGGACAGAGCATCGATGAGAGCAATTCACAGAACAGTTTCAAAATCCTNNCTGCTGAATATGATACTGATCTCAAGTAATAGACCAGTATAATTTTAGAGTCTTTAAACACTGCAGCAGTTTTACATGACAGTGTTTACCTCCGACTCCAGCTCCGTCAGGTTTGCCACCACTTCTCTGCATCCCAGCACCAGGTCTTCCAGATGGTCCTGCAGACACTCCAGCTCCTGACCTGCCTCCGTCTTCTCACTGCACCACTTCCCCAGATCAGTCAGACAGCGTGACTGGAGGTCAGGATCCAGTTTCACGTCGAGCGCCCTCTGGTGGAGAATCCTATGAACCTCCACCTTACAGTCCCTTGAGAGCTGATGGAGAAGAATAACATGAAGTTATAAGAAAGACAAAGGAAAGTGTTTCTTGAGTATCCACTCAAGGCCAACCGGCTGTAAACTGCCAGTTCATATGATGTGTAAATTTTAAGACTGAAGAAGGAAAAACAACCACAGCTCAAACTGTCTCTGTGTGATCAGCTCTTTACATCAACACCTTTCTAATTACAGAGATTCTCATCATTTCTTGAGGTAATTATGACTTCAACAAAATAAAATTCACATTAAACTGTGGCCATCAGTTCCAATTATATAATTATGTTGTTCAGAAACCAAAGGAGGCCTGGGAACAATCTGGCATTATGTCTAATAAGACAACATAAAAAAAACAAAAAACAAAAAAAAGGTGTGATGTACATTTGAAAAAATAATTTTTAAGTTTTCCCATTACATATACCTATATAAAGACTCATACAAATTAGTTATAAAGCATCTGTCTTTGCAGTATCACCAGGGATCTTAGGGATGATGCACATAATGATTAAGGACATGATTCACTGCACTTGATTGAAACATAAAGGATTCTCCATCAGTGGAGCTTTGTGTTGATTCTTCACAGCACACTCCAGCAGAGTTTACAGCACGTATGCAATTCCAGTACAAAAATCAGCACTAACATGCACCGCTGCTTGATGACAATTACGAGGGTACAATCACCTCCCACTCTAACAAGCCACGAGTCAACATCACGGGACACTCAGTTACCTGTGATTGTCATCAGTTCAGCAACTGGAGAGCACACACAGTCAAACAGTGGTTTTCAGCTTCAGCTGTGAGAATATTCTGTGGTCAGTGAAAAGGTTCACACAAACCTCCTGTGTATGCACCTGCATCTCCTTCAACAAGTGCAACATGCTTTAAGAATTGTTTATCTAGTAGTTGGACAAACAAACAGTGGGTTTAAAGTTTTGACCTTATCACAAATGTTTTTGAACAGCATTTAAATATATATATATATATATCAATACATTCAAAACAGCTGTTAATCTTAAATAATCCAAATAATACTCTTTTCCTCTACATATTGGTTACTATTCAAAAGTCGTGCCTGGAAACTTCATTGGTTAAAACCAAGAAGAAAAAAAAAACATTCAGAAGGAAAATATCTCCGTATGTTCAAAAAAAGGAAGTCTAGTAATAAATATAATAGGGTCATTTTTTCCCAAATGTTCCCCATTTTTTCCAAGATGTACATTACGTAACACTTGACCTGATGGAAAACAGACTCACCCTGCGTCCCTGCTCCACAGAGCGGTAAGCATGACGATACAGGCAGGAGAATATGGCCCCGGGTGGCATCATCTCATTGGTCTCATTCCAGCCATGAGTAAAGCAGAGCCTGGAGGCATCACCCTGACATTTCTTGTACAGGATGGGATCCAGCCTTTAGCAGCAAAACAGGGAATAGTCATTAAGGAGGAGTAATTCACACCAGTCAAGACAATCTGTGTCATTTCAACAATGTAAAAGATGGGAGTAATTACACAGAGTATTTACAGTATATGCAAATATGACAAACAGTTGAAAGCAGATTAACACTTAACTAAAACATATTTAGACAAGGGCGGCAGAGAGTCATAGAGAGAAGAGAGAGACAGGGAGAGAGAGGGGAAGAGAGAGAGAGGGAAAGTGAGAGAGAGTTAATAGAGAATATATGTAGAAATAATATGGTATAAAAATGTTTGTTTTGTTCACAAATCAACCTGTGTCAAGTCTTACTTCCAGTCTCGGGCGATGAAATACTGCAGCTCCAACAGTCTTTGTTCACAGTCTTCCACCATCTTCTCAGTGTACAAGTGCTCCATCAGACATGACAAGATCCTGCAGCAACAACAGCAACACCAATGGGTTTACGTCAACAAACCAAGGCAAACACTGGATACACCATCGCGCTCAAGCACTGTGTGTCAGACAAAGTCGTAGAGGAGAAAGATTAAGTCTCACATAGGGTCTCCGCTGCGGATGTGTTTGCAGGCAGTCTGGATGACAGACTCACAGGCCTCGTTTAGGGCTCGATCGATGCGGTAGTCTGCTCCGGGATCTGCTTCCTGGAGCAGAGTGTGGAGCTGAGGAAAGAAACATGTTTGGTTTACTGAGCAGGGTTTTGGGCATTATTTCTGTTTTGTTCATTAATCAGCATTAATGAATGTCAGCACATGTTAGAAAATATTCTAATTGGAGGAGGTTGAAAGAAAAGGATCCTGAAGCATAATTTATTTAAAATTCAATACACATGGTAGGGTTATTAAAAGGATACATGTGCATAGCAGATCCAACACAGATGGCTTTAATTTATTATTAAAGTGTTCTTTATGTAATTTTACCATCTTTTAATGCTGTTGCATTATAATTTAAGATCAGAAAGAGATTGAAATATTGTCCAAATCATTCCTTTTTGGGATTTCACATTCAGATAATTATATATTTAAAGTAAGTGAATATGTCAAAGGTCACATCACAGTTGGTGACTTACTGCCTTCTGACAGTTGGGCTCAATCCCCCTCATGTCCCCTCGGCCGACCCTCATCAGGCAGTGCAGTGTTCGACCTTTGCGGTGCAGACCAGAGCAATGATTCTCAATCTCGCCGCGACAGTGCAGCACAATCTCGGGACTCAGAGAAAAGTCCTCCATCAGCATCCGTCTGTAATCCATCATCTCGCCCTGACACTCTCCACTAACAACACGGCCTGAAAAAATATGCAAAAAAAACTTTGATTGTGGCTTTAAACACCAAACTGGAAATCTTTCTTTATTCATATTAAATGAAACTGTTTTTTTATTTTGGATTCAGAATACCAAGCAGGTTATTATATTTTAGTATTTCACTATTCCTGTCAGTGTTTCCCAAGTGAGGGATGGGCACTTTACCTTGCTCAAGCACATAAATGTCAAAGTCGATATTTTATATATTTTATTTTATTTTCTATTTTTCCAGCAAGGAAATGAACTGATTTGTAGTTTGGGAACCAATGGTCCCTGTCATTACTGAGACTGTAGGAGAAGAACTGTAGCAGCTTCACTGCAGCAGTTTTTCTGTTTTCTCACTTTCCCAAATCTACTCACATTCTCTGGATTTTTTTTCCACTCTATGATAAGAGCAGAGTGTGTCAGGCAGACATGTGGAAAGTTCACCGTGCTGTTGAAAAGTCAACAAATCACCAGCAAAACCACAGCAGTGACTGGCAGCTAATCCAGCTAATAGTAGCCTCAGACAGTCGGACAAAACAACCGTGAACACCGTGATTAGAAGCTGTGTCTCGAGTGATGGACAGGTTCCAGAGAAAGAGGAAAAGCTTCTCACCTCGATGAACGGCCGACTCCAGACAAAGCAGCAGGTAGGACAGACGAGCTTCTCTCGCCCGTGGCATGGTGCTGTCCACGCTGCAGTGGTACTTTCTCAGGTCTGATTTGCAGGCTTTGGCAAGCGAATAGCTCACCTTGTAGTCCTGCGCGATTAACTTCTGCCTGGTGGTCAGAGCCTCGCGACACTGATGTCAACAAAGACACCATCAGACAACATTAGACTGAGCATTTGATTTCATTGCAATGGGAGATGAAAAAATAAAGTATGGTATTACATTTATCCATAAGCTCCTTCATTAACATGTTTTTTATTCCCTAATGAATTGTTACTATTCCCTTTATGGGCAGATAGAAATACTTTGAGCAGGTTTTATTGTATGAAGTGTTACTATTACAGAATACATTCTAACTTCCTTATATTCAACTATGCAGTAGGTAAATGTTCCAGAAAAATTGTAAAAAAAAAAAAAAAAAATATAGATACACACTCACCCTCTCAGTCATGGCTTCTTCAAACTTGTGATTAAATAGACATTTGTAAACCCGTCCTTCCCCAGCCAGTATCTAAAAAAAATAATTTTAAATTAATGGAAAAAAGAAATAGCTTACAAAAATCATACATAGAAAGTCTTAAAACGTTTATAATCTATTCACAGAAAAGAGTTATAAATAATGTATACTTTAGAGCTGATATAATTTTTATTTTCTTACAGAAGATCTGTGTGTAGCTTTGCATACAATGATTTTGGTAGACAAACATAATTAACAAAAGCATTCAAAGGTGCAAGCACTAAAAAACTGAAGCTCAAACCAAATATAATAAATAAAGTATATATTTTCAATAGAAAGTCTAATTAGCCCAGAAAAAATGTCAAAGGTCATTACATTTTCACAGAAGCGTTCCCGATCCTCGCGGCAGGCGAAGTAAAGGTAGCGGTCCAGGTGGAAGTCATCAGACGAAAGCTCGGCCACTCTCATGATGGCCTTCTTACAGTCTTCTTTGATGGAGTGAGCTCCTGGCTGCTCCTCTGCCTCCCGCACAAGACCTTTCTCAAGACAGGCAATAACCTCGCCCTGAGAGTGGATGTCCTGCACAGAGGGGGGGGATCACAGGGAATACTGGGGGTGTAAGAAATCATTGATACACTGATATATCCTGATATTTGTTTCACGGTACCACATCGTTATTCTACAGCACTATAATAATAATAATAAGCACAAATAATTAACGTCCAAATATACGTACCGTTCATATTATTTTTATTTTATTTTATGTCTAGTGATTACAAATCTAGATCCCTCCGTTTCAATTTCAGTTTAAAAATTTCAATATATTGTATTGCTGCCCCTGCATCATGATACGTATCGTATCGCCAGATTCTTCCCAATATCCCTAGAGGTTACGCAAACCTAATGCTGGTAAAATATAGAAAAAAATGCTTTAAGTGACTAATAACAATTTTGTGTATTTATCATTGTTATTTTTAGTCTGGTTTTTGAAAGCAACTTTTGTCTTTTACTCAGTTCTTTTTTTCCCCAAAGCGTCAAGTAATAAAATCTTATCTCCCAACAGTAACTTTGACATTTTTGACAACCAAAAAACTGTCAACACATTTTATTGGAAAAATCTTTTTCAGTATATTGCAGCTGGAGCAGAAAGCAATAACAGCTGCATTCAAAGATGATGAAGGTGAGGTTATCTGTACATGTGATCAACAAAGCCTACGTTTTGATCTCCACTCTATGTTCACGTGTCACTGACCAAGTTATATATATTCTTTTGTTAGAAGAAAAACTTGACAAAAAAGGAAAAGATAAATCCTTGTATGTAATTCAAATTAGAAAACATCAGTAAAGCAACCGCTGCAGATTATTAACTCAGTGATTGTTTGCAAGACTTATAAACAAATAACTAATATGAAAACAGTAATTACACCAAACTTTTTGAACAGTGCATAGTGATTCTTATCTCAGCTCTGCAGAATTTGCACACTGTGACAAATGGCTGATGATGAAACCAACCATCCCCCGCTGGTACTGACAAAAGACTTCACTGGCACTCAGATCTAATTGCACCAATGTAGTATATTTATTAACAGCATGTCTAACGGGCTGGTAATTGGTGTATAACTCAGTTCAGCAGCAGAAGGAAAATGTGTCTAAAGGTAGAAAGATAAGCTCTGCTCTAAGACAAGCTGAATCGATCTCCTCTAAACGCAGACACTTTGTTCAGTCGTGTGTGTGTGTGTGTGTGTATTACCTTGAAAAAAATTATGACGCTGCCACAGTGCAGCACGTTTACGTCCTCCCGACATTTGTCCATGAAGCCACAGATGAATCGGTAGTCGCTGAAGATGATGGTGGTCATTTTGGTGATGTACTGGTTGCACTGATAGTCAGTGATGTTACTGCGGTGATCCACCAGACAGGACACCAGGTAACCTTTCCCAAGTTCCTCTGCTGCACATTCTTTAATCTGGGAAAATCAGATTCAATTTTAATTCCACTACAGCAGTTATATTCTTGTTTTGGAAAATTGTAAATTGCCAGCTAGTTTTATGTTTTTCCAGACACAAACAAAAATCAGTACCTCAGGGATGGTTGTCTTGCAGACCTCCACAGCAACCGACTCAAACTTTGGGTCAGTGGTCAGATTCAGCTTGTAGTTCCACAGCAGCTGGAAAAAAAAAAAATCAATCATTAAAATATAGTAGTAAATCATTGTGATGTATTCTCATTCCTCATTCTCAATCATTAAAATATAGTAGTAAATCATGAAGAATGCTGGGAAGTGGATTAAAGCATGTGAAACACTTACATGGTTGCATTCAGTTGCAATCTCTGTGTCCTGAAAGGGGAACGAGAGAAAGAAGTTATTGTTATAGAGCAGCAGGAAGAAACATATTCAGACTTAATTTACAGTTAATTAATTTAATACAATAGACAGAGGGGTTTGTTGAAGTTTTGCAGGAAATAAAAAGTGTTGAATTATTTTTCAAACCTAAGCCAATATTCAAAAGTTGCAGAGCAAGAGTTGATTCAAATATTGAACATTTAGATGTTTGATCACTAAAACATCATCATGTGTGGGCCTCTTTTAACCGAGATTGGGTTTGGACTTCTGTGGTACAAAGTGGCCTGTTTTATATTTTCATGCAGGGCAATGCTGACCTGAAGTGACTTCTCTGGCTTCCTGCTCTGACCAAAGAACAACAGACCATAAGACTCCCCTACACATTTACTAGAGAAAAATCCTGCGTGTGTGTGTGTGTGTGTGTTTGAAATAAGAAATATGATGGCTGAAGAGCCTCTGACTGTTTACCACATGGCAGCCACAGCATGAAGGTGTGTGTGAGTGTTGTATTTACACTACACACACAGAAGTGTCGCAATTCTCTTTACCGTCTGCAAGAGCAGTGATGCTGAGTGGTTCTGGGCCAGGTTGAGCCATAGATGAGTGTGGTAGAGCGGGCAGGACAGACTGATGTTATAAACAGCTCTTAGCTGACTCAGTGGGGTCAGCTGCAGGGGATATAAACTAGGCAGCAGTGACAAATATGTTGATGGGGACTCAGACTACTGGCGATTAATTGGTTTCTGAAACACGTATAGTTAAGGATAGTACTATTGAATAAGCATGGTTTAACATTTTGTGCTAACAATCTCATTTTGAAATGATTTAGGAATGACCGTATGTCTCCTGGGAAAACCCCACCTCTGAATCCACTCAAACTTAGGACTGAAAAAGCCAAACATCACATCATAATGTTACAGGCCATTATTATTTGAGTCATGTTCAGCACCAGTAGAGGCCTGAAGAAAAGCAAAAATAAAACTTTAGGGGGAAAAAAATAGCTATGTTAAAAACTAAAAATTCAATTGTAATAATGAAATGATCACATTCCTGCCTAAAGAGCTAATTTAAACTAAGAAAATGTTTACATCTTATAACATAATATACTCAGATCTCTAAAGACAAAAACCTGGAAGGACTAAAGTGAAATTCTCAAACCTTGTTCTAGTTCACTGACAGTTCATCTGATAAAAATTGGTTAACTCCACTCTGATTTAATAACTGAATTAAACTTATTGAATCGTTCATCTGGAAATCCAGCATGAAGGTGTGCTGTAACTGGACGTGGGTGATAAATAATGTCAAGGTGTATTACTAGTAATGCAGTCATAAGAATGTGAATAATGTTTGCCCGGCCCATCTGCGAGTCTGCTTTGCATACTTGTCTGGGTTAAACTGGAAACACAATTGGGCCACATTAAGATGCATCACATTGTATCAAACCCACAGCGAAAAAAGCTAAATTTAAATGGACACTACATTTTCAATTAGAACATTCATGACTTTTCCAACTTCTTCCATTTCCATGTTTTACCTAAGTGAGAGAAAACACGTTCCATCTTTCTTCTAACTATACGCCACCCTGGTGGAATCGATCATTACAGGCTCTCTTCTGGTTCTCTTCTGCTCGCCTCCTACACTCACTACAATTTTATCTACTTAGAAAGGAGAAGTGGGTGGAGATGAGAACCGGCACTAATGTGTGACAGAAGGATAGATGCGAGACTAGAAGAGAAGGTTTAGACCTGCTTTGATAAGGTAGGTTTGAAGAGAGTGGCACTGACAGGAGACAGAGATGGAGGCAGCAGAGTTTGAGATTTTCGTGTGTAGTGACCTGGACAGACAGGACAATGTAAAGTACTGAAGGCTTTAATTAGAGTACTAGTGTAATTGGTTGGTGGAGACCATTATTAATCCCATACCATTACTATCCTAGTGGTACAAATCTGTATGACAATGTGGTATAGCTGTGCTGTACTGTACAGAAGGACTTGAACTGGACGCAGCAAGACAAAGCACAAGCACGAACAAGAAGACTTCAAACAACCAACGGGACACAGCAGAACAAGTTTTCAATCTCGTGAGCCTCCGCCCTCTAGACTGTACCACGTCCTCAAAACCACAGCAACCTAGAGAACTGAGAGTGGGCAGGTTGGAGACACACAAAAATGTTCAAGTCTAAAAGCGGCTCTCATCTCACTCTGAGGCATAGAACAGCAGCAACAACAAAGTAGCAGCTTGTCAGATCACAGCATAAAAATATATCATTTGGTAGAAAATATCCCTCATAACTGGTAAATTCTACTTAGCTGATGTACATAATTCTGCCAATATTATCTATTACAGATAACATTCTTGATCCGGCTAAGTGAGCATTATACCGGATTGACATGAAGGGATTTTTTTTATATTAATTTATTATTCCTTTGCAGATTGTGTTGGTCCTTGAGTGATGAAGGTTTTCTTGGACAAAAAATGAAGCATCATTTCTCATGCTGATAAAGTCAGTGATTACAACATAGGCCAGGTATTCTGAGGACATCATGTAAAACTAAGCCCTGCACAAGAGATTAACGTCATCAGTGTCACTTTATAAGATGACATAAAACTCACTCAAGGCATTAAAATGTGCTGTGGCTGCTGTGTTGTGTGATTTCCTATGGTTTTTTATTTGTGATAAGAGATGCTATCAGGATTTATACCCACATCAATAAGATTAAATTGTATCAACCGGAATTGCTTTCAAAATCAATTTAAATCATTTTATTGTGCTAAATATCAAGAGCGATGCTGGAGCTAAACCAAGCTGATATTGAATAACATAGGTGGTAGAACACGAGTCAATTTGTGGCCAAACCTAGTTAGTTTTAAATTGATTTTGTGCTCAATCCGATAGCTAAGACGGTTAATCTAATCTTGTTGTTATTATATTATTTGTTCAAAGTCGGTTGTAACCAATAAAGTTGTGAGGACTTGTAACTTGTAACGTGTGCTAATTAACCAACTTTAGAAGGATAATTGCAGTGGTCTATGGTATTACAGCATACTAGCCTCCTAACTAGAACTGTGTATGAAGTTTCTGTGACTCCATTTCTCAAGAGGTCTGAGTCGGCTTCTAAAAGCCCTTTATAAGAAGCTGAGTAAGTTAAATTGCTCACTAAAGTAATGACAAGAAGGCTCACAATGCAAATCTTAAAAAAAGTCCTGTGACCGAGAGCACAACAAAACTATTGTATGCCAACAAAACAGAGTGAGGAAAAAAGAAGAATCTGAATAAATTTTGAACGTGTCCGTGTGATTTCTGGAACGTAGCTGCTAGCAAATCCATCACCAAGCCAACAGACTCTGGAGAACACTAACACCATACAGGAGGAGAGCATTCAAACTCAAGACAGAAAGAACAACATTGCAGAAGGGATGCACTTCTGTCATTACATCTACCTTTTAAAAAATTGTATTTTGTTGTTGGCATTAGTTTGCCGTTACTACAAAAACAAATATCAGTGCCCTGTTTTAGAAAAGTTTGGTATTACAATTCACACTTTACCTGTGGAGAAAACATTGCCATCTTGTAATTTTAAATAAGGAGATATTGGACACAGCCGCAGTCTAGACTTAGCAGATGTCAGCTCCTGCTACAGCCTAAAGGGATCGTTCTGTCTGCTGACCCTCTGCCATTGACAAGAAGCTAATGAGCTTACAAAAGCAAGCAATCTGTTGCGGTGACACCTAAACATCAGACATGATAGAGCGCAGTTTATGACCAGCTAAAGAGGTCACTGTAGCAAAGTAAGGATTAGAAATAAGGTTTAAAACAGAAACAAGATTGAGAAACAAAGAACAGTTAGAAACAGTGTTAAAAAAATGACAAGTAAACAGTTGCCTCAGACAAACAATCATTAGCAAGATGTTATTATCAGCTGTTGTTTTTTCCCCATTTGCTCATGTCAATATTTTTTTATATTAATCTGTATCAAAACAAGTGCACAGATGACAACGTTATCTGAAGTGTTGTCTTTAGTTTCTGTACTAGATTTTACCCATGATATCCAGTTGGAAATAGCCGTTACTAGGGATGGCTGTATTTGTTCTTTAATACAATCTTTGTTTGTAACAGACATTTTTAAGGGACCTTTTTCTTTTCCTCCTGCACTAACTGCTGCTGATTTGGATTTTTCACCCCATCCAGGTGGGACGGGGGTGGGTGCTTAGCCTGAAGGTGGATGTTCACAAAGATATGTTAAAGTTGAAAGTATGTGGCAGAAGGACCTGGAAGTCTGTGCACAGAAGTAGTTTCCTTTGGGTCGTTTGTAATTGTTCAGAAGGACCAGACAGGCTGGTACAACAGAGTGAACGGGGTGTAATTTAAAAACCTTTATTGTCTCTCTTTATACTAGTTTGGTAGAGTTAAACTCTGCACCTCTGATAGAACAAAAACTCTTCATAACTGGTCAAACACACATTTCTCTCTTTTAAATTCTGGCATTGTTTTTTTCTTTGTTGCACAAAACAAAAAGTCATCCTTACCCTTTAACCATGATAGCTACCTCTGAAACTAACTCTAAACTAAAAATAAACTGTGAGATTAGATGAGATAGTAAAAGGCCAAATTCCTGTTCAGTGATAGCTAATGTGTGAACGTAAAGCTGGTTGTATAACAGTTATGGGCTAATGGGATTAACCTTATAAATAACATCATATGTAGTAATAAATACACCTTGATAAATTAAATGAAACAAAATACTGACAAGGGATGTAAACAATGATGCAGTATCAGCATTACCACTTAATGGTAATGTGCTGGCTGGACAAGTCTGGGCAACGTTCACTATCTCCATGTCATCACGGTGAAATGTTAACGGCTGATCATAGTGCTGCCCTGGACTTAAGTGGCTACTGACAACTTTTCCCCAGGGAAAAGGTCATTTTTCAAGACGTGACTCTGTTAATGATAATGACATGTTTGGTATACACCAGCCTGTAGTCTGCTTATAGACCTGACTGAAGTAATGGAAGCATAATTAAATGGTTCAGTGAGCCAGTTATCAGTACACTTTCACAATACTGCAGAGGGCTTGTTTGTAAAGATGCAGCAGTTTCTAGTTGAGAAAAGGCTGCTTGGGAAATCTGAAATTTTATTTGTGGACCTTTGCTATTTGGAGCCAAATTTGATACATGTGTTTTTTTTCCAAAAGTAACTCCCAAGGGATTAATAAAGTGCTATCTGTCTATCTATCCATCTATCTAATGTAAAAACATCCTCCACTTGTAGCTGAGTTAGTAGAAGCAATGGGTAAATGTAGGTTTAATTATCAGATAACTTGATGTGAAAACTGGCATCCAAGTTGAGAATTTAAGGAATTAATTGTACTGGCCCTAGAATGGCATTTTGAGAAAGGGAATGTAATTCATTATTTTTTCATTTTACAGACACATACAACACAGGCTGATGCAACTTCTGTAACCAATGTATCAAGAATTAATATTAATATGAAAGAAAATGAGTAAACTGTTAACCCAAAAAGAAAAACTATTATTCCAGGGCAGAAGACCTCACTTTGCCATAAAACTAGGGACGCTCAAGTTGGTCGCCATTAGGAATTAAGAGTATTTCACCAAAGATGAGGCCACTACGTCCTGGTTGTATGGGCTGAGGCTGCCATCAAAGATACGGCAGAGATGCCAAAATTGTCAGCATACCTTAAGGTTGACTAATCTCGTTCATAACTGGATGGTGGTCCATCCGAGGCGCCATGTGTCGAATAATTCTTACTGTCACGTATACAGACAGGCTCTATAGCGACAGCGTCACATTTACCCGTTAGCTCGCAGTTGTATGTTGTAACCATTGAAGAGTTTCTTGTGTTTTAAAACATGCAAATGAATATATCCTCAAATAAAGCAGAGATAATCCTTAATATATTTGTCTGACGTTTATATCACAAAGCAGCATATGTTTGCGCGGTTTAAATTTCTTACCAACATCACGCTGCTCAAATTCGACGCATTTAGACAACAATAATAGGGCGACTATGTAAAAAAACTTAGGTTGTGGACAAGCCAGGGGCCAGATGTTGTTAAAGCAGGATGTCGAATGAACCTGGGGGAATCTGAAAAGCTTCGACTGTGTGCAGTCACTTCATCCACTGCATGCAATTTGTGGAATATTTTAACAGGATGCACATTGCTGACTTTCTGACCGGCAATTAGCATGATGTTCTCTGGATAACTGGGCTAGCGGCTGGCTAACGGTATCAGCTAACGTTAGCCTGGTCCTCGCTTAGGCACACCCTTGTTTCTTCATCTGCACTCACAGAACCCAGCCCCGAATAATTACCTCTTTCCTGTCCTGGAGACACTCCAGCACCGCTAGGTTGTTGTTCCAGGAATGCTTGGGACAAAGCCGGCTGAGGTCCTCTCTGCATACCGCCTCCTCTGCCAACTTCCAACCGGCAGAGCGTCTCCGAGGCAGCGAGGCCCTTGCTCCCAGGTTCTTCTCAGCGGCTCCCGGGTTCACCGCAGCCGGTGCCAAACCCCCGGGGAGATTCTGTGGGTTATCTGCATTCTCCGCAAATCTGGGGACAGCGTTGTTATCCGCTCGAGTTGGAACCAAAGGTGATAAGATGTACATCAACAGCAGCAGTAGAGGAACACGTATACAGTCCGCCATCTTCACGGAGCCTGGCTATCTGTGCTGCGTTCAGGCGTAATGGGATATATGCTATCTAGCTTAAAGTAACAGTCGCCCCCCCTCCCTCTCGTTTGCACAGGACGGAAGTTCGCAGCGCTAAAATTATTCACAGTAGTATGTGTTTACTGCACTACTGTATAGTACAGCATAGAACAGCATAGAACAACTTAATTTTTCATATTCTTGATTATTACTGCCCATTTATCTTCCTCATAATCTATAAATGTTCTCTTAAAGTTTTGCACAACTTCCTCAAACTTCCCCACGACTTTAGTGCCTAAGCGCTTTGGGTGTCGGATTGGTCTTGAACGCAACATTTAACATGTAATTTAGAGCAAAATTTAATTATATCTAAGCAAGTACTTTGTTTTACATTTGCTTCTGCAAAACCAATACTACACTTTAATATATCCATATGCAAAAAATGTCAGTTTACCATTGTAATGGCTTTCTGTTATTTATAATGCAGCTTATAACTTATAAATCTACAAAGTTGTCCAAACAATATGGTGGGCAATATTTTCCCCTCCTCTCTCAAATTTTAATATCACAAGATAAGAGAAAAAAAGTATTGCCACAGACCTTTAAAATAAAAAATAACTTGCAAGTTTTATTTACTTTGAAGAACTCAGCCAGTAACAAATATAAATTACAGTATATACAACACATTCTTTTGAGAAAGAGAAGAAAAAAAAAAAACAACCCACATGTTCACACTTTAAACACAGTAGAGTCTTTTGGCACTTGATGTTCCGGTTAAAAAGTGAGTAATAACAGATGGGAGTAGCATTTAGTGATGGAACTCGTGTGTCTGCTGTGAAAAGATCAGTATGAGAAAATGTAAGGGTTTTTGTAAACAATTAAAAGTAAACAGATCGCTGAAGTTGTACTGCCTGTGTCATAAGTTTTCCAAACTGAAATTTCACCCAATGATTAAAAGATCAGGTAAGTCTGCTATGGTGATTAAGGATTAAGTGGCGCTGCTCTGATGCTGTCGATGCTGTCCTATTTCCGCGTGACATCTCAAATGTAAAACTCAGAACAAACCAAACAACATGGATCTGTTCAGTTATAAACTGGTTTTTCGTGCTGTAAAACTCAGAACAAACCAAACAACTGTTCAGTTATAAACTGGTTTTTCGTGAGTCTGTGCAGTCACTGGAATATTTACCATAATTACATAAAATTTACTTAACTGGATTAGACAAGTTTACCAAGCTTCACACACACTATAGTCTGGTTCACAGTAAACACAGAGCGAAAAACTGATTGGGTGAATGAGTTTGTAGTTTAAGAGCTCCACCTTGCCAATGCACTGATGTCAGCTGATACCAACCAGTGCGGAGCACCAGAAAGACTGTCCTGCTACTTTTTACTTTCTGTAAGCTTGGTGTGCAGCACAACTTTAACGAGCCTGAGTCCTCAGAATCCAGGGGAATTGTGGGTTCACTGTGTAGGTCAATGTTTGGTTTAAAAAAAAAAACATACGGTAGGTTGATTTCTGAGTAAGAAACTTGTTTCAAAAAGTAGCAGCATTTTGTGTCAAGCCCACAGTTTCCTTGTGCTCTTACACTGTGGTCATTTTGAGGATTTATTCCCACTTGTAGACTTTCAGCATCTTCTCCGTCAAGGCGCCCAAGAAGTGTTCCCCATTCAAAGAGAAAGGACTAATGTCCAAAACCGGGAGGTCGGCTGGGAGTTTCTGAAGCAGAGAGCCACTGCCAGCGTCCCACACCTGGGGAACAAAGATAAGAGTACACATGTAAGAATAATCTTCGAATCTAAATTTCTCAAATTTAAATTTGATATACATTAAGATGGGTCTTGGGAACTGTTGCCCTTGAAAATATTGCCAAACTATAAATACAATTTTCTAAATCCTTTAACACAATCTACCCAGACAGAAAAACAATTTTACACTTTTGATTCTTCAACCAGGCTTGGATTGGTGGATATCTCCAGCTATTGACACTGAAGACAGTGACTGATGAACAATATATAGAATGAATAATAAGATAATTTCAGACCAAGGTCATTGTAAGAATAAACTAAAAATTTTAGCTTTTATTTTTTTTTATAACAGCACAAAAACATTTCCAGGTCAAAATACTATAACTCCATGAACTAAAGGTAATGACTTACACTGGGGAAACCTTTAACTAAAACAAATAAAAATACATCAAAGCACCAACACTCAAAGGTCAAACAAATAATGACTGACCATGGTGGAATTGGAGGCCTCGTCTCCAGCACAGACCAGCGTCCCCACTCCATCTGGACTTCTGAAAACTGCATTCTTCGTGAGCAGTTTACAGGAGGAGCCAGCGTTGAACATCTGGACTGGAGAACAGGAGCAGATGGGAAGCTGACCCGACTCCTGCTCAGACGATCTCTTCAGAGCCATCAGGGCGCAGCGTAGGAACGGGTTGGAACGTCCTGCAGAAGATAAACAACAGCAAACAAAACGTTAAAGATAAAATTAATGCCACTAGCTCATTCAAAAACAAATGTAACCGCAAAAGTTATTTTGATGTGTATCTGTAGCTGTGATAGTTGATTATGTCCTTCACGTTTAAAAGTGGTTCACAACATGGCATCATTAACAGCGTCAGTCCATGCACATAAACTATGTGGCCAACTATGAACCTTTATGCCATATTTTAAAACTTTTCTTGGACCTGAATTAAATCGGATTAAAAATTGGTTTTAAGAACTCGACCTGTACCCGGTTCTTACCTGGCCTGTATGTGACCAGACAGTGGCGGCTCTCAGGCTCCACCTGAATGTCCGTACAGCCTGCTGATTCCAGCGGCAGGATGTTTGGTCTGTACGAGGTCTCATTGACGTGCTCCCAGAAACACCCGCCCTCAAGGGACCCAGCAATGAGCCCACCACAGGGAAAGGAGTTGGAAACTGCCCGAGGGATGTAACAAAGAGACGCCACTGGACATCTGAAACATCCAACCACAGTAACATACAGACTTCAGGAAATACAACAGGGAGTTCACGAGAACGTTATGTTTCACTGTCACAGGGTGGATGTGGGGGTGTGTGTGTGTTTGTACCTAGAGCGCAGCGGCTCCAGCTCCTGCACGTGTGTACTGGTGTCTCTGGTGTCGTACACCAGCACAGAGCCATTGCTCAAACCAGCATACACATAGTTACTGTGGTCCAAAGACCAGCAGCAACTCCACACCGGTTTACCTGTGTTGTAGGTCTGAACCACTGTGTTGGTCAGCAGACTGTAACACAAACATCACAATAGTATCACAGGTTGTGATCATCTGTGTGGCTGTACGTATGTGACGGTGTGGGACAGGTACCTGGTGAGTTTGATAGTGTTGTCCAGGGCTGCAGACAGCAGCAGGCTGTCGTTCTGTCTGTTGAAGGACAGGCCTCTGATCTGTTTACTGTGGATGGGAACGTACTGACTCGCCTTCATGTTTACAACACTCACCTTTTTCACCCCACAGCCTGAGCAGAAAGACAGAGAGATGTTTTTATTGAATAGCCTGGAGCTTAAATAAGCACCATGAGCCCAATGTTGTTTTACTATTAGTTAAATCTAGTTTATCAACTCTAAGTTAAAAAATGCTCAAAAAGTTTAGATTAAACATCTTGGAGAAACAACAAAACCATTCATTACAGACATTTGTATATAAATCTCTCATGTACAGAACAAAATGGCCTTTGTTCAAGGTCTGGGTTAACAAAAACCCAACACATTTTAGTATAAAGATGGCACTACAGCAAAACTCGATGATAAAATGATGATTCACTCAATAGAACTGTCATTCTCATTTACATTTGTGTTGTTTGACTCACCAGGAACCAGAGTGGAGTGAGGCGAAGGCTGCGAGGCCAGCAGGCAACTCAGAGGTTCACAGAAAGACAAAACCCTGCAGCCTCCAGCCTGGGACACTAACACCGCTTTAGAAAAGCTGTACTGAGCCACTTTGGAGCCATCGGCCTTCTGAGTGAGGGTGAGGCCTGATGCTGACCAGAGTGTGGAAGAGGAGGAGGATGACGAAGACAGAGAGGAGCTTCTACCAGCCTGGGCCATCAGAGATTTCAGTTCCTAGAAAAACAGAAAGAAGAAAATAGGAAAAAGAAGAGAACATTCGACAAGCAGTTTTTTTTAGCATAATTGCATTCACTATAATTATGAGAAAAAAATTATAAGTAAAAAAGTCACATTTTTTGATCAGCTTTGTAATAATTTTAACAATACTTTATGATTCGAGAAAAAAAATTCTATTCTGTCACACTAACCTGCAACTCCTTCTCCACCTGTCCATATTTGTTGCTGATGACCTGCAGTTTCAGTTTGTACTCAGCCGTCTCCATTTCAGCCCTCCGCCTCAGGGTCTGTTCGTTCTCCAGAGTCCTGCACGTGTGCAAACACACAAAACTCTCTTGATACAATCCAGTTGCACAGGCACAAAATGCTTTGATTGATGGTTTAATGTATCATTTTATCATCATAAAAAAGACAGTTAATATAAAACAAAAAAAAGTAGAAGAGAAAATGATAACTTGATTGGCATGAAAAAATTGCACATTGAAAATAATATTGCATTACATGACTGCAAAGAAGTATGGAATTGAAATGGAAATAAATCATGGTAAGAACAAAAATTTACAAAAACAAACATTTCACATAAGACTCAGATTTGTACTCTCCAAAGTCATCTGTGCTCAAGAGAGTGAAGTAGAAACTTTCAAACTTGAATCAACAAACTGGCACAAACTCACTTTTTTAAACTCTCTTGCTCGGTGTTGTCCAGCGCTCTCAGCTTGGGAGCGTACAGCATCACGATGTCTGTGCGCTTAGCTTTCTTGTTACACTGCAGATACGTGTGACGTAGTTAGAAGTAAACAAACGCATACATCATACTCATTTTGTCACACTTTTTTAGTCGAAGTCCAGTCGGGTCACTCACCTGTGGACATTTAGCCGCCTGTCCCTGGGCTTTTAACCAGCGCTGAATGCAGGTGAAGCCGAACAAGTGTCCACAGCGTAGAGCTGAAAGCCTGTGTTCTCCTGCAGTCGTCCAGGCCTCGAAGCAAATAGTACACGTGTCTCCTTCACCCTCCTCGTTCTGAGCCGGCTGGATGGAAGGTGGGGCTCCCACAGCCTACAGTATGAGAAGTTGAGAGTGGGGGCTTTCATGAACTTTAGTATTATGAAAAAGGATAAAGTAGCCTGCATTAAAAGACATCTTTAAATTGAGAAATAATAAATATTTCGTTTTGCATTTTTTTTGTTGCTTTTCTCTTGTTTGTCATTAGGGCCTAAGCTGAACTTTTACTACAGTAATGACCTCAGAGTTTGTAGCTCCACAGCACAAATGTATGTAAGCCTTAGAGCAAATACATTATATTTACATTCATACATTTAAAAACACTTCTATGCAAAGTAACTTACATGAGGTGCATTAAGTAGAGTATATATATAGTTCCACTGGGGATTGAACCCCGGACCTTCTGTACGTAAGGCAGAGGTGTAAGGCAGGTGCAGTATGATTATCGCTACTTTAAAAATAGACAACTGGAATGTTACCTGCATGTCCTGACTGAGACCTTCTGTCCTTTTGTTGTCAGCAGCTAGACTGGAACCTGGTAAAAGAACGGAGACCAGGCTGAAAATCAGTTCTAAAGTTCTGCATTGCACTGGTGTGATGATGTGAAAGTGACACTGTGGCCAGACTTACCGACTGATTCTGTATCCTGTGGTTGTGCATGCTGAGAGGGGTTGAGTTGTAGAGCAGGTTGAAGGGGGTCAGCTGGCAGCGCAGCAGAAACTGTGGTTCCTTCACCTCTTCCTTGAGCAGCTTGGTCCTCCTCATCTGACTCGCTGACCTCTGAGGTGCTGCCAGACTCCGGCTCAGCTACACTGGCAGCCGGGGCTCTTAGCAGAAAGTCCGGGAAGCCCCTGGATGGTGCTGAAGTCTGGCTGGGGTAATGCACTCTGAGGCCCTGCCTGAACCAGGACAGCCACAAATACACACAGGCAATCAGATGTACAAAAGGTAGAGGTGACAGTCTGAAAGACTATGCGAAAGATACAACACACAGAGATTCACAACCAATAAAGAATGGAACACCTGACATATTAATTGGGATCAAAGGCATTCTTTTTCCTTTTTTGGGTTTTTTATGGCAGTTGGCATCTCTTTCTTGCCTATTTCTACCACCAATATGCTACCTTATCTGGCTTTGTCAGTTTCAGGCAGTCTCTGTCCCATCTTTGAGAGAGTGACCTAAATCTCTAATGGTTGAATTAGAGATTTAGAGCTGAGTTAAAATTTTGGCACAGTAACATATTAAATCTTCCCTTTTCCAAATTCACCACCTGCCTGAGGGCAATGCCTGGTCCTTCATTTTAATATTGAATCTAATCTAAGACTTACAAACCACGCATTGTTTGTGAGAGTGTGTTTGTACCTGAGCCTTCTTCGGATAGGAGCCCCTCGAGTTGCAGTCCTGCCAACTGCCCGCTGACTAAATGCCCATGTTGCAGGAAGTCTTGGTGGAGCCTGAGCTGCCCCCGGTGCTTCATTGCTATCATCTTCATCGTCATCTACTTCAGTACTACTGCCAGAGTCAAGAATTACAAGAGGAGGATCGGTGTCGTCAGCCTGGCCTGTAACAGCAACTTGTGGATGTCCACTGGCGTCTCCTTGGATTACTTCGATGGGGTCTACCTCCATGGATTCCATCTGCACAGCAAGAATTCAGGGTAAAATAAGGTTAATTTTAAGTTTATTGTGAATACAGTAGTTGATTTAACATCGAAAATACAAGTAATAATAAATTATGCAGAACACAGAGTTTGTGAATACAGTAGTTGATTTAACATCACTTAAGATAAAGAAGAGCAGAGGTCAAGTCGGTGCACGTGCTGTTTTTATTTATTTTTTCTTTCAAAAATAGGATGTTACCACATTGCTGCTGGAAGTGTATAACTCCATAGAGCTGCGGAGCTTTCATTACTTTTTTACTTGTCCAGACACAACCTTTCAAAGACGTTACACTACAGACAACTCACGACTGACGTTCACTGCGTTCAGAGCACCACCTAGAGGTCTAAAAGAGACTCTTCCACAACATAAACAGTGGACTTTAAATAATATATGTCTTGCTCATTGTTGTGATTAAACATAGGCATCAGTCCCTGCAGGGAACGTCAAATGCTAAATTTCTCAACGGTTCATTTTTTGCGGTTACGATGAACGTCGCCTGCCCGCACAGGGTACAGCCCTCCACGGCTGCGCGCAGTACTACAGCTGGAGGTCTACAGGGCCTACTAGCAATAACATCAGTAAACCAAATCTTCGCAAAATTCTGACATGACTTGATTGTTGATTAAACTAACCGTAAATATCAAGTATATCTCTGAAAGTATTCGTTAATACTCCATTTTTGTACCACTAAACAATAGGTGGTTGAGCTTCTTTAGCTTTAGCATCTGAGAGGTTGTGTAAGCTGCACATCAATGTGCCAGCACAACTTTAGCAGTATATTAATGTTTTAGTAAAACCATGTCGTCATTAGTTGTTGGACTGCCACCTGAAATATCTTAAATGAAAACGCAAAATGTCAATCTTGTGTTTGAGCGAGTGGCGTAACAGGAACAAGCCGTGCGGCGGGTGTAGAGCGCAACTCAAACACTGACCTGAGTGAGGCTTTAACAACTGCTTGTCTCTCTCTGAAACTCCACGGCAGGTAACCACATGGCTCTTCGGCTGAAGACAAACCAGAATACGTTCATGTACAAACAACCTAGGACCCACTTCCACGCACAAGTGCCAGAAAGTCAGGGAAATGATCACAGGGCTCGAATCTCCCGGCGCCACTCCATTCTGCCCGCCTCATCCTGCTGTGACGCCCTCATTCCGAGATCGTTTATTGTGAAGATGAGCGACGTGCTACACTTTACAGCAGTTTCCAAATTCCCTCACCCCACATTTCCCACATCAGCGTGTGTGAACATGACCGTCTTCTGTTATCATGATTTTTTTTTTTATCATGGAGAGACAGTTAATAAAGAAGTAGTAACCATTAACACAATCGAAGGGACATTTATACAATATATACCTGGTTTGCATCGTGAATATTATGTGCAATACATCACACACTATAGTAGCTACATTGAAAAGAAAGCTTAGTGTTTTCGTTTCGTCGCTTAAATTATTATATATTATAGATAACAGACGCCCTCACGTGGCCACTGACGTTCACAGCATATGAAAAATGACAGAATTTCCGTGACGTGTTATTTTCAAATAGAATGACAGAATTCGCGTTAATTTCCGTGACGTGTTATTTTCAAATATAGAATTCGCGTTAATTTCCGTGATAAACGTGTTATTTTCAAATAGGGCATTGGAAAGGAGAGGGCTTCGTTAGGGCTTCGTTAGAATTTTTTTGTTTCAGACAGTCTGGGCTTCGTTAGAATTTTTTTGTTTCAGGTTGATGATATATTTACCTTTAGAGCATAAAAAATTAAATGGTTAGGTGACATACTAACATGCAATTATGCTATCTTGCCACAAGATGGTGGAAAGGCAGCAGCGTTAATACAGCGTCAATGAAAAAGCTTAAAACATTTAATCTGTGACTTGTTACGAGTTTTTAAATGTTTTATGAAGAAGGATGGAATGAAAGAATGAATAATACTAAGAATCAGAGCATTACAGACATATCCAGTTTTTTCCTGAATCACCTGTGATATTTTTATATGACTGATACAAACCACAGCATGGATCTCGATCAACTTTTAATGAACATGCAGTATACGTCATTTGTCAAAAGTCACACACTTTCAGACTGTTAGTCTGGAAACAGACTGACATCTGCAGTGTGGAGTGTTATTATTGTTGCTCCTCCAACTGTGTAACCACACTCCTCAGTTTGTCCAGCAGTACTGTGGATAATAGAAATGATTTATTTGTTACCACCAAACCACGCACCAATAGTGTAGATAAATACAACAGTCTCAGATTTACCTCCTGCAGACGGTCTTTGGAAGTTGTCATAGGCCCGGCAGGCGTTGATCAGATCTCCCAGTGACTCAGGACAGTCCTCAGGAAGCATTTCCTTAAATTTCTCTTTGCACACTTTCTGATATATTTCCCTATTGGAAAATCCTGGAAAAAACAAAGATAAATTAGACAACTCAGTGAATGAGGTCTTGTTTTTTAGCGTTAACGATGAACAGTCGTCTGAGCAGACTGGCCCCAGGTCATGGCAGATATGTCATGTAACAATGAGTGATGGCACTCGAGTGTGCAGCTGGTTGACCTGAGGGTCAGGGTTAAATGCTGGTAGTGCTTGATGTTTCTAACAATTTGATTTTCCAGTCAAATATAACATATGACCACATCTGGTCACATGACACGTCAGCCTTGACAACCAGCCCGTCTGCTACTGAAGATCGTTTAAGACAATTCTAAACTATAACTGAAATATATGGGTTTGACAGAGATAATTGAGACACAGAATACTGCCTCCATAAAAACACACCTTCAAAAGGTTTCTTGCGTGTTGAAATTTCCCACAGGACGATACCAAAACTGAAAGAGAACATTTTGAATAAATTACGTCAATGTTTTAAAAAAAATCCCCTCCCACCCAAAAAAAACAAAAACAAAACAGGTAGTGCAGTTTGTATGAATCAACAATTGCCTTTTTAACTGACCTGTACATCTCACATTCCTTGCTGTAGACATGGTTGATGTCATTGAGCATCTGAGGAGATGAGTAACCCAAGGACCTGATCTCTCTGTCTTTCTCCTTAGTTGCGTTCAGTGACGTTTCAGTTTTAGTCAATTCGAACCCTCCGAGCTGAAAAAGAGTCACAGCATATAATGTGATATGGCTTTACTCCTTCACTGCTTCACACAATGAATCTCCTACCTAACCATAATCACTTCCTTCAGTCAATCAAACATTCACATTTGTATTCCATGGTTAAAAATGTGAGAAAAAAGAGAAGTGCCTGCAAAACCACACTCCATACAGAAACACAGGCATAAGACAAACCACTCTTAGCATTTACTACCTTAACTCTGTAACCTTCGGCGACCAAGAACTTAGAGCTGGTGATGCATCCATGAACTTTACTCTTCACCTCAGTCTGGTGAAGTCTATAAGGGAGGAAAAAAATATTATTTATAATGAAACACACTTGTTAAAATCCTTGGAACAAAAAAAACAAACCCCCAAAATAAAGCCTTCTCCATTCTTTTCTTGTAAACACATTAGTGGCACACACTAACAGTAATCTGTTACAGGGAGTTACCATATTTTATGGACTATAAATCATATTTTTTTCATCCTTTGGCTGGGGGCGCAACTTATATATTAAAATATATAATTTCACATTTGTTATTTTCTCACTGACAGCCGCTAGAAGGAACTCTAGACTTGTGTACCAGTATCTACTACTCCTGTACTACTGAAAATTTACTGACATTGGTGCGACTTATAATCAACTAATAGTCCGGAAAATCCAGACATAACTTTAGATGTAGTCAAAAAAAATGCAAGTTAGCCAAACAGTAGCTAGCTAAGCCTTTGCTTACATACAGACAATGGCAGTTGAACAGCTAGGCAGTAGGAACCGGAAATGATCCCAAAAGAGAGGAAAGTGATTTTAACTATTGTAACAAAACAGTAAACTAGTAACTAGTAAACTAGAAGTACTTGAAAGTACTTGGTTGATTCTCCAACAACAACAAGTATGACAACACACTACCTGTAGAGTCCTTGTGCTGCATCCAGACACATGCGTGCTTTTCTAGTCCAGGAGAGTTTAGCGTCCGAGTCCAGAACCTCTCGGAGGTTTCCCTTCTCACAATACTCCATGATGATGAGGAACTGGGGATTGGGTCCTGCATTAATCCAGAGGAATTAGTCACACCATCATATAATGACCTACAGAGTTTCCAGATCTTCTGTGATTTACATCCTGACCCACCGTCCTCGTTCTGGACACAGATGCCAAACATTCGGAGGATGTTGGGTGACTCGAAACGTCTCATGGTTTCAACCTCCTTATCGAAAATATACCGGATCTCCCTACATTATTGAAATAAAATACAATACCAGAGTGCTTTTTTAAAAATCAAAACACCATCCTGAAATAAATTAAGGACCAACAAAATTCAGCTGTTTAATTGTTGCTACTGTAACAGTAACAACAATGTCTTTTTATTATTAGCCGGGGCCTGAGAGGCACGGACCTTGGGCTTGTGCTTAGAGGGTCTATATATCTTTTGATGGCCACCGTGAAGCCACGGTACTCTCCTCTGTAGACCTCCGAGGTGGACGTTTTCATGAAGGCTCTCTTGGGATGTTCGTACTTCAGTTCGTCAGGTTTGATCATTCGGATGTCTTCATCAATGACGCGGGGCTTGTTCACTGTTCAAAAAAAAGAAGGAAGTTAGAGAAGTTGACAATTAAGAAGAAAAAGAAATGTGGTCCGATAATTTCAGCCAACCATTATTATCGGCCGATATTAGCTCAATTATGTGATATCGATAAGAATTGTCATCAGTTTTTTCCTCCGATAATGAAAACCCGATAACGCAATGCCTGGGTTTGGCCAAATGACGTGTGACCTAAAAATAGTTTTGAAGTGACAGTGAAACTATTATTAGTATTGTGCAAAGTTTGTCATTGTGACACAGCACACAATGAAATGTGTACTCTCCCTTTAACCCAAACGGCTACATACATCAGTATCGGTTGATATCGGAATCAGAAATTAGGTGTTTTGACAACATCGGCAAATCGGATATCGGCATCAACATCATACATCCCTACTTATGTATGAATGTGATGCATATTGTAGAAACACATTTCTGTCGAATCCTCCAGTTGACTGGGAATTGATTTCTAGAGCGTGTGAAAAAAGCAATATTCTACTTTTACTTCCTTAAACTGAAACTGGGCTTTTTTGCTTGTGTGTGCGTGTGTGTGTGTGTGGCTGTAGGTGCACTCACAAATCTCCACAAGCTTTTCCACATTATATTTGACACTCTCAAATTCTTTCTGCATGGCTTCCT
>NC_024312.1:6529331-6540862 GCF_000523025.1 Cynoglossus semilaevis | reverse complement strand
AAAGATGAGCAGTGATTCATCAGTAGAATGTGACATTGCACATTTTTTTCAGATTTTTTTTGTTTCCATGAGTAGAAACCAAATCACACTACAAAATGATCGGCAGATTCTGGGATCAGGAAACTGAAACAGGCTGTGTATAAACCAGCATGTCCCTGTGGACGACCCCAGGCCACACATGGTTGTTGAACCCTCTGAGCTACTGAGCTGCCACAGGGCAACACACCACAGAGGAAAGACCAATGACAATACGTCACTTTGTCACATGACTTTCAGGAAACGAAGGAACCTTTTTTTATTTGCAACTTTTTTTAAAGGAAACAGCTTCCTCCACAAAAAGCGTATAAAAAATGTTGGACTTTTTCATCATCTGAACAAGTCTACAATTACGCTATGAAACTGTTTAGCAATTTATTCACTCATTAAACAATTGCAATTTTCCTGAGGCAACAATGTACAATTATGGAAAATCACAAATATTGCCTTTAGGTATCAACATTTAAATAAACAAATATACTTTTCAATTTTTATTTACTTATGCACCATTTTGGTACAATATTACTTTCAGGCAAAAGACAGTTAAATCAGTCAAAAAATCCTTAAAATTTTTTTATTATTATTTGAAGTATTTTAAGACATAAAACAAGAAGTTGCTCACATTTCTCCAGCTCGGCGTTATCCTTTTTCCCGTCCACCTCATCTATATTGGAGGCCTGTTCAAATACCTTGAACAGCAAATTCCCCTGCTCCACCTGCAGAGCGCCAGACAAAACCTGGAAAGCATCGTTGAGACGCTCGTTCACGCTGTTGAACTCTTCACCGTGGCTGCCGGATTTCAAGATGCGCTCCACCCACTTTGATAGCGTGTACTTCTTGATGAGTTGCTCTGCTGATCTTAGCGTGACACACAGTTCTTTAAGGGCTTTTTCTACATCTGTTTGGATCGTCTTCCTCTCTCTGATGGAATTCACCAGCTCCTCAAGAGCTTGGACACGACTACACACACGTCGGCAGCGGTTTTTGTTGGCTTTCACATTCTCAACAAGAGTGTAGATTTGTGAGGCAATAGACAGGATGGGCTCTATACAATCCATGGCCGTCTGGAGAGACAGAAAAAATGTCAACGATTGCGATTAATCACAAATAATCATGATTAATTGAGATACGTAAATCAACATTCCTGTATTAGAATGGGAAATAAAATCAGTATATGGCTGGAAAGCTGGATGAATGAAGTGACAATGAAGCCTCTACAAACTGGCTAAAATGCTGGCCGCTGAGATGGTACTGGAAGTTCTTTTTCCCACAACATACTGACGGAATTTGGTTTAAAAAAATCTAACTTTGACTTCAGACCTCCTCAGACCTTATCCAGGGGTGTTCAATCGAATGTCATTTTGATTTAATTCATGATAAGCTTTTTGTTCCATTTTTCTAGAAACACATTCCAATTCAAAACAGTTGTTGAAGGAACTGAAAGGCCAATGACATTTCTTAGAGCCTGTCCTGAAACATTGCAAGTTCCTCCGCTCCCCCCATTTCTTTGGAGATTATTGGAGAAAATGTTGATCAGATTTAAACCATTGTTTTTAACCTCTTCCTCCTCATATCTGCTAATAGCTACAGTAACCAGATATCTGATCAGTGCATACAGTTGCTGCGAGATTCAACATTCCCAACACCACTTCAGTGCCATCTGTAGCAGTAAAGTGTCAAAATGTGCAAAAAAACCCAACTGGAATACTGTCTGACAAAAGGCACTCCGCCCTCTGGTAAGAGCAAACCTCCATGTTGGAACGTGCAGTGAAAATCACACACTCACTGCTAACAACTTCTCAGTGTGTGTTTTCACTTACTTCCTCTTTTGTAAAACCACAAACAAACTTTACAATGTACCGGTTTTTAACTGTGATTCAGCTTTATGACAGAGGCTTAAATGATCTTAAGAAATCAACCAAAAACAATAAGATCTGTTACCTTGAGGTGGACGTCAGTAGAAGTTCCCTCGCAGCCTTATAATGTGTGCAGTACCTTTGAAAGCAGGATAAAAATGAAACCCTACCTTCTTGACGTCGTGCTTCTTTTGACTTCCTGTTCCTCTGTGATGACTGCCATCCCACACCCTCCCCTTGGGTTTTGCTGATGGTCATTTTGTTTGACACTCCCAGGATTTATTTACCTTGGTCCTGAGGCAAAATCACTATTCACTGCACGGTGAGGTGCAGTGCAAATGAACACTGGATGTTTACGGCTGTACTGATTGTGTGTCACCTGAGACTGTCGGGGTCAAAGGTGTCACTTTTCATGGATTTTTGTTAATTTGTTCTGGAATCAGATCCTACATGTCAACAGCCACAACAGCCTATTTAAATCACCAAAGATCAATCACAACACAATAATTGAACAGCACACTGAAAACTTAATGTATTATAATATATGCCTTGATGACATTACTGTAGTTTATCTGATCCCCTTTCAGGGACCACCACAATAGAAAGGAAAAAACGTTTAGAATTCATTGCCCAGATAATCTGAGGGAAACACAGGTCCTTGACAAAGGTTCTTAGCTAAACATGATAACTGGTTGTTTTGTACTTGTTATGATATTTTGAGCAACTTAGGAGGTGATAATCAACTGTCTTCATATGTTTGCTTTGTAAATCAATCAGTGTTGAAATAGTTATTGATGGTAACCAATGACCTCAGACAAATGGATTTCTTAGTTTCCTAAAACAGAACAGGTGCTTACAAGTAATAACATAAGGAAGAAAACACCTTGTATTGTTATTTACACAGTTAGCTAAAAAGCATGAAACTGGAATTTGTAATACTATACACACCATTGCAAAATTGACAAGTTTATATATGATATCTGGATAAAATAAAGCAAAGTTACGTTTTCTCCAGTACAAGGATTGTTCGCACTCTTTGTTTGTTGTGATTTAATTAAAGAGTTTTTTGACAGTGCTGCATACAGAGGGTCCATTTTGTTGTTGGACAGATATAATGGTAACAGGTCTGGTGACAGGCATTGAGGATGTGGGGGCTAAGGTGGGGGAAACCAGTAGAGAGGGTGGAACACTTTGAGCAAAAGGCATTGGATGTATTGGGTGGGACATGTGTACGGATGAAATGCAGGGTCCAGGCGCAGCAGCATAACGGAATGACGGTGGCAGGGGAGTCCTGAAGACAGTTGTAGTAACTGTGGGTGGATACACTGGCATAGGCCGAGGGGGAGGGGCCATAGGATAAGGCATACGGAAAGGCATTGGAGCTGCAGGCATGGGAAGAGGCATCTGAGCAAAAGGTGTAGGGGGAGCTGTTGGAGATGTAGGCGTAGGAGGAGGCACAAGGGCTGAAGAACTCACAGAAGTCTGCCTAGACAGAGATTTATGAACCTCAAACAGAATGTGACCCTGTTCAATGTGCAGAGCCCCAGACAGAGCCTGCAGGTTTTCAGTGAGTCTTCCATTCACCTTGCAAAACTGCTCTTCGTGTGTTTTGGACAAGACAAAACTCTTGAGGTTGTTAGTTTGGGAGAATATCGTGATCAGATCCTTGGCAGAAATCAGAGAATACCAGAGTTCATTTAGAGATTTGCAGACGATGTTGGAGATTTGGTCAGGGCCTCTTTGTTTGATGGTCAAAACCATTTCTTCCAGGAGTCTAATTCGCTGAGCAATCCGCTGGCAGCGTTCCTTGTTGGCCTTTGTGGTCTCAATCTTTTCAACCAGCGTGATAATGACAGAGATGGCAGTACAGATAGGATCGATCAGGTCCATGGTGAGCTGTGAGTGGTGGAGACAGTTTTAAAACATTGACGACAAACATTTCCATGGTCAAGTCTAGCCCCCTACAGGCCAGCAGGGGACGCTAAGAAGTGTCTGAATATCCTGTTCCATAAATTTTGTGTGATGTTTAGTTGGAAAATGAAGCATTTCACTTAATTGGTGTGAAAAAATATTATTTATGTCTTGCAAATAATATTTCCTTTTCTTTCGTCGAGGCATAAAAGTCAATTATATGGTGTGATGTTTAGTTGGGGGGTAAATTATTTATTATCTGTTTATTAGCTCACTGATTCTCAACCACTGTGCCATGAGGGGTCATTAGGTGTGCCCCGGAAAATGAAGCATTTCACTTAATTGGTATGATGTTTAGTTGGAAAATGAAGCATTTCACTTAATTGGTGTGAAAAAATATTATTTATGTCTTGCAAATAATATTTCCTTTTCTTTCGTCGAGGCATAAAAGTCAATTATATGGTCATTTAACCTAGAAGATTATTTCATTTTATTACATATACTTTTTGTGAGATCTTTGTTTGGTGGTGTGCCGTGGCTTAAAAAAAAGTTGGGTCTGATAACAGCACAAAAACTACACTTGAACCACAGACTGAATAAATCAACACGTTGTACATGATAAAAGCAGCATTTTACCATGTTCAAATACAATGTTTTGGATTTAATATATAATGTAGATAAAAAGTTAAAACGTTAAAGGCAGAGACCTACCTGTCAGTGGATGGTAATCAGAAGCCGAGTGGAGCCGATACAGAAAGCAAAAATATTTGAATACTTTTTTATCACAGGCATCGTTGATGCTGTGGAACCTGTTCTTATTTGCAGTAACTCAGTCCATGCATTCAAAGAAAGGCAAGGAGGGAGCAGGAAGAGGCTGCCCCTGCTGAGGAAGTCTTAAGGTCAGCCTTAAGTAAACAAGGCACATTGCTAATGATGCCCCAGGAGGAAATTCCACTAATCACCTTACCACCTGTTTGACTCAAAGATGTTTATAGTGCAGACATGTTGTATCAGATAAGACCAGCTGATGAGCTGCTCTTACAGGAACTGACAGTGAGGAATTGACAGCGTAGATACCTGACAGGAATCTGGTGGAGCTTCTCAGAAAGATTCAGCGAGTCAGGAATCATGATGTCAATGAACAAACCCACATTTGTAAAGTGATGACAACAATACTGGGCTGTTAAAAGGGACAGTAATAAGTAAGTGACAAACGGTTTCATCAAACAGTAGACAACATTTTATTGTGAAAAAAAAAACCCAAAACAACAACCATAGTATTAGACCTATTACTTCTTTACTCATTAATTATTACTATTATTACTATTATTATATTGTGATTGTATTGAGTAGGGCTGTCCAATAATATCGTCCGACCTGATGTTATCGATGTTACCATAATTATGTAATATCTCTACGAATCTATATGTTTTTTTTCCCTGTGAACATGATAACGCAATGCCTGGGTTTTGTCAAATGATGTGTGCCCAAAAATAGTTTTGGGGAAAAATGTCTGTATAGTAAAGGGAAGGTCACTAGATGGCAATGCACTTCATTTTATTACATTCCAATGCACAAACAACTATAAATGCTCACATTTACACAAACAACCAGTTATCTAATGGTTTTGGACCAGGGAAGCAGACCAATGTGGAGAATTAGTCAAAAAACAAAAAGGCCTGCACGTCCGCCAGAGCCCAGACACAAACGGCCGACCTTCCTTCCCTGGGCCAAAGAGCATCAACTTTTATAAACTCGCCAGCGCCCTGTCACTTACTCAGACGGTCAGGTCTGGTTCCTCAGCAGTACGGACCTGGTTTTGAAAAGTCTGCCCACATCTTCACACGATCGTCTCTTTCATTAGTTGTTGTCGCTATTAATTTGGAAAAGGCGCAGCGTGAGTACGGCACAGGAATGATCTGGAAATAGTTCCAGTTTGGGGGGTCTGTGGGTGCGATGCCCAAATACTCCATGCAAAAGTCTTAAGGTCAGCCTTAAGTAAACAAGGCACATTGCTAATGATGCCCCAGGAGGAAATTCCACTAATCACCTTACCACCTGTTTGACTCAAAGATGTTTATAGTGCAGACATGTTGTATCAGATAAGACCAGCTGATGAGCTGCTCTTACAGGAACTGACAGTGAGGAATTGACAGCGTAGATACCTGACAGGAATCTGGTGGAGCTTCTCAGAAAGATTCAGCGAGTCAGGAATCATGATGTCAATGAACAAACCCACATTTGTAAAGTGATGACAACAATACTGGGCTGTTAAAAGGGACAGTAATAAGTAAGTGACAAACGGTTTCATCAAACAGTAGACAACATTTTATTGTGAAAAAAAAAACCCAAAACAACAACCATAGTATTAGACCTATTACTTCTTTACTCATTAATTATTACTATTATTACTATTATTATATAATGATCTTATTGAGTAGGGCTGTCCAATAATATCGTCCGACCTGATGTTATCGATGTTACCATAATTATGTAATATCTCTACGAATCTATATGTTTTTTTTCCCTGTGAACATGATAACGCAATGCCTGGGTTTTGTCAAATGATCTGTGCCCTAAAAAAATAGTTTTGGGGATAAACAGCTGTATATGAAAGTGAAAATCACTAGATGGCAGCATTGCAGCTCATTTGATCTATTAGTCTATTTTAATAATAATGCCAGGAACTCATACAGTGGTTCGTACAGATAAATAAATACATATCACCAGGCCGAAATATCTGTATCAGTTGATATCGGAATTAAGTATCTGGACAATATCGGAGTATTAGATTTGTTTCCTTCTTTACTCACACACAACTTTTATCACAATATCCTAACAAACAACAGTAGAAATACACATGGATTCCAAGTCCGCACAGAATTTTGCTCCTCCTTCAACATGATGAGCTCAGTAAGTAGGAGTACAGTGAGGTCAGGTCTTTGTTAATAAAGATTTATTTTGTTGCTCCTGCAAAAGAGACAGAAAAGGGAAAGAAATGAAGTGATTCCATCTGATCTTCCTGTGTTCTGATCTAAAATGATTTGGAAAAAGATACATCACAGCAGCAGTTAATGACTTTCCAGCATTTAAAAAATGTAAAGTTTATTATTTATCTGAAGCTACTTGACTGTCTTTGATTTTCGTAGATGTTTCACCTCTCATATCTTTACAGACAGAGTACCAATCATTATTTTTTTAAGTATACAAACTAGTATTTCCATATCTAATTTAGAACTCACAACATATGTGGGACTTGGAAGTTAAATGACAGTGTAACATGTTGAAGTACCTGGCCAAATTCACTGAACAATAAAGAAAGTCTCAGCAAAATATGCAGCGTCATCTTCCATCCCTATTTCAGCAGCATAAACCATTGCACTTTGTTGAGGGGCTGCAGCAGCAGAATAACGGTTTTGGGGACGAGAGTCGTAGAGCACGGGCCTGTGGTCATCTCTGTCATCATCTGATACATACTGTGGGGTCTTCCTGTAGTTCCTGTTCCCTTGTTTAACATGCAGCGCTCCAGTGGACAGGACATGGTAGGTGTCCCTCAGGTCGTCATTCACGCTGTTGAACTCCAATACGCACTTCAGTGGGTTCAAGAGCAGGTTTTTGGCACATTTCTTGACCAATTCATGACCCGCAGTCAGAGCGACGAATAGTTTTCTCAGGGCTCTGTCCACGTCTTGGGAGACCTGCCCTTTGGAACTAATGGCCTCGACTAGTTTTTCCAGGTCCTGGACTCTGCCTGCCAGGCCACGGCATTTCGCTCTGTAGTGCTTTGCCTCAGGAGCCATCCAGGAGATGCCGCGGCATAAGCCCAAGATGTTTGCAATATTGTCCATGACAAGCCAACGACAGCAGTCGCCTGAAATGAAATCAAAGAAGAGGTTAAAGGCAATGATTGGGCAACACAAAGGAAGCTCTGTATAAACAGTTACATCATTTTACTACTGATGACATAACATAACTTTAAACACTGACATAAACTGACATAAACTGATGACATAACATAACTTTAAACACTAAAATTTGTCAGGCAGAATAATCTTTGAAGTTTAAGTAACCACTGTTTTGATACAAAGACAATGCACATACAGCAAGAAAAATTTCTCAGGCAGAATAATCTTTGAAGTTTAAGTGGTCAAGCGACAACCTTTGAAGTGTTCCTCAAAGCTAAATTAACCTCTTTTTTTTTAACCACGTTGTAAAATTTTATTTACAGAAACTAAAGGTTTTGTACCTGCACCCTCAAATCCTGTTGGTGGGAGATAAAACTGTTCACAGCACCACTTGCAGGAGGCAGTGGGTACTACAAGGTCATACGTTTAGTTTGTGATTCTGCATACATTGCAATGGTGTAATGATTTGCTTCTGTGTTGCATGTTTTGTAGTGGAATTAATTAAAGTCATGATGGATTTCAATCAGAGGGGGTGGAGCTTAAAAACAAAATAACTTCCTCTTCCCAAAAGTGACAGAGACAGAGGACCGGTTACATTCCACAGAAATAGTGTAGAGATAGAGCTGCTGTTTGTTTATCGTCTTGTGCACCTTATGGACTAATGTGAAAGTGAAAGTATTTTCTGTTGTCTGTGTGTATTACTGTTTTAAGTTGTTACAATTTGGATTAAAATCTTTCCTGGTAAAATGCTGAAACTATTTCCTATAACAACAAAACTGAAAACAGAAAAAGAAATGAAATTTTAAGGTAAAGTTTCACAGAGTTTAAAATAAATTTGCAGAAAAACAATTTCATTTTATAGGTGAGTGTTTTACAATAACAAAATTACATTTTCATGTATTTTTTAGAATGCAATGTTAAACAGGACATTCAGAAATCTGACGTTTTAAATAACGTGATTCAAGTCAAGTGGTGTTGTTTTTTTAAAATTTTTTTAAATTGTTTTTAAATTATTTTAGCTATAATTTGAAGAATTTTAGTGGATCAACTACTAGTTTAAGTTTTATTAAAGTTTTATTCTCGAGGAGAAAATTTTAATACCATTTTTTAAGAGTAATTGTATCTTCAGTTAGCCCATTATTCCAATTTATTGGCTTAAAAAATTTCAAAAAATAAAACAAAATTACCTTAAGATGAATCAGAATAGTCGTCCTCGTGCTGCGCAGTCTAAAGAGAAAGTGTGGCAGTGATTTTATTCACCTGTGTCTGTGGTACTTCCCTGTGGGAGAGTCGTCATGACAACTGGTGACATAAGCTAGTTAGTCATTCTGATGTGAATGATTGTTCTCAAAATGTAAGATGTAAAACTATTTTTAATACATATGTCAAAGATAAAAGATAAACCCTTCAGGAGATTGAACAATATTACAAAGAAGGTGAAGAACCGTGTTAAAATAAACCATCAATTATCCCCACACACGCAGAGTCGTGGGCGGGTCCCCCTTCAAAGGGTGTGGAGCTTTTGTTGTGAGGACAAAGTACGTAAAAGTAAATAAATCTCGATTGTAAATATTTTTTATATTATTACTTGCGAAAGGATACAGATTTATTTAGAAATCGCACTGAATTTATAGAACGAGTATCAACATAAGGCGACTGGGCTGTCTTGGTTCCTTAATTAAGATTTTTCAGTAACGGTTCTCATTATGTGGTATTCATTTCTGTAACTGATTTTGTGTAACCTCGTTGTATCGCAGTTTGGCTGTCACGCACTCAGTCGATCAATACAGTGTAGATTTAATAATATAAATGTATTCTTGTATTGCGGGATTTTGTGGTATATAAGAATTTTTTTTAAATTTCAATATTTTGATTATTTTTGTGATTAAAAGCATTTTCTAGCCTAAAATAGTACAATTTTTTTTTTAAAGGGACGAATAGTGGGTTAGAAGTTTTATTAAAAATTTGTTAAAATCCACAGCTAATGTAAATATCTATAAGCTGCTAAGATTTAACATTCCTTTATCTTTCTATTCAAAATACCAGCACTGTTGATCTGCAATGTTTAAGAGCACAATGAAACAAGTACTAGCTGGATCGAAGCCCATTGGATCTCAATGTGGTCCTGATGATGTCACCCTCCCACCCATAATGCCCCAGCTCCCTGTGGTCGGACATCACTGGGGTCCTGTCTGTCAGCAGCGTGGCTTCTCTTCCTCAGTGGTCGTCTTTGTGACAAAGAGCCGTTTGAGGAAGAGGAGCTGCAGGTAGCCTGAGGTGACGATGAGGAGGCTGAGGGCAGTGGACCACCAGGTGATGTACTGGGAGTTGGACAGCAGCAGGAAGTAGTCAACGCTCTTACGCATACGGCCAAAGCTGTAGTAGCGGAACATGTGAAAGACCCGGTTCTCCAATATGTAAGTCGCATCCTGGCACAAAAAAACAAAACAAAAACAAAAAGACTGCAAATTAAAGTGCAACAAAAAATGTATATTGTTATTTTTAGGCATACTGTACAAGTTACCTTGCTGCATTTAGCTATGCTAACTGCATAGCTCAGTGCTAACAAGCTACCAAGTGTGCGGCTGTATGTGCATTTTTGATCACACTTTTAGTCCAATTCCATGCCTTATTTTTACCCCTCCTCCTTTAGTACCCCTCCCACCCCAATTTGTACCAACAAATCTTAAAACCAATCGTAAAAGCTAGTATCTTGAGAGCTCCTTTACAGATGCTAACGGTGCTACACAACATTATCTGTCTTAGCTCCATGGTAATATACAACACACAGCATAATATCTTATGTAAACAATCTTCTCGACATGAGGTTAAAGTTAGTTATTACAGTGACACAGATGGCTGAGCTGGAGGGACAGAGATCTACATTTCCACTACTCTCTAAGTAATTTAACTAAATGATATACTGCTCGTTACCGCTATAATGGACAGAGTGTTGTTCAGGTCTTTGCGTATTTCCTCTTTTTTGTTCTTTTCCTCTTCTTTGATCTTAGAAGGGTTCTGTTGGTTGCCGTAGTAAACACCAAAGCTGAGGAACACCTGCATGATACCAAAGCGGTTGTGGAAGTTGCTGAAGCACATTTGATAGAAACCTGGAAGAAAAAAAATATTCACAGTATTGATATGAACAGTTGGAGGACCCCCAGTCTCTCTACCCTGCCACCATCATGGACACATGCTATCGGGGACATTTTCTACAAGTCTTACATTAAATTCTCAGGAAGAAAAAATGTGCACAATCAAACAAACATGTATGGGAATGTAACAAACATTTTCAAAACCACAGGACACAGCTATAAACGTGAGACTACATCTCTACCCTTCAGTGGCCACTTCCTTGGTATTACCTGTTATGACATTAACTTAGTTGCACAATTAGATTAGAAATTTAGCAAAGGAGGTGTAGGTATGTCAATTAATTCACATACAAAATGAATTCACTACAAAAACAGAATACCAATCTTTCTCTCTCATGTTCTTTTTCTTTTTTAATCTATTATATTGTGAGAGGGAGGCACCTGTTTCCTTCGCCTCAAAGTTGATCTGTCCCTGAGCGTCATCAACAGTAGATATCACCAGACCTCCTGGCGCATTGACCGTGACAGACAGGTGTCTGTCATGGCCAACGCCTGTCACCCACTGGACCTAGGAACAGAAAAAACAACAGTAGCCGTCAGTTGGTTTTTTACTTTGTTGAAAGGACACACCTATACAGAAAAACCGATTGTTTCACAGTGGCTACACAAGATTCTGAGACCTGTCTGATACATATATTCTGCCCCCTAGTGGATTAGGGTTATATAAT
>NC_024312.1:6446052-6528467 GCF_000523025.1 Cynoglossus semilaevis | reverse complement strand
AAGGACAGGGACAAGGACCAGGACAACACCACTATACTCTGCAGAGAAACATTCCAAAGACTATTTACTGTTTTTCTCTCTGGCCTCAAACGGGATCACCACATGATGACATCATCACATGACCACATATTTAGATGAAAGTGTTTAGGTGTGGTCCTGCCTCAATGATCAAAGGAATACGATGATGTCGTCAGGATACGACACGGGCTAAGGTCGTAGAAGTGGCTACGATCAAGAACCAGAAGATGGTCCAAAATGGACGAGGATTAAATAATGGATGAATTAATCTGAATAAGGCAGTGATGCAACAGCTGCCAAAAAACACAAAGTGAAGTTTTCTTTATCTGGAGGTTTTTTTTTTCCAAACTCGACACATTCACCAAAAACACACACAGGTATAAAAATGCAGTAATACTACATTACTGATGTAATCCGATGTGAAACCTCAAAGAATGAGAAAAAGAAAAATAATAATTTAAGTAAAAATAGAACTGTCCATTTCTGTCCTGACTTCATTCAGTGTCAGGACTACACTACCCAATAACCATGAGACGAGAATGCATATCCATAACCTCGAGGGGAGGCCATCAGTACCCAAAGGTCCCCTCCCCAGATTTTATTCGAATCATTACAGCAACCACCAACAGCACAATCATTCGAAACCTCAGGATACCTAAGGCTCCTCCATCCTCTACAAAAGCCCCCACCTCCAAAATGGGCATGAAGCAGGCACCCACATTTGTAAACTCTCGGTGTGGTCCTGACGTACACCATCGCCGCACACAGCCCACCGCCTCTAAAGGTGTCCTAAAACCAGCGTCCACATTTATGGCTCCAAGGCGTGGCCCAGAGACACGGCAACGCCGCGCACAGGTTCCCACCACTGAAGTGGAAATTAAGCCAGCACCTACATATATGACTTCAAGACGTGGCCCTGAAGCCCACTACCGCCGCAAAAAGCCCCCTACCGCTCTGGGAGAAATACAACAAGCGTCCACATTCATGCCCCCTAGATACGAGACGCACCAACGCTGCATACAGGGCAACGCCAAGGAGTTCAAACGACTCATCACACAAACCAGGCACAACACGATAATCCGTGATATCATGATCCCCAAAGGTCCTCCACCTTCCGAGGTCCTTCCAACTCATGAGGATCTAATGAAAGCTGAAGCAGCGAAGAGGCTGCATGTGCTGGAGAGAGAACACACCTGTCAACAGCTACGGGCCGAGGCTGAGAAAGAGGCCGAGGAAATTCGTCAGCGCTTACTGGATCGGGCCCACTACTTGAGGATGGAGCAGGAATACGATGTCAGAAACTTTAACAGCGAAATCAAGGGAGCTAAGTTCCGCACTCTGAATTTGGCCAAGATTGAGGAAAACAAACTGCTTCAGGAACAGTTTTTGAAGAAAGAGAAGGAACTGGACGCACTGGACCATTTGACAAACAAAAAGTTCTGGGACGCCATTGATGAGAGAGAAAGGCGGCAACGAGAATTCCGAATAGAGAGACGAAAGTGCATCGGTGAGCAGATCCTGCAAAACATGGAGAAGAAGAAGCTTCATGTTGAGATGAACAGGCTGGAGGGACAACGGTACCGTGAACAGTACGAGGCCAAACGAATGCAATTGCTGATGGACAAAAAGAGGAAGAGGGAGGAGTACCGTCGCAAGCATGAGGATATTTTAAAAGTTAATGAAGTCATAATGAACAAGGAGAGGAGGCGGAGGGAGGAGGAGAGGATGGAGAACATGAAATTCATGGAGAACATGCTACGAATGGAGATGACCGAGAAGAATGAAGATGAACTGAAACGCCTCAAAAAGGCAAAAGATAGGATCTACGTAGAGAGTTGTAATCAACATTTGAGAGAACGTCAGAACATAGTCAAGAAAGAGAGGGAAGAGGAGAAGAGGAACAAATACTGGACGCTGGACTACCACCTAGAAAAAGATAAGCAAATTTATGAGCACAAAAAAAGGAAGATTGAGGACCTTAGGGCTTCTGGGCTGTTGGATGTTTATTACATGGCCTTGAAAAGAAAGGCAGGTGTCGAGGCCCACAAGAAGACTGATGACATCCTGAGGGACCCACCCATTTCTAAAACATGTAAAATTAAAATATCTGAGAACGCCTGGTCTTACATGTAGTGCGGTGTAATTCGGACTTGTGGACAGAGTCAGGCAACTGGCCTTGCCTGAGTTTCTTACCACCTCTTCAGGTTTAAGAGACTGGTGGGAAACTCCAGAGTTACAGTACCTGCAGTAGTGGGAGTAACTTCAAAGGCATTGCAGATACATTTATATCATATAATTTATAAAAATGTCCTTGTAAAATAACCACAAACACACATAATACTTAATGCTTGGTGAGACCAAGAACATGGACTTCAATGACAACAGAGAAGATGATGATGTGTAGTCAGTGCCTGTACACAACCCTGATACCAGGATGAGTCACTAAAATGCATTCACACCAGCATGGTTCTGTTCACATACCCAAATATATAATTGGAACCAGAGAGGTGGGGCCACAGAAGGAACCCGAAAAAGACTTGGGGTTTTCCTCCTGCGACGATGGGTGGTTGAATCAGCCGAAAATGTGCCCCCCAAAATTTAGAACATTATGAGCAGTGCGAGGAAAAGCAAGGTGAAGTGCATTGAGTGACGCTCATGGCTGGTGATCCTGGAAGGTGCAACCTTGGTTCTGATTTTAGTGATGCAATAAAAAACAGGGCCCTTTCATTGGGAGTGCAGTGGTTCTGAACAGAACTGAATCCAACGGGTGGGGGGGAGGGGGGGGGTGCTGATGATTGTCTGTGTGAAAGTCATATGTGAGGGCTGTTTTCATTGTGAGATTGCAACTTGTTTGAAATAAAATGAACTGTGAACTTATTCCGAGTAATGGCCTGTTCAGACACAAACTAATGAGAACAAAACACAAAGATCTACTATAATTATCGACACACCACAGAGGAATCCTTCCATCTTCTCCACCTGATGCTGCTCCGTCCACTGGATCAGACCTGGAACAACCTTCCTGATGAGGTTTAGGGCAACTGTACACAGAGAGTGTACCCCACGGAAAAGGTACAAGGCGACGTCCTTAAGTCACATGACCTATGCACATCAAGTAAAAACAAATGTCTGAAAAACAAGTTTCTCCAGGTTAAAAAAAAACATTAACCATTGCTTTATTCTCAGATATTTGAGAGTGAATTAAATAAGGCACATCCACATCATCCTGAAACATCCAAAACAGGCAAAGTCAGAGAAACGATTAAGGCTTTAAAAAAGCGACGCTGTTTGTGGGAGTGAAAGTGACAGCAGAGAGAGAAAGAGAGGGAGAATGAGGTGTTAAGGTCATTTACATCTAAAACATCCACCTCTCCTGACACTGTCTGCAGCCAAACATATACAGTGACATAATTGTAATATTGAGAATTTCAGCCATTTTCAACAATTACCCTAAGTGCTATTGCTCTAGGTCACAGAATCCCAAAAATATGAAAATAAAAAAATAATCAATTCGAAATAAATCAATAAGTGACAACATTGCGTCTTACATACAGTAAAAAAGTGACAACATTGCGTCTTACATACAGTAGTTCTGAATGTCCAGTCATGTCTGACATTTACTGAAGCAGCCCGGCAGTTTCAATGTGCTCAGGATATTATTGCATGTACCACGCAACATGAATAGGTTGTTAACAAAACACTAATGTGTGTTTGAATTCTACACTGTGAAAGACTGGTGTAAAAACAGCACAATCTCATCCCTCTGCTCTAGACACAAGTGGTGAATTAAATGGAACAACTTTTTAATTATTAACATTCATTCATTCTTAGAAGCGATATTTTCCACAGCACTGAAATATACTCCGACTTTTCCAGGCTTGTAAAGCTCATGGTTAGATTTTCAAATTCAAAGCATTGTTTTTTAATTACAAAAAGACGGAAAAATCATCTTGCAGTGACTTGTAATGAATTGCATTGAATGAATGAACTGAAATTTGTTTCCTCCATTGATAAAAATCATACATTAACATCTGCAACATACTGTAGATTTTTAAATGTAATACTCTAAAGTTAAGAATATGTTTTTAAATTACCACTGATTTTTAAGCTTTAAGTTCAAAACACCATTAAAGAAAATAGAAGAAAAATTGAAGAAAAACTTCAACTAAAAAGGATCTGTGACTTTTTCCAGTCTCAAACTGAGATATTTATAGCTATTGTGGTAAGCTGTATATCACGGCAGCTAATTTATGAATTCATTACAAGTGATAAGAAACGGGGATTGAGAAGTTTTTGCGTTTGTGACTTTTTTTCATGAACATGCAAAATTGTAGCAAGATTGTTGTGTAACCCACAAAAAGAACATTCAATGTTGGAAAATTCAATTTTCTTAAGACTAAACCCTCTATCTTTCAATAAATACGTTGAATCATAAATGTCTAAAACTACATCACAATATTTAGATTTAAAGGCTCGACTCTCAGTAGCTTCTCAAGGACAATTGTGTTGAAATTTCCCTGACCCTACATAAAATGATTTTTCTACAAATCTATTAAAGGCCGAGTAACATGACAATATAAAAATTTACATTGTTACAAAAGGACTGATGTGATGCCTTAACAGTCAGCAGCAGCAGCAGCAGCAGAAAAGAAATTATTTTGTTTATTTGCTGCAAGTCGTCTTAAAACAATGGGGGAAAATGACAGTAATTACAGTTTTTTATTATTTTTTTTTAACTTATTGTTCTTCCTGTTAAACTATGTCTACAAATCATTCCGCAGAAGCTAAACCTCTCTGAACACAAGACACATACCAATATCAAATGTGAAAATGTGAGTATGATTTAAGCACGAATCGGTGTTTGTGTTTGGGGGGAGATGTTTAAACATCTTAACGGTAGGATTGAACACTGACGATTCAAGTGACAGTGATATTAAATTAAATCATGAATCTAACACCAAGTTAGTTTCCATCCCTTTTATGTCTAGGCTCGGGAGAGGAGAGAGGAGACGAGGAGACGATGAAAAGGAGGAAGAGGAGATACTGGAGTGGAGAGGTCTCAGTAGAGAGAAAACCTTATGTATGATGACATCACAGCTACAAGATGTTAACTTTGTAACACATTTCCATATCAAATGAAATGTCACAACTGATCTGTGCACAGGACTAACGCAACCGTACTCAACATGTTGATGTTAAAAAAAAAAAAAAATTAAATTAAAAACAACTGTACTCAACATGTTGATGTTGAGAAAAATTAAATTAAAATGTACAACACTGCAAACATATTGCATCAGTGACTGATTTTTACTCATCAGTCACTGGGACTGATGAGTAAAAATGATAGTAATATTGTGTTGTGTATCAGATCCAATCAAAAGCAAGTGTGCATTTTTTTCCTTCCACTTATTACACTAACATTTGTGCAGTATAACTGATGACTGTTGAAAAGTCAGTGCCAGTTCACACAGGTCAGTGTCACTGACCTGTGGGCAGTGCTGTTGAAAACCTGTGTTGTTACACTGCAGTTTTATGGTTGTATAAATGAGCTTCTGTCTAGTAATTGTTAGTCCATGATTTGTATCTAAATAGTTCTTGATAGTTAATAACTGAACATTTGGCGCAAGTCTTCTACCACAACCCTGTACATGCTGCAGGTCACAGACACCAGGAGAGGGAGTCTGTGTTCGAGCTCCTGACATTCTGGTTGAAATACGAGCACAGCCACCAAACATTTATACTAAGTGTGGCACAAAACCAACGTGAAAACATGATTTTAAAACCCGGTTAAATCTGTGTAAATGTTTGTAGTTGTGACCAGCAGCTACTTGACTCCATCTGAACCAGACGTCTCTAAACAGTGGAGGTCAGCGGAAACCGTAAAATTGGAGTTTCCATCTTTACCTTCTGAGTCTGAGGGATCTGCATCCACATGAGGTGGAGTAGGAACGTCTGAAGGCTCCGATAATGTTCCGTTCACAGGTTGGATGTTCTGGTCATTGGATGTGTTTGAGGACGAGTGGTTCAGTTGGACGTGAGAGGAAGAAGCTTCCGCAAAATTATCAGAGTGTGACGATGCATTGAAAGGTGGAGAAGGTGACGTTTCGCTACCTGTGCTGCAGCTGGACACGTCAATGGAGTGTACATCCTGGACGACGGTGGACGCCTGGTCCCCTGCTGCTGACATAGGGTCATCATTCATTCTGGTGGTGGGTGAGTCGTCACTGGGCTCGCTCTCCTTCTCACTTAATTCATTGGGGTCAGAAGACGACGTAGGCTCCAGGCTGTTTGACGGATGTTCTGCAGAGTCCAGGGTGTGACAGCGCACCAGGGGGCGCTCTCCTCGTAGAGTTCCAACACCGATTGCTGCTGAAGGGCAACTGACCTCCAACGTCTCCCCTCGCCTGAGTCTTCTCCTTTCTGGACTGGCCTGTGAAGAGGTCAACTTCACCTTCACACATTCAGCTTTCTGGGATAGTCACATAATGTTAAACTATTGAATAAATACAGAATTAAAGAGTGGGGTTTGTGGGGCCACAGGATAAAAAGAGATCATCAATTAAAACCATTTGATTGGCCATCTGTCTGAATGCCACACTGGGGAGTCAAAGGCTGATGAGCAAAAATACCTTGTTCAGAGGAGGTGAAGACCTGGGAGGAGGACTGGAGGAACATTTTTTCATCTGCTGGATCCTGAAAATAATCAGCCGACTTTTTCATACAGATTATGGGGAGGCCAGTTTTTTTTTAGCAAATCTAAAATCTGCACAAACACAAGCAGTTTACCTGCTGATGGACTGAGCCAGTTTCTGTCTCCTGCTGTTAGCATTATCCTGTAGCCTCAGCCGCTGCACAAATGAATGAGCTGCAGCGAAAATACAACAGAAACAAACGCTGATTATTTAGTGATGAAACATTACATCAATATGACAGTTTAGTGCAAATACGTAGCTTTAAAATGTTTTTTTTCTTTAGGCATATTTGTTAATTATACCAAGAGCTCCTTTGGGAACAGACAGCAGTTTGATTGGTTCAGCATCAGGAGAGAGTCCAGATGCTTTCTGCAGAGCCCTTAGGATCTCAGTGTTCTGCAGAGAAAAGAGAGACTTGTTGGTACTGTGATTATCTACAGTAGATTACTGATGAAAGCTAATGTATTTTTTTTTAAACGTAAGTAGTCCTGCAGCCTCCCCTGACCTCCCTGACCCTCTACTATGTTTTTGGGGAGCACCTTGCCGCCCAGCTCGTAGGCACAGTCCAGTGGTGTTCGCTGCCTTTTGTTCCTGAGACCTGGTGACGCCCCGCTCTTCAGCAGCAGCTCTACCAGTGCTTGGTGTCCTCCACGCACCGCCTCATGGAGAGCTGTGTTTCCCTGCAGATTGGCCATGTTGACAAGCGCATTGCTCTGCAAGAACAAATTAACTGTTGATGAAGTGGAGCCAACGTTCACACATAATGACCAAACCATTTTGTGGAGCTGCATTTGGCAACCCACTGCCATTTACTAAAGTCAAGCAGATGCCAATTATGAACCTACTTGGTAATTATTAGTTAATTAAAGTGTACCTGTAGTAAGATGGTGACTGTTTCCAGGTTTCCACAGAGACAGGCAAGTATCAGAGGTGTGTTTCCATAGTGATCTTTCTTATTCAGTTTGGCATTGCACTCCAGCAGGAACCTCACCACCTAACAATAAACAATAAACTTCATTTGTGGGATATTTACAAAAGCGGGACTTTTTCATTTTACTTCCTTCCTTTCAGCAACCTCAGGGTTTATTAATCCTGTTTTTAAAGCTAATTTAACTCTTTGGGAATGACACAAAATGGCCACAAGGGGACGTCCAAAACTAACTTCAGCAAAAACATATTAAAACCAGAAGCTGCAGGAATGTACATTTCTTTAATCCCACCTGGATGTGACTGTTCTGACTGGCCAGGTGAAGCGGTGTGGCGCTCTGGTTGGTGCGTGCGTTGAGGTTGGCTCCATGGCGGATCAACTGGGTGGCCAGCACCACATGGCCGTGCAGGGCAGCAACGTGCAGCGGCATGAAGCCATCAATGTTACAACTGTTGACACCGAGAGTTCCAGCCGGCGGAACGGACAGCTGCAGGACAAGAAGTGGACGAAGACACGGTTGGTGTTGTGATTAGAAACCAATCATAGTTCAGTCACGTATAATGTAGAAGCTCAGAGACCTTCTGAGTTGGAGCGCAATTTGGACACTGACACAGCGGATGGCAAAGCGATGCCTCAGGGCGAAGTTCACCTTCGTCTTCCTCCTCCTCATCCATCCACTCCAGCAGGTAACGAACCTAGAACACACACACACACACAGGTATGAAAGTACAATCTGATCCATTTGCTTCTTAAACCTGATAGTTTTCTCACCATTTCTATGTCATTATCTGCCACGGCACGGAGCAGCTTCTCCACCTGCAGCACAGACACAACAACATTCTGATTTGGAGCAGAACTTAAAGTTGGTCTTAAACTGTGATAACAAAGATGGGAGTTTTTAAAGTGAATAGGTGAATCGCCTGCACCGTTGTTCTTTCACTACCTCTCTGTGTCGAACTCTTTCTCCTTCCACTTTGGTCTCTGAGCCCAGTGAGGAGGTGCTGGAGATCGAGGAGCGGCGGCTGCTACAGTCCGAGGCTAGAGGAGAACAACTAGGAGACTGAGAGCAAGAGGAAAAGAAGAAACAAATGTCAATGCGATAATAAAGCAATGAACAGCCCTCATAAATGTCAGTACAAAAAGGTAAAAGGGTCAAAGTTTACTCGTTGCAGATATAATTCAGACTCACGTCAGCATGGCTGCTGCTTCGTTGACGGCCGTTCTGAGTCGACTGCAACAAAGCGAGAATCTGCAGGAGAAAAACAGCACTTGAACGTTCAAACCAAAGATTAGGTTCTAAGATTCATTTTAAGGAGTCTGGGTCTGGAAAAAAAAACACCATCAGCTCCCACATCAGATCAGCTGCTCCTCCAGAAAACAAGAGCAGATGATCATAATGGCTGCCAAAAATGAATCGTAAACTCTGTAACCCTGCGACTGAATTAAAGTGTTTACAAAATACTTATGGCTCTGATAACAACACACAAAAGAAGTTCCGGATCAGTCCAGAGTCTACACAAAGAGCTACTGACTTGCTGCAAGTCAAGATTAAAGCAGGTAAAAAAATGTTGAGTGAAAAATAGCAGGACAATTACACACATCATACTGGCACCAGGCAAAAAACTGATGATGTAATAATGCAATAAATAATTTAACTAGATTTAAAAGAGACAGAATCCAATTTAATTCTGGAAAAATGTCAATGTTTTTTTTTCTTCAGTGTCCATGTTGCTGACCTTGGAGTTGAGCGCACACTGCAGCGGCGACTCTTTGCTCTTGTTGGGGATGTTGATGTTTGCTCCGTTCTCCAGCAGCACCTGGATGATTCCCTCATAGCCCCACCTGGCGGCCATGTGCAGGGCCGTGTCTCCTTTATCGTTCTGTATGTCCAGGCGGCAAATCTGGAGGTCGCAGTAGACCAGAGCCTTCACACACTGAAAGGACGCAAAACACAGTCAGACACTGGCAGAGAAATGAATGGAAAAGATGTGAAGATAAGAGACTGTTTGACAGTAACTCACATCTTCGTGTCCATACATACAGGCCAGGTGCAGTGGTGTATTGCCGTTGTTGTCCTGAGCGTCTGTGTTGGCTTTATAGTAGAGCAGCAGCAGCTACAAAACAGAGGAAATGTTTCATTGTCCCTCATGTAATTTGTAGTGGAGTCTTATCTTAAGTTTACCATGTTCAATTAATTAAAAAAAAAGAAAAAGAGTGTTTACCGTGACTCCCTGATATCCTTTTTGGCACGAGAGGTGCAGTGGTGTCAGGGCGTGATAATCTGTGGCATTGACTGCTGCTCCTTTACGCATCAGCAGATCAATCAACTGGGCCTGACCTGCCAAGTAAACACACAGCTTAATGAGAGCTCATCACCACAACACGCCTTTCAACCATCGGAATACTGTAATAGCAGCTGCTCACCACAGATGGCAGCAACGTGCAGAGGAGTGTAACCGCGATCATCCCTGGATAACGGTGTGACGATGGATGAGTCGTTTAGTCGCCTGTAAATTACAGCCCGTGACAAATAAGACAGGAAACCAACAGTTTCTTTCAAGATTGAGCAGTCAGAGAAAATCTGTATCCTAACAAAGTCATAAATCTTTACATAAATTTAAGTCACTTTAGCCGTTTTCTAGTAAGAGCCCTTAGTAAAAATCACATTAGGGAAACTCCTGTTAATTGTGATAATATTGTGAATGCTAACAGCAGTTAGCTGGAGAATGATGATATTACTGAGGCTTTGTATAAATTCATATTTAGGTTAAAATCCTGATGATTGCAAAGGACACGGATTCTGACCCGGACAACTGCAGATCACACAGGTCACATGAGCAGAGTGGGTGGCACATCCTGACGTCCTCATCTATCTCCCCTTCAGACAGTAGACGTTCTATCTGCGACTCATTTCCATTGGCTATGTGCTGCATCACACACAAGCACAAATACAAAGGAATATCATCTCATCACGATGTCATCACTTCTATGATTTCAGTGACGTCGGTCGTAGGGGGACTGAGATACATTATTCATTTCTGTGACAGTTCTGTGTTTTAGTGCGATACAGAACTGGAGTCTTTAAAATACTGTTTATGTACAGATAAAATTTTACACACCAAGATAATTCAGATTAGAGAAACACAATTCCAACCCTGTGTCATTCTCTCACTGGACACATGACTTGATTATCTCATTGAGGTTTAAGGCAGAGAGAGCAAAACAACACGTGCAAATATTAAACAACATTTCCATTTGTACAAAAACATCTAAATGACAGAACTGATGTGAAACTATTTTGTGAAACAACACAATGTAAACCACACACATGAGTTGTTAATAAATTTCCTGTGATTACTTGCCAATTAGCATTCGCAACATTAGCATATCTGAAAATGTCAGAAAAGCAGTGCTTGCTAAAGTGTTTGGGAGAACTTTGACAGAAACCTTACTATTTATATTTATATATATATATATTCGAACAGAACGTGGATGGGCGTGGCACCGCTCTGAGACAACGACCTCATCCTCTCCTTGAACAACACCTTGTCGTTCAGCTCGCCCGAGCCCTAAAGGAGCAGAAATAAGGCACCCATGAACAATGATATAATGAAGCTCTGATTTACAAACAGTGCATTTGAATGTATATGTACTGTGTTGTTTCTCTTACAGAGTGCGAGTCCTGCAGCTTCCCCAGCTTTATGTACTCGACCGCTGCTTCGAAGGTGCTCAAACAGTAGCTGAGCTCGTCTTTGGTGGAGTGGCTGAAGCAGAAGTTCTTGATGTAGCTCAGGTTGGCCATCCTGAAGGGAGACATCGACATCAACGTCAATGAAATATATGAGTCAGTCAAGTGAGATCCTATCATCCTATTTTAAACATTACTCCTTCTATTTCACATAGAATTACATATTTTTATATTTTATATATAATTTTCCTGGAACTTTCCAGTCTCTATTGTTCAAATTTCTGAACCATTATCTCACCAGTTGGGGATTTCCGTCTTCACCAGCAGGTAAAGGATGACAGAAAGTAGGTCGTCTGCACTAACGGCTTCAATATTGACTGTAACGAACCACACAGACAAAAATACAGTCAGTCAGGATAAAATATAACACAAAAAAAACCACAATAAGAACCAGTTGTTTAGGGCAGTGGTGGCCTGGTGTTTAAGGAAGTGGACTTGTGTCCGAAAGGTCGAAAGTTCAAATCCACCAGCCACCACTGAGATGCACTGAGTATGGTGCCCTCCCTACACACTGCTCCCCAGGCCGCCCCCTGCTCTCCAAGATGACGGGTTAAAGGCAGAGGTGTGCTGTGTCACTATGACAATAAATCACTTTCATTTCACTTGTTTTCATGTTCAGTTGTTTGTCCATTCAGCCTGCTGCATCACTCTGATAAGGCATCAAAGCTTTTACTTAATTCAGACCAAATTGGAGAAAATGGCCACTGGGACACGTTAATTAACAGCTGTTCATATTGGTCTGCACACTGACAGTGAGGTTGATGTGGTTTAATAACCACACCAGAGGCTGACAGAGGAGCTACTGCGCTTTGCGCTAATCTGATATAGTAAGTGAGGAAATACAGAGAGGCGACAAACCAACAAAGTAATGGAAAGAATTTTCCTTGTTCAATTAATCCAAAGTAAATGCCCGTGTCTCTGATAGGTCAATAAGAAGAGAAAACAATAACAGAAACGAAAAGCAAAGCAAAGATTTGGGAGAATCAATTCACAGGTAACAGAAGAAGCAGCTTTTTATTTCAGTTTGCACAGTGTGTGTGTGTGTGTGTGTGTCTGTGTCTTTTCAACACTCCTGGTTTTATATATTAAATAAGAGTTTTGATACAGTGTCAAGTATATGCTGGAGAAACAGGTAAAACATGAAAGTTGCTTTTGTAACAATTGTAGTTCCTTGGATAGGATTACAAAAAAATATATTAAAATAATTTATAAAATAAAAAATAGTTAAGTTAGGAAACAAAGATGGGAAAAACTGCTACCAATTATCTCTCAAAAACACCAAATTAAACAGCGTACCTGTGTGTCTGGGTGTCTGCGTGGCCATCAACGTGACTCTGCGCAGGCAGAGCAGTTTGAGGAGCGGCGACGTCTGCTGGTTGAGCTGACTCAGCTCTCTTTTAGCTCTGGACAAGTTTGTACTGACGGAAGAGTGGAGAAACATCAGAAACTGTCACATCAGAAAAAGTACTGTCACGTCAGAAAAAGGAAGCAATACTGAACTGACCTGAACTCAGGTTTGACTCCCAGGTCTTTTAGCTGCAGCTCCTGCAGACTTCTGGTGGTTTTATTAAAGGCAGCATCCTGTAAAGATGCAGACAACATCAACACTGTGCATTTAAATAAAAAACACTTTACTTCATATTTATACAGTCAACACAAAGGAGCAGTAGCTCTTCTCAAACACTAAATTATATATATTTTTAGGATCAATTATAATTAGTCTAATCCCCTTCTCGCAATACATACATTTCCTCATTAAACCAATATGTAAAAATCTGTTTTTATGGAATCTTTACAACTTTGTGATGACACTAACACAGGATGGGAGGAAAAAGAAACTAATTTGGAAAAAACCTCTGAATTCTTGAATAACATGATGTGTAACTGGAGTTGTTTCATGCATTCTTGGGGGATTTTATGCTTTAGAAATCGAATTACTCCCAGCACAAAGTTACTTTGAGTGACATCAGTGTTGGGGATGTGGTAAATGATAGATACCTGGCTGGCTTCAAGTGTTCCCACAAAATTGAAAATGAAATCATGGATTCCATGATGAACATACATCTAGAGAAAAAAATGGGAAAAAGAAATGTTTAGGTGCAACAACGCAGCAACAATAAAGTGCAACAGAGCACAGACCTCAGGTTAAGGAAGTGTAAATGTGTCTCATCTTTAACACTCTCAGGTCTGACCACACACACTCATGGAGCCACACTTCCTCAAAAGTCATCACTTTCATTCTCATGGTGCACAATTACAAACATGAACACTTTGTCACATGCTTCCTCTTTGAGAGTTACCTCAACAGCCTGTTTCAGTAAAGTCATCTGCATCTCCTGCTTTGTGAGAAGTTTCTGTCGAAAAAGGAAAAAAAAAAATTATAAACCATGGCACGTGATGCAACCTAGTCTATCACTATGGTTAGGCAGAAAGCTAAAGGAAAAAAAAATTAAGGTTGAGTAAAGTTATGTCACATGTAATTATGTTAGGATCCAGAGGGTCGACACGAGGCTAGCCGACGTTCAGTGGAATCACTGTTCATTTAGAAGAACTATTACGGGTTCAAGACCTGGAACATGGTGTCAGCGGACACACTTCCTTCTGAAACTACTGGACTATGAGTTCGAGAGGTTCAAGACCTGGAACATTCAGCGGACACACTTCCCTCTGAAACTACTGGACTATGAGTTCGAGGTCGCTGATCGAGGCCCTATACTACAGTGAATGCTGCCAGGTGTCATGTGTGGGTTTGAAGGGTTTGTACTTACCAGACGGGAGTCTCTGAGAAGACACTGAAGACATCTAGTGTAAAGAGCATTCACAGAGTCCTGGATGAAGACAGGATACTGGTCAGGTTATCGGTGAGGGCTTTATATATATATATATGAAGGATTTGTGCTGGAATTAAACTTAAACACAGACAAACAAAACACCCCATCCAACTATCCAGCACCCATATAAAAATATAAAATACATAAATATAAATAAAACTATAGGAATATAAATATATATATGTATATATTTATATTTAGATTGTTATGGTTATGGTATAGTGGTATTTCTGACAGCTTGGTCCCCCAGTTCAAAAATCCCATCTGTGCCCCTGAGGGATACGACATAGAAATAAAGAGAGACCATGTGATTTTCTTACTATGTGGTGTCTGAGTCCCTTCCTCTCCTGCTCCTTGAAGCTCTGACAGAAGCTCTGAATGAACTTGTCCAGTTTCAGAGCATGACGGCCCAGGAACTCTTTGACGTCCTCCACACTCTTCAGGCAGTAAGGCTGCGGCACGCTGAACTCGGCCGTGCAGGTGTCTATCTCTACAGGCCGGGAGATGCACAAAATGCTGTAGCTTTGCTCCTGGTCATTATAGAAGGTTTCTTCAAAGAGGATCTGCACCGATGATGGAGCTGGGAAGCCAGATCCAAGCAGGACCTGCCTGTCCTGGATCCTGACATCCTGAGATAGAAGAGAGAAATAAAAACAAATTCAGCAGAGTGTTGGATTCAGTACGGTGAAAAAACCTCCATCTGAGGCAAGTTTGAAATGTGAACAACCTAACCCTAACCCTGAAGCAGTTCTAATATATTTTACTGATGTGTCAAAACACATTTGTTTACAAATTGCTTTACGGCTGATCTGGTTGATTCAGCAGAGACAAACCTTTCCGTCCACAGTCTGGTATCCGTTCTCCACAGGCTGTAAGACATAGCTGTCGAACTGAGAGTCAGAGTAGCTGTCGACGGTCAGACTTCCACAAGAGGGAACAAGAACCTGCAGGGTGATGTGAAGAAAGAATGACTCTTACAAATATATTTGTCTCATTTAGTCCAAGATAAAGTTCAAATGAAATGTATATGTTTATTGAGAAACAGAGAGGAAGGGAGGTGAAAAGTATGAGTCCTGATGAGTCACAGCTCCTAATTTTACAGTCCGATATGTCACTTCAGCTCAACCACATGTTGAGCATTATTCAAGGGTCATCACACTGTTAAAATGTATTCATCAGGCACCTTAGTCATGTTAAATCACCCATATCTTGGGAAAATGAGAAGCCTTCTGAGCACAAGAAAAATACATGAGCAAGCAGTAAAGCAGAGTATTTTTGGAAGTTTGGTAAGAAAGTGGTAAAATATCCCAACTATAAAATAAACAACTGCTTATTGGTGTCTGACCGGACACAGAAATCCCCTGAATGGAAAAGGAGAAGCAGCAGGAAGTTCCTCATTTATGACAATTCTGATGGAAAAAAAAACACTTTATCCAAAAACGACACTGATTTCTTTGACCCTAAAGGCAGAAAGGTCAACATGATATACTCTCATGAGCAGCTTCTAAACTATTTTGATTACAGCTTTTTGTAATGCATCGACTTTCCAACTGTACTTCTCCAAACAATACTATGAGTACTATGAAGGCAGACAATAACACTTCATTTTAATCCCCATCTGGGTGATACATTTTTTTTTTTTTTTTTTACATAAAAGTCATATCCTATGCCGTCTTTTGCCATTTTATTTGCATTTTTAGCAAAAAAAACAACAACACATGGATACACATTCTAGATGCAATTATCGCTTTTTTGAATTGTTTTTGAAACGTCATATTTTTCATGTTATGCTATTTTCTTGTCAATTTGTGATACTGTGACATTGTTAACACATTATGCATGTTGGTGCACATTTTAGGGGCCTTTACAGCAGTTTGAAGCATTTTTAGTACATTGCCATTTTTGTCATGTTAGTGGCAAACTTAGTTGTTCAAATTTAATTTCATAACTTATTTCATAACAATTCTAACAATGCACATACTTTCTAGACAGCAAGTCAGTTACTCACGATGCCGTGGATTTCGGCCACTCGGCTGCACAGATCTGGTCTCTGCTTCTCCAATGCCAAGTAGAACGGATTCTTTAGGATGTTCTCATCATATACAGCCATAAGGAGCTGGGAGTCGAGATCCTTGAGACAGAAGAATTATTGTGATGATTACAGCATTTATCATGTGTGATGCAGAAAACAAAATTCAATAGACCAGAGTATCAGGGCTATAGCAAATAACATGTAAGCTTTAAAAAAAAAAGTTATAGTAAAGATATTATTAAAACATTACTTTTATCACATTAAAGAATGACAAACATTTCGAAGATATTATTAAAACATTACTTTCATCACATTAAAGAATGACAAACATTTCGTACATCATTCAAAATTTTAGATGCCAACTGCCCCGCCCGTCGTTAACTCTAAATAAATTAATGAGAAAATGATGACAGTTATTTGCTGATTTGCAGTCCAGAACAGTACGAGAGGAAATCCAGCATTAATAATTTGATTACAGCAAATAAAAAAAGAAAACAACGTCTCAACAGAGGTGATTTGTTTCCGTCTCTGGAGCTCTGATTTCTAGTTAGCATAATCTGAAGTTTTAAGGCTCACATTTCAGAGCTTGCCGCAAATAGTGTTTTTTTTTTTACTTTTACTGGAATACCTAAAGATGAATGTACAGTACGAGGCTGGAGCCGCATGTTGATATAAAACTGTCCCCATCTGCCACTAAACTGCCAAGAATAGACTCATTTCACCAAGCCCAAAAATCACAAGGCTTCTTTTTTTTAAAGAATGGCTCCTGGACTAAAACCATTAAAATAAAAAACAGTTTAAAGGAAATGACCTTTTCTTTTTTTAAGGGGGGATTAGTGGGTAGTCTTATTGTTTTAAAACTAATTCCTCTGATTGTTAAATGCAGACAAAGGCTTGTTTACTGTGTGAAAATGAACAAAATGAATCCAATATTTTGTGGAACAGTTGAGAGTAAAAAAAATTAATGAAATGATAAGATTTGGGGCATAGAAAACTCATAGAAATGTATTTAAAATTAATCTATAAAACCATCAACAGGAAAACAACCGTCTACCTGTAAATTAACAATCTCATATTGATTGTGAATACTGCCTCCGATCTGGGATCTTTACACCATACTTGTAGCCAGAAAAAAACTAGCTGCTAAATTTATACATGGAAAAACAAGTTCTCTGTTCACACATTTAACTCAAAAACAATTTTTTTTTTTTAAATACTGTGACCCATTCCACACCACAGGTTTACAGCTCACCTCATTCCTCTGCTCAGCAACCAGACTCATTCTCCCGCAGCATTAAAAGAACTAAGACTGGAGGTTGAGTGGAAGAGGCAGAGAAGCCAGCAGTTCTCTGCTGCAGCCTCATGACACGCTGCTCAGCTGGGATGAAACTGCATGGAATGAATCACGTGACTTTTAAAGTCCTTGTGACCTGCCAACTTATTCAGGGGTGTAAAAGAATGTCCATGCCTTGGAGGCTAACACACAAGGTTCATTACAATACAACGTTAAGAGTCGATGGGCTAATGTCTCAGTGGGAGCTGATTTGAGTGTGAGAGTCAGAAGAATCCAGCAGCAAAAACAAACAAATATCACTGTGCAGATAAATGTACATTAATAATTATTCCACATCAAACCCTGAAAAAGCTAGCACTGAACGACAACACTCAACATTATCTTGCTGTAGCATCTGTAATATGTCTGCTTTAATTATTGCATTTAAGATCTTACACCTGTTGCAAAATGTGACTACAATGCTAGGAAAAGGCCATCTTTAACGATTTATCAGCCATGTAGACCTACAGTGAATTATTAAAGCGGTGGCTGCTGTACAGACAAAAGAATGACAACAACCGGTGCACAGATGCTGACAGTCAGTTTATCTCAGAGATGCTAAAGGAGCTGCTAAAATAACAAAAAAATGACCATAAGCTTTTTTAGAATGTATTATTACAAAATACATTTAATGCAGAAATAACCTTTATGTTAAACTATAGCGTAGCAGGCAGACTGAGGGGAGCAAATGGACAAGGGGATATAAGATGACACCGCTTCTGGTTTTATTGGATCAATACAACCTCTCAAAAGCTAAAAGCTAAAACCAACGCTACAAGCTAGGCTTTTAAAGTGACCATCACATCAGACTGACCATATCTCTACTTACTAAATACCTACTAATAATAATAATAATAATAAAAAAGAATCCTGCCACTGACATAAAAACTGACAACATGAAGTTCACAGGTTCAAGACCTAGCTCTCAATGTTCTTTTGGTGTGTCCTCGTTTAATCGAAGAATCTAAATTAATTTAAAGTTGGGTTGGTTGTTTGTCTTAATATATTCACGAGTAAACAATGAAATGAACTGTCGACTGACGAGATACATTTTATTGCATGGCGTAACTGGGTTCTTCAATCGCGTCACTCTCAACTCAAGCGTTATGTTATTCTTTGTTAATGATGACATGTTTTAGAAACGTTTGAACAAGAGATTTCAGGTAAAAGGCAATTTCGTGCTTTGCATCACAGGTGACAACTGTGTACTTAAGGCTAAATTGAATGCTAACTTACGTTAGCCACTGAGAGACCGGTCAGAATTCTGATATGAGACTCAATATCAGACTTAATGACTCCCGAACATTTTGTAATAAAAATCGCCTGCTAGCCACAAACAGCAGCATCATACCACCCCCACAAACATATGTAGCAGCTAGCTTTAGCATAAATGGCAACCAAATCTCGTAAATTATATATCATATAACGTTTACGTATTAGCATGTTAAACTATAAACAAGGAAAATGGCCCGAAACAACACCTATTAAAAATGGACGTTTTACCTTTAAACAGCTGGACCCTCAGCTCTGTCAGGCTTTGGCATGACAATAACGTCCACAGCAGTCTGTCAACAGCTGTTTACCCCGGTCATCTGGCTAAAGAACTGCAGTCACAACCTTAGCCTCTGACCACAGCCGGGTTGCCAGATTGAAGAAACAAGTAAAATAGCTGTCAAGGATGCTAGTATGCTCCGAATAATTTTTATCGGCCGCTGTTCTACAAAGGTGTTTCACAATTCTGTAGTAGTCCAGGTAGTAAAAGGAGAACTTTAATCAGCGTTGCAGCCGTAGATACACAAGACCACAATAGTTTACACTGTAAAGCTGTGTAGGAGACTATGGCTCAAAAAATGAGCGACAAGATAATGCCCTCTATCGGCTAGGTTCTGTAGTGTTCCACCCTTGTGTCTCGCTTGTCGACCAACTTTTCCAATTAAGTAACAAGGAGTTCTCAGCAGGTAAGATTGACAGAGATTCAACAAAAATAATCATCTTTATCAAAACTGTAAAGACATTTTATCACCAGTTAGCTTAACCTCTGACAGCAATCGACTGCAACGTTTACTTTAATTAAGAATTCGTGCACACGTGTGCAGTAAAAATGTCGACGTCCGTTATAATCCAAATCTCTTTTTTTGGTTAGGGAGTTTGACATTTATTCTGTAACCCGAATTCTGTGCTCTTTGAGTGTCAGGTGTGTTGTTTTAGGAGGTGGAAGTCGGTTGGATTACGCTGCACATCTTTTTTTTTCGACTTTGTCCCTTTTTTTCAGGGGTTGCCACAGCGAATCATTGATTTCCATATTATTACGCTGCACATACAATCCATCCATCCATCCATCCATTCATCCAGCCATCCATCCATTTTCATCCGCTTATCCGTACAATGTCGAAAATATCGATTTTAAAGGTAAGTGTGTTTTTTGTTAATTTTCGCCATTAACATCATAAAAAGATCTAGGTTACGTTTAATTCTTTTGGTAGTCAACAATCAACGTTGATCAACAACACGAAGTGCTTCATAGTGACTCACAAATGTAAACGATTCGAATATTTCAAAACAACATACTATTATTAGAAGTAAGAAGCAGAACAAAGATGCAGAGAATGTGCGAATGGACTGTACTAATCGTTTTGTACTAACCTCCATGGACAATGTCTGTTGAGTTGAAATGATTTTTCTTGTTACCTATTGGAAATATCCCACAGGTTGAGAACCCATCTTGCCTTTGGGGTCGAGTTTGTCATCCCCCCAAGGGCAGCAAAGACAAAACAGATCATTACAACTTTCTTGCTCAGATGAACCTCTTCTACCACAACACTACTCTGGATCAGCATCTGCTGAAGCCCAAGTTAGTGGAGGGAGAGGTAAAGTCGTTCAGCAGTCTGCTTTCACCCATGTCTTCTCATTTTTTCGGTTCAAAGAAGGTGCATAAGGTGGAGCTGGTTTGAGTGTTAATAAAATATTCCTTCAGGTTTTTGTCGTCTACTGGTCAATGATAAAGTCATGGTGTCGGGCAGTGGTGGAGTCGGTCATCACCGACTCGGTGTCCTGCAGAGCTCGCTGCCTCCTGGTTGACTACGGAGAACGACTTATCGTCGACAAAGGACTGTAAGACTCTGACTATGTATTCTTCATAACACATTAAATTTAAACTTTTGTATTTTTCTGGTTGTCTGATTACCTGTTTTTAATCACAATTTTATTATAACTTGGCCTTTCACATATTTCAACAATAGTATTCGAGTGGCTGTGAAAAAGTTTCTTGAACTTCCTTTCTGGGTGAGGAGATTTCAACTGGCAGGAATTAAGCCAACTACCCTACGTGTGTCGGTGGAAAAGGCTGAGCTGATGTAAGAAAAATGTGTTATTATAACTAGGTACGTTATAGACTCGTGATCTAGTTTCAAAGTCTGTGTTGAGCTGGACACAGGACAAGATCAGATGATAGAATAACAGTGGATTACACACTGATGATAAAGTACAGAGTGCATGTGTATTAAACATATGATAGAATAAAATCCTCTGTATGAATCAAATGAAAATCTCAATCTACCCTAATCTTTCAAAGCTTTCATCTTCTCCCCTGCAGGCCGTCCAGTCAGTGGGACAGCTCAGCTACACTGTACCTACACAACCTGCTACAAGGTGAGAGACAGTCAATATTTGACAGACCCGTGTTGTTGTGAGACTTTAAAGATTTGCTTCTTTTTATGACTTAGCATCAACCTTGACAGAGGCTGTGCTTTTTGAAACAAAGTCAGACTCTACCTCCATTGAGCTCTACCTGACTGTCAATAACATCAAGGTGAACTTCATTCTATTTTTTATAGAATGTTAGATGTTCTTATGTAGGACTTCGTAGAAATGAGCAGAACACAGTGGATTTAGGTCGCTGTAAAAGTTGTTCATAACCTGTTGATTTTTTTATATAGATCTGTGTGAATGACGACCTTGTGGCCAAAAAGTTTGCATATTACAACCAAGGGTCAGGTGAGTGCAGCAGATCGAAGGAGTTGGATCGAATAGCCGTCACGTTCTTCTCCAGCGTCTTAACACAGACAGTCCCGGACTCAAACCAGACGGCAGTGGAAACTCCACCATCTCCTGGTAAAAACACAGTTGTCTTCATTCTATTGGTGGAGAAATTCTACTTAAAAACACACTTGTCTCCATTCTAATGGTGGAGAAATTCTACTTAACAATATGATATCAGATCTTATTTGTTTATAAATGGATATACATCAGTTTGCTTTAATCTGTACGTAACTTGATTTTTTTTTTGTCCTCAGTGATATCCAGCAGTCCAGTTTCTGGCTTGAATGTTGATTGGCTGACAGCTTCCTCTTCACCTCAGGTCAGCAGCTCGTTGCTGCTTGTGTCCTTTTAGCATCAGTGCTGCTACAGATGTCAGCTATCCTTGACTTTTGTTTTTTCTCCTACTTCAGGGACAGGATGATGTGACGATCACGGAGGCAGATGACAGACCAACCGTCTCTCCACAACTTTTTTCTGTTGGCCAATCAGGAAGCAGCTCTCAACATGCCACTGCCAACGTGTAAGCAGTTTTTTTCAGGTGAATTCACTGGTCAGCAGAGATAAAGAAAATCATGATTATTCTTTTCCCTTTTGGTGTTACAGGTGTTACACGTCACATTCTACAGATTCTACTTCAACCAAGGACTCCAATCTTTTGAAGTGAGAACTGATCTGACCTATTTGTCACACATCTCTCATGTGATTGGTCACCACAGTAAAACACTGCGTGCACTTCTGTCGTCCTCTGCCACAGATTTATGACATTTCTGAATCCTGGCTGTAGCTTCCAGCAGACGAACCAGAGTGTAAGTTTACCTCAATATATTGATTATAAAAATAGTCGTGAGTGTGAAAAGCGTGTGGCAACAGGGAAGGTGAGAGATAATGAATAGATTAAGTTGTAAATGAATATTTCTTTCCTTTCATTCCAGATCGATGAGCATGAAGAGCCTAACAACAAAAAATCTTATGTTCCAACTTCAATGTCCTGCTCAGAACAGGAGGCGTAAGACGTTTACCATCAATACATTCTTTTTATAAATCATTAAAAAAAAATAGGATGACAATTCTCACTCTGTTGCTGCCACTTATCTTATCTTTTTTAACCAGGACGGATGTTGTTACACCTCCTCTTTATACAATATTCAATGACTTTATTGTTTATTTTAACAGTGTATCCTCCTTACACAATGGTGAGTCTACTACAGGGTCACGCCCTCTGACTGATAACACAGGGTCGCGCCCTGTGACTGATCTCTGCTCAAGGTGAAGAGACTTTTGCATTGTTTTATTTCTATAGCCATTATAGTGACACTTCACAATTGAAGTTATTTTTAATATTTTTTGCAGTGAAAAAATAGAAGCAACTGGTCTTGAAGTCAATCATGTTGAAAATGACACCAGTGGAGACACACGGTACAGTTAACTCACGCTGCACCAGTTTAGCTTTTAGTTTTCTTTGTGGTTTTTATTCATATTCATATTTGTGATTTGAGAGATTTTTTGGTTTGTTTCTGAACTGAGGTTCTGTTTTCTGCCCTGTTGGCTCACAGCAGGTCAGATTTGTCTGAGTCTGGATCAACAGAAGCAACAAAGATGTGCAGAGCGGAGGTGCACTGGGCCTGTTCAAGGTCAGCCATGTTAGTGTACTTAACATAGATGTATAACTGCTGTTGTGATTCACAGAGACAGCGCTGGTACAGTTTTTATCTGACGAACGGCAGGTAAAGTGTGACAGACTGTTACGACACAAATTGATATTAAATCACTAATCACATGACGTCTTATGTGTTAAATAAGCTAAGAACCTGTGTCCCATATGAACAAATGAATTACATACCAAATATGATTTAACACTGCCGTATTTTCCAGACTATAAGTTGCTCCGAAGTATAAGTCACAAAAGTGCCCTCTAGCGGCTGTCAGTGTGAAAATAACGAACATGTAAAATTTCAGTGGTACAGGAGTAGCAGATACAGGTACACAAGCCTAGAGTGCCCTCTGGCGGCTATCAGTGTGAAAATAACAAACGTAAAATTATATATTTCAAATACAGACCATAAAATATATATATTTAAATAAGTCGCAAACCCAGCCAAAGGATGAAAAAAAGTGCGAATTATAGTCTGGGATTTATGGTACTTTAATGGCTGTCTTACCACAGGCTTCTGGAATGGATGAATCCCACACCTCTGAACTCTGCTCCAGAGTCTGGAGATGAAGCTGTAGGTTTTTTCATTTTCATTTATTTTCAAATGCTTGTCTAAAGTCATAGTTGTGTGATTGGTAGTGTTAAAGTTGTCCCTTTTCCTGACTCTCCGTAGGTCATTCCCAGTGATCCAATGGGCTGTGGAGTTTTGGTACATTCTGTCATACCAATTCAGCCCTGCACCAGTCTGGATGATGCACCTGTGACTGATGCATTCCGCTGCGTAAATAAGAATGTTCTGAGTTTTCAGTTGAGCTGTTTAATATATAAGAAATATATAAACCATCCAGAGGGATCATTCCCTGAGAGCACCATCATGTGGCAGTTTTAAGAAAGAAATGAAGGATTATTAATTACAGATGTATGATTTCCTGTCCTTTGCTGAGTCATAACAGACCCTGTAAATTAAAACCAAACCATTGGCCCTCGTATCTGCAGCTACTCCGTAGGAGGCAGTACTGCACTCTGTCCCTGGCAGATCGTTACGGCTGGCCGGCGGTGTCCAGAGGACGCAACACCATCATAATCTCCCACAGTGCTACCGAGCCACTCAGCTACCTCCCACCACTCCTCAGCCATGTCCTGCTTAACACCATCTTCTGTTCCTTCACGTCCAGCGCTGGGGTGAGCACTGGTGAAACCTGACGGTCATTTTAGTCGTCTGGGGTGTTTCAGTGTGCATCTTTTTTCAGCCCATAGTTGTACTCCTGTGTCCAAACTGGGAGAAGGTCCAGACAGTGTATGACCTGCTGGTCAGTACCAGGATAGCCCATGCCCTTCGTCCATTCATTTTGCTGCTTGGCATTGGGAAAGATGAGGTTAAGACTGTCAGGATCCCAAAGAACTGTGAGCAAAACTTTTTTTCAGTCCTAAAGTCCTAATTATAGAAAGAAAATCCCATTTAAAATGGTTTGCTTAGTTCCCGTTAGGGGATTATTTTAACTCTGACCACAGATTTCCTTTTGTGATCAGGTCTACTGCTGGTGACCACGCCATTCAGTCTGGTTCGTCTAATGTCCGTTCACTGTTTCATGTTTCTGCGTCTGTGCCACCTGCTGCTGGATGAGGCCGACTCTCTCTTCGTTAATGCACCCAACCAGGTTAACTTTATTCACTGTTACTTTTTCATTTGTTACTATGATTAGAAAAGGTGCCAAAAAGGACAGAGCAAAACATTCGATTTATTTTTAATCATGTTTAGTTCAAGTTAACGCCGATACACTGGCAGGAATTTAAGAAAGACTTCACAAAGATCTTCTTCAACAGCTCCGATTATCTATTTTTATTTAGTTTTCATAGCCATCTGCTGTCACCTGGCAGAAGAGTATTTAATTGTTCTGCAATAAATAAATAAATAATAGTTTTCAGGCCAATTAAGTGAAATTGGATCATTTTTAATCATGCTCTCCTGTTAGATGGCAACCATCTTACAACATTACCAAAAGGTGACCTCCAGTGAGGGCAAGGCCTCCTGCCCTCAGCAGCTTGTTGCTGTGGCAAAGCAGTGGTCCACCCACATGGTGGACTTGGTAACTACCTACATGCCCTACCCCTGTGTTGTCATTTCCAATCCGGAGGACGCGGCTCTCTACGGCAACGTCCAACAGGTTTGTCTTAATGACTTACAGTATGTTCGATGGGTTCTGCATGACAAACTCTTTTGTTTTCACTGATATGAATTGACTGAAACAAAAGTGTCTGTCCTCCTCCTGCAGCTTATCCTCATGTCCTCAGAAAGCAGTAAGATCTTGGAGCTGTTGGGAACACTTGATTCCAGTCCAGATGTTGGCCAGAAGACACTCATCATAACCAACTCTGCTCAGGAAGTTGAAAATGTGTTTGTGGTAAAACAACTATTAATAATTAAAAATTACTACACATTCAACTTTAAAATGTCAGTTCATTGTTAAAACCGTAATTCTAAGTAAGTTCTCTGTAGATAATGTTTGTTTTCTGATCATCAGGCTGTAAAAAACAAATCATTGTTTTGCCTCAAGGCTCATGAGGGCCTTACAGACCAGTTTGACTTGGTCATCAAGGAGTGGAAAAAGAACATTGGCCATGGCAGCCATGTGATTATGGGTAAGCTTACAATACTATAAACCTTGGACCTTTAAACAAAAAGAAAGTATCAACAAACGTTCCCTTGTAGTGACCACCAACGAGTGTCTGAAGTGTTTTGGGATCAGAGATGCCACCTGTGTGATCCACTACGGTTTCCCCACTTCTCCTAAGCTGTTCGGCAGCCGTCTCTTCTGCATGTCGGACAACTTCAGAAATCTCTCAGAAAGGGTGAGAAGAAAGTCAGAACTTTCATTTATACGTTGTCTAAATAAATCCTCTACGGTGAATGTAGTATTTTACGGTAAGAGCGTCATGTTTTCTTGAATATTTTTCAAGGTTTTAACCACCGATCAAACAAGGGGCCGTCCTGAAGTTACCAAGTCAGTGCTGCTCATTTCAGAGAAAAATGCGTCTCATGTCGTCGGAGTTCTGCGGTACCTGCAGCGGACTGATGCTCTGCTGCCCGCACAGTTGCTGTCCTTTGCACAGTCTGTCATAACTGCCAGGGAGAACCTAAAGACCAACAGGCCTCTCTGCAGCTACCTGAAAAGCTTTGGAGTCTGCAGGTGTTTTTGTTCAATTCTATATACAGTGGAACCTCGGTTTTTGAACTTAGGTCGTTCATGAAAGGCCGTTTGTAAACTGAAAATTGATCCAATTCAGTGTCAACTTTTTCCACTTCTTCTACTGTCTGAGGTCTTTTCTTGGTGATCACAGTCACTCCTTTGACCTTAGCTTCTTTTATTCCTTCCTTGTTCTTAATGATGCTACAAATCCACCACTTTGTTACCGTAAACCAAACTGTAAAGACAGATCTGAAATGTAATAGTGAGAATGGTCGTTAAAAAACAACTTAGTAATTTCAAACTGTCAATTCAGGGATTTTGTAAATGCACAATGTTTTGTGTTTTTTCTGCAGAGACAGCAGTTCATGTCCAGATCGCCACAAGTTCAGTTCTGAGCTTGATCAGTCTGAGCTTCCTGCCTCTGGAGTCATAGAGGTTTGGGTTCCATTGTTGTATTAGAATCATGTTCGTTTGTAACGCCTCACAGTGTAAAGTCTCAGCTTTAGTGTAGCTTATTGTACAAACTCAGTAACTGAAGCAGTTTCATCCGCTGCCATCCATTGTCCCAGGTTGTGCCCGTCCACGTCAAGACGGCGTCTGTCTTCTACGGTCGGGTCATCTCAAAAAGCGATAACGGTTTTGAGAGTTTGGCTTCAGAGATGGCTTCGTACTATGTTGACAATAAACCAGGAGCTGAAGAGGTGTTAGTCGGTGGTCTGTACGCTGTAGAAGAAGACAAGGCCTTCCACAGGTACAGTGCAATATTTAGATATACAGGAATGGAATCGTTGGCTAAAGATCCACTTAAAGAATTGAAAACTTTTTTTTTCACCTGAAGGGTGAAGATCCTGTCTGTTCTAGACAGAAGTGTCTGCGGTTTTTTCAGAGCATTTGTTCGCTTCATCGATGTGGGAAAAGAGGAGGAGGTGAAATGTTATCAAATTCTTCAGCTGCCGGAGAAGTTTCACTCCCTGCCTGCCCAGGCTGTGGAGATCATCGTCTGCTCGGTCAAACCGGGGGACGCTGAGATCAACTGGCACCCCAAGGTCATCTCAAAACCAGTCTATCTAAGTCTGCTTGAAAATAAGTCATTATTTGTGATGGTTTTCACAGGGGTCTGCAACAAACACCTGATCAGTTCCAACATGATGACATTCAGTGCCCCATTCACTCATCAGCTTGTACACCTGACTCTATTAGTAGAGTGGCTGGTGGCATTATGGTGTTTTGCTGTTAGCAAGCAAGTTAAAAATGTAATCTAACATAGTATATTCAATCAACTAGATCAAAACTCAAGCTCCCTCCTGTGTGCCATTGACTTATATAAATGGTTGATCCACTGCATAGGACAAAAGAGTGATTTTGAAGGGAGCCAATGAAAAGAGGCTCAGGAGCCACATGTTGCAGACCCCTGTTTTAGTTGAACTGGAAACTAACGGGTTAGTCATTATTACTCAAGGACTCAATTTCTATGCTAATGCAAAGAGAGCTATGTTTTATGTATTGATAATCACTGTGTGATTCTCATGCACAGTGATGTGATAACTTTGACTTGTCTTCAGGCTACCAGAGCCATCAGTCAGAGGGTCAAAGGTCTGCAGCACAGGGCCAGAGCAGTGTTCAGTTTGGGAAACACGGTCTTTGTTGATTCCATGGTTTGTTTTGTTACTCACACATTCACCAACCAGTATGCAGGATTTTAGTCAAATCAAAATTCATTGACACAAAATTTTACGTAATGGCAAACTGTTTCCTGTTCCTGTAGGTCCGAGTGACACAGGTGCCCGGTATGAGAACGGTTATTAATGAATATGCTGTCCAGTCTGAAATCCTGAAAACTGGATTGGGGGTCAGTAACCCAGAGCATCTGGACCTGCTGAGGGAGCTGTGCCAGGAGGCTGACACCAACAGTGGCCCAGAGTCCAGTCAGATGAATGGGTAATGAAAAGCTACAATGACATGAAAAGGATGTGAAGATAAGGAGCGGTAATGGTGACTGTGGCTGATTTGTAGGTTAAATGTCGACTCATTGACTCTGGAGAATGATGTCAGAGCTGAGGGAGACCTTCAGTGTAATGACACCAGAATCAACACAATGAACAAACCCACCATCCAGGAACCAGCTCTTCAGCACCACCTGGACCACGTGTGTGATCAAACAGCCCTGTCAGAAAGTCAGGCTGCAGATGAACATGTGAACAATCAGACCATGAAGCTGGATTTAGACAAACGTGTAAGGTAGGTGTCTAGGACAAACAACTGGGCTGAGGTTTTTGAACGTGTAAGGTAGGTGTCTCCTCAGGTTTGTTATTTAGGTACAAGTAGGACAAACAACTGGGCTGAGGTTTTTAAGGCCTTTTAACGTAAAGTACCACATATTATAGAAAAGGTAACTACCATAAAAATACTCAATTTTAATACTCACCAAATACAGTATATTGTTTATACATTTATGTCCTCGTCAATACAATGTTTAAGATTTGAACACAACACTGGACCTGTTTCTGGATGAACTATGTTACACAGAACCATATTGATTTTCCTCACATGTCGTGTAGTGATGAAGAAGATGAACTTAGCCCTCCCACTGACTTGGCTGCATGTTCCAACACCTGCACTGATGGTAATAAAAGTGAAGTATAGTACGTTATAACTAATAAATATTTTCCCTTTAAATATCGACTATAGCGTGTTTGTGTGACATCAGGTTTTCCTCCAGATAAAAACCCAAGCAGCGTCCAGCAGAATACGGTCAGCACTCCTGAAACAGAGAGTGATGCCTCTGTGAAAAGGTGCCAGACTCTCTTTTTAATTTTAAAAAACTACATCATTTTTTAAATTAGTGTCAGTTTGTCAACACATGGATGTTGTACGTTTGTTTGTTTTTCTGTTTGTGCGCTTGACATTAATTTATGTTTCAACTTTGCCTGTTTTAGTTTTCATCCTCTCATGACTTGGTACCAGACTCCTGACAGTGTGATTGTCACGGTGAAGCTGATCAACCCAGAGAGCCAGTGCTGTGATTTCTACTCTGACAGGGTCACCTACAGGTGAGTCAGGGGAGACCACACCTAATGACTTTCAAATCACATTGGATTGGTGGAGATTTTTATCCAGATTATTCTACACTGTTAGGAGTGGCTACAGGTATCGATTTACTGGCCTTTCTGTGTCATTGTAGAAAGAGGATAATGAAAAGTATTTTTTATCACTCCTTATCCTCGTCTCTCGATCGTGTTCAGTGCTGGTGTGAAAGGTCGGACCTACAGAGCTGTGCTGGAGCTCTACAGCAACATTGATGCCGACCGCTGCCACTGGGAAATGAAGTCTAATGAGCCGGTCATAAAGCTAGTCAAACAGCAGCAGGGACACTGGGAGAAATTCCTCAGAAACAAGGTACTTTTTATTATTTTATGTGAGGAACTTACAGCTGTGGTATAAGTATTGAGGACGCGTGAGGAACTTACAGGAGCTGTAGTACAGCTGTGGTATAAGTATTGAGGACGGAGTAATATTTATTTGTTTATCTGTATAAACCAGTGTATCAGTTGCTGGCACCAGCATTCTGCATACAATCCCCCAATTATTACAATAAATTAATAAAATGAGCTGCAATGCTGCCATCTAGTGACCTTCACTTTCATGTACCGCCGTTTTTCCCCAAAACTTTTCTTAGGGCACACGTCATTTGGCGAAACCCAGACGTTTCATTATGAGGTTTTCATTAATGGAGCAAAAAACGATAACGATTCTTAGAGATTATTAAATACAATTATGCTAATATTGGCCGATATTATCGGACATCCCTAGTATAAAGGAAAATGTCACATTTGTTTTCATTTCTGTGCAATAAATGTAATTTATTTTCCAGAGTCAATAAGTAATCAGCAATCGATAAGTTAAACATTTACTTCTGTGAATTTCTCTGTATAGAACATCTTTGTGAGCTATGACATGAACCATGTTGAAGAAGATGAAGACAGAGGTTCTGTTGAGAACAACGGTAATACATTTCTTTTGAAAATACATGTTCTTACTGATTTTTTTTTAATGGCTGTCACTGCTATACAAAGCTAATGTGTGCTGCTGGTCTCCAGGCACGTTGTTTTTTGGGAGCACAGGGGAAGATAACTGCTATGTGAACTCAGAGGACGGAGAAAGTGACAGTGACTGATGATCAAAGAACATCTCTGTGGATGAGCAGTTGGCACCACTGTGAGTGGACTCAAAAAAAAAAAAAATCACTAGATTATGAGATGTGTTGGAGGCTTTTGTAACACCAGGTTCAAACTTTTCTCTTCATCTAATGTAATAACTAATAACTTTATCTCCAAACTGCTTATCTTCATCGGTTCCTCTGATCTGCTCATTTCTAATTCTTACTGTGTTGGTCATTCTGTCCGTTCTAGATTCAGTGTTCGATCTTGAAATTTTGACCAATATGGATTGATTAATCCAAATAATTTGAATAGAAAAAGTTTAGTTTGCTGATACCATTGTTCCAATGCAGTTATGTAGTAGAAGTTTCATTTTTATTTAGTTCATCCCTAACCTTCTTGATATGTTGTCTAATGTGGGGACAGTGTGAGATTGAAGACTTTTTGTTTAATACAGAACAATTTGTTTCCTTTTGTATTAAAATGTCCCTCTGTTAACAAGAACGGGGGCAGTGGTGGCTTAGTGGTTAAGGAAGCAGACTTGGGTCCGGATGGTTTCAGGCTCGAGTCCACCAGCTGGGTGCTCTGAGCATGACACCGTCCCCACACACTGCTCACAGGGCGCTTAAAGCTGCCCACTGTTCACTTTGGTGATGGGTTAAAAGCAGAGGTCACATTTGGTGGTGTGCTGTGTCACAATGACAAGTAGTTCACTTTCCTTCCTTTAAAGAAGAAAATAAAACTGGCCCGCGCTTGGGATATACACACTTAGAACTGTTGTCTGGTTTTTCTGGTATTTGTTGCGCTGTGCTATTTCTTCTATTATTTTTTTTTCATAAATCACCGTGGGAAAATAAAACAGTGAGAACAACAATAGAAGTGAAGAAAGATTGTACGAAACCATGAAAATGGAGCTGGTGTTTCAGATCTGTCTTTACAGTTTGGTTTAACAAAGTGGTGGATTTGTAGCATCATTATGAAGAAGGCAATAAAAGATGCTAAGGTCAAAGGAGTGACTGTGATCACCAAGAAAAGATCTCAGACAGTAGAAGAAGTGGAAAAGTTGACACCGATTTGGATCAACGAAAAGCAGTTGGTCGGCTACAGTATTTGTGAGAAAGCGGAGCGAACATTCCAGAATCACGACTGCTCAACACCGGTGAGGATGAATTAAATTGTCTTTCCTATTTATAGCTTTATTCTTTAATTTATTGTGTTTAAGGAGCTTTTCAAAATCAAACATCTTTTAGATAATATTCTGTTAGTATCGGAGTCTGAAAATGTATTAAGAAATTAATCTTTTACTGTGGCTTGGTGCCAAATAATACACGAATCCGTCTACCGAGTCTACCGGACCACTGAACAATCAAGAAAGACAACATCTTCCTAAACTTCAAAAATGTATTTAAGGGTAACACAAACATAACAAAAACATTGATTTAACAACATTCACTGCAACATGGCGACATCCTCAGTTGATGGTGAGCACATCATTCTGGATCTCGTGGCTTAGCTGGGTCTGAAGGTCACTCAGTTTCCTTTTCAGGATGGCTAGCGCAGACATGACGATGGTCTCTGGTCGCAGAGACCCACAAGACTCCACGTTGTAAAAGAACCTGTGAAACGGCAATCGAGCCACAAATGAGTCTTTTAGTTCAGAGGAGAAAAAATACGACTGAAACTAATCGTAAACGATCATGTGACCTTTCTGGTTTTCCATTGGGGTCATAGGGAGCCTGGACCTCATCCTCTTCAATCTCAGAATATTCACTTTTTGGCCTAGAAATCAAAGTGATGTATTTTTGGTCTGAGAAAATCCACACCACAGTTGTTTATAGAGTTTGTGGTTTTCCTTGTTCTTACCATTCTTCAGGCCGTGGGTAGACCGTGTGTCTGAGTGCGTTGTCTGGGTCATATTCAAAGGATACGCCCGCTGTTGGATTCCACTTAGCGTGCTCTTTACCAAAGCCTTTCTTGGCGTACGCCCTGAGTCGGAGCTCCTGACCTTTGCGCAGCTTCACCAACAAAATGTCTGAGGAAGATAAGATAAATATTTAGTTCACATCAAGATGATTCATGATCTCCATGTTGATATGTTTTAATGTTTTTTTCTTCATTCAACTTACCATCTTGTTCGACATAGTCATTTGGATCATTGTCTCGACTCCTGGACGTCACCTGAAAATGAACATGAAGAAAAACGTCAGCCTCTCCTTTCTGCTTCAACAAAGTGACATCAAATTTTTCCTGAAACTCACAGGGATGACTCTGGGGTTGTTGGACAAAAGGTCACGCGAGGTTACGTGACGTGTCTGATCTTCAGTACACCGAACATCCAGGGTTAATTCAACAGAACACTCGGGACAGAAATCATCACAGGTGCAGTCCTGGAGAAAAACAAAAACTGAGTAAGTTTCTTTTAACATGCTGTATTGAAGGAAGAAATGTTAAGACAAAGTCCGACAAACGCAGTATTCAAACCATCAACACTCCCGTCACAAGCCTGTTCTTTTAACAGGATGCATTTTTAACAAATGTATCTTAAAAGATTCAGGCCCATTTGTGATGCGACCCAGAAAACTCACCCTGGAATATTGTAGTTTGTCTACAATGTCATCACTGGTGAGAGGTATGAGGCCTGAGAAATGAAAAAACAAAAACTATTAAACATCAGTCTTCCACTTATGACAAAGCTTCTGCACTTCTGACATTGTACCATCAAATGTAATACGAACCAACTCTGTGTGCTATGAACTCATCATGTAGTACTGATGAATTGGCATCGATCTGGATCCAATCAATTGCTGTAAAAAGAAAATAATTTGATTAGCAGTGCTAACATATAAAATCCGTAACGTGTTAAAGTAGTGTGTAAATATCAAGCTGGTCAAACAAAGACATGATTTTTTTTTCCAATCATATAGTAATATGAATTAAAAATATTTTTTTTCAATCATATAGTAATATGAATTAAAAATAATAAGTTAGTATAAATAAACCTCACCTATTGTGGGAACTTCTGACATAAAAACACGGCGGATAGAATTTGCCACCCTGAGAAAAAGAGGGGTTTGATGTTAAATGTGGAAACTTGAACCAAAACCACATTTCTTACACACATAATCAAACATGAAGGAAAATCATTTTACATTGTTTGTGAATCAATGGTCATTGTCTATATGTTCATAATAAATGGCAGTCGTAGTATTGACTCCTTACGTGAGTATTAATGACACAAGCTTTATTTTGTTAAAGAAACAACTTAAGAATACTACAGGCTGCCTGTATCCAGGCCGCAAAGGAAATGTTGGGTTTGAGATTGTGTTGATGATGCTGTAAACAAAGATGGTTGCTCCCAGTGACTAAACTTAAAAACTTACGCCAAATCCGTGTTTTCAATAACGAACTTAACATTTTCGTCTGTCAGTTCCGTAATTTTCACCGTGGGCTGGTTCGCATACGGCATTTTTAACTTGAAAACTCGGAATCAACGTCCTAGAACCGTCCACCCGCTTCTTCGATACCACTAGTTCGAACTGAATGTTCACTCGGAAGTAGTTAGTAATCTTGCGCGACCAACGTATATAATTCCAGGTTACAATTGGCCATTCTGTCAACATAGGGGCGGGTCTTCATTTTACATCCGGGTAAGGAGAAAACCGGATACATCTGTTCAAAATAAAGCTCTGTATTCGTTCTTTGTCTTTTTGTATAAAATAATGTTATTCTATATAGCTGTAGGTATTTTACTTCATTAAAAATACTCTTAACTTAAAATATTTAAATCTAAATATAAAAAATAAGCTTTGTGAATACCAGACATGGCCCCGCTTTATCATTTATTACATAGAACAAATACAAATGTAAAAAGTACAATAATATATCTTTATTTTAATACCATTTGCTCCAACAGCATAATGACAAATCTGGGTTACTTTTTATACAAGGGGAGATGAACAAAATATAATTAGATTTATTGATCTACAGCTCATCAAACAAGTTGGATGTTCTTTGAAGAACAGTGTGAGTGATTATCGCCTCTGGTTCAAACCTGTCAGGTTTTTCAGCTGAAACGAGAGATACATTATTATGCGCAATTCAAATACTAAGATTTAAAATAATATCAAAGCAAAACATTTTACAAAAGGAAATACTTACTGTTACAGCAGCTCCCATAAATCCCTGCACAACAGCTTCACCGGTCGACTGTACCTACAAAACAAAGTAGAATGTGCTATTATTGGGTAGAGTTGAGATGTACATTCCTAAACATTTTAAATTTTTCATTGCTTTTGCGCTCTTTAAGATGAAGAAAAAAAAGCACAAGCTTCCTTAATACCCTTACACTAAACAAGGAAAAACATTGAGGTTGGTTTTGAGAATCAACTCAAATTAAATACCTCCATAACTCCACTTTATAACAAACAAATTCATACACATTTCATAATGAAGTAAGGGACCTGAAGGTGTGGCTATATAACACAGTGCACTGCACCTGTTTAGCAGAGGTGGCCATGTTGGCCATGTCCTGAATACGGTTGTCAAGAAAGTTCCAGGTGTCCTGGAAGTCTGGAGAGGAATCCTGCAGCATCACCAGCTCTGTGGTGTTGTAGATGCCTGTCAGTGCCGCACGTTTGGTATACCAGTTCATCTGGAAACAAGAAGATCAAATTATCACTGTTACCATACCAAGTTCAGTGTCTGCTTATGGATTACCTGGGAGTCACTGAAATCCAAAAGGTAAAATACACTAAAATATCTAACAATTAATAAAAATGTAGCAAAAGAAAAAGCTGGAGAGGGGAGGGGAGAAGAGGAAGGTGGGTGTAACCTGTAAGGTGGCAGGCCGGATTTTATGGGGATGCTGATGAAAGGGGGACAAGAAGGTGTGAGCAGAAGTAGGAGGGGATCGGGGGTGATGATAGGATCCACTCACATCTGTGGATCTGTCTCCAGCATAGTACCATATGTCGTCCACCATGGTGGACAGGTGCTTCAGACTGTCAGGGATGTTGTATGGGAGCAGCAGAATACTCATTGCCTTCAAACATAAAGAGGAGGATCAGATTAACTTTTTTCCTTCAGGCCCTCTTCCTGCTATCTCTCCTAGGACTTGTGAACAGGAAGACTTTACCTGTGGCCATGTGTCAATATAGGGGATGTTCATCCTAAGTCTGGTCTCCACAGCATCTCTCAGAAAGTCAGCTGTTTTCTTTTGTCTGAATAACAAACATGAGAGGAAAAATGAAAAGTTTAGTTGATAGAGATTAAATGACCAAGTAAGATCCTTGTTTTAGGAGGAAAGTTGCAATACAGAATGGATTTGGGGCATGTGTGTATTTGTGTGTCCTACATACTCAGCCTGGCCCAGCTGGACCTGATTGTTTTGTTCAGCCAGGATCTCAGTCAGCTGTGAATTGCATTGCGCGATGAAATGCAGGACCAAGTCTCCAGCTCCGTTGTTAAACATACCAGTGGACGCAGAAGACAGCTCCAGTGTCTAGTGTCAAAAACACAAACAAATATAAATATTTCTCTCTGAAAAACTGAGCTGAGTCTTTTCTAACCGTTACTTAACTCTAACCTTAACTTTTTTCTGTGTTCAATGTATATTAGATCAATAATTTACCACAGCTGTATGATAATGTAACAGTTTGAATATTGCCTTTGAGGCGCTTTAACTTGGGCATGGAAATACTGTGACATTTTACATTCTGTTTTCTCTTGAATTAGTCAACTTTAGTCCCACTATTTACCTCTGCACCTGCTGCAATGGCATCAACTGTCCAGCCGTGGAGAGGAACAAACTCCAGAGCTGCAGTTAGGATTCGAGCTTGAAGCTGTTCCTCCGTTTCATACTCTTCACTCTGCTCTCCACTCTGATCCTGGTAGCTTCACAGTGTAAAAGTTATGGTTAATCACAGACACTAGCCAAGGAAGTATGGAGTTGAGTTTCAGGAGTAGTGTCCACTTCTATATGCCAGACACTTCTGAAGACAAACTAAGGTTAACAATTAAACAATTAAATCATACCTGGTGTTTGCTCTAGAAGCATCTGCTGTTGATGGATCGTCTGCAGAAGCTCCATGTGATGCTGCTGTTGTGTCCTGGTCTGCCGGATGAGCCTGATAATGTTCATGGTAGCTGGTGGATGAGGATGAGGATGAGGATGATTTGTCAGATTTGGATTCATCCTGAAGCCTCAGTGCTGTACTGTGGAAGCCTTGTGTCAGACTGCTGCACCGGGGGGTAGATGTGGCAGGTGCAGCTACAGCTGAAGGAGGCAAAGTACATTTTCTGTGTCTCAAAAATAAGTAAAAATGCAAACTTTTAAGTGAAATATGACCATGATAATAATGAAATGTAGATATACATAGATTAAACTCACAAACAATCACATACAGTTCACCAATATAAAGCTAAAAGCACAAAACATAAAAACACAATATAATTGACTCACACGTGTACTACATTAACATGTAACGTTACATAAAAAGCATTATTCCACCCTTCTCCTTCATAAAGAATGAGTTTCCGGTTCAACTTTGACAGACAGGGTTTGACAACTTGTATAACAACAGCTAGACGAATACGCCCCCCAGCTGCGGGGACGTGTTAACCAGGAGAATGACGTTCACACGCTGAGGTCATATCCACAGCAAATTCACGGTCATTGTGATTTGTTAATAAATCCACTGCTATAAATATATATGACCACTTCTGTCCTTCAGTGTTGACATTAGCACAGAGAGCTAACCTTAGCAATGTGTCGTTTCAAGTTCATGCAAATAGAGGGCCACACAAAGGCACTTGGGAGTTTTTTTTCAGGGCGTTTATAACAAACACGAGACTAAATGAACCAAGCCGGTTTCTCACCTGAACCCAGCCCCCGCAGTGTCCTTCCAGTCCGCAGTGCTCTAAGTAGCAGCGCCGCCATGTCCAGCTGCACGGAGGGGCTTAATTTCAGAACTGCTGCGTCATTTCACTGCGACCCTTGTTGACAAATTTAAACCAGTCAAACTTGACACATTGTGGCTATGAAGAAACAGGATGTCCCTTTCAATCTAAAACGTGTAACTTCTGCGTCTCCGAAATATGAAGAGATTTGAAGCTCCAAAATTAGACAAATCCAAGTCGCTGTCAATCAATCATTTAAGTGTCTGTGAATTCAACAGGAACTTGTGCTACGAGTTTTATTTGTGGGGGAAAATATTTTGAATCTTGATAAGCGTCTGGAAGGACTCCACTTGACTTCTGTGGAAGTAAATTAGTCTGGGTCAAAACCTAAATCTATTATTTGTATTATTTAAACGATAACTATGTATTAAACTGTGTGTAACCGTTAACAGTATGTAAGCGTTTACATCGATTAGTGTGTCTTAAGTGTGTCTTATTTTTAACTCAAAACGGAAGTTGTTTAGAAAGTTGTGAACTACACAGTATCAACGACCATTGGGGTAAGCAGGTAGGTCACGGTCTTATCTATGTACGTTTGGAATATGTTTTGTTATGTTACAGTTGAACGCCATAAATAAATTGAGAAACACAGTTTGAAAACAGATTCGTTTTTTGATCGCGTACATTTTTAACGTTATCTCACGTGGTCCCTTCACCGGCATTTTCTACGTCAACGTTGTTTTAACTTCACGAAACAAATAGCGAATCGTCGCGTCTAACTCGTTTTAGCACATCAAGCTACAAACCCGGTAGGTGTTTACTATTTCAAAGAAAAAAACTAAAAAAGACGTATATTGACTGCTAGCGTAGATACATAGAGCAACTAAAAGGTAAAATTCCAGATAATTCTACGTCAAGACGGAATTGACACCTTCTAAAAGTCATCCTTAAACCCAGCCTCAATTCAACCATTACACTGGCACTGAAGTCCCACATGCTACATTTAAGTCAAACTCCCCATTGTTCAGCTGAGAAAATCCCATAGAAAAAAACAAAACAACAATCAGTAAAACCTGTAATCATGATATTAACTGTTCCTATCACTACTGCTGTACGTCCTTGTGGTGAAGATGGGAAACACGGTAAATCCACTTTTAAGCCACGTTAGAGAAACATCTCTTTGGTTTCAGGAAGTCATGGCAGACGTCGGCGTCAAAGCAGGAGATCAGGTTCTGTTTGTTTGGGCTCAGCCTTCATCACCAGACACCCTAAAACAGTACGCAGAAGAGCTGGGAGCTGCTGTTGGGGCCGATGGGAAAGTGTCAGTGGAGAACATGGAGAGACTGCTGCTGTGTGAGTGACCTAAAATCCTCTGATGGGGTTTTCAGTCAGTAGAGTCACATCTAGAGCTTAAATTGAGGCTGAAACTGATTTTTGTTCTATTACTAATTCTTAACTAATTCCCTTACAGCCTCTCACCCAGCATCCACCTTTGACTGCGTGCTCTCCTGCCTCCTGGCTGACAACTTTACCTTCCACAGTTTAGAAACTCTGGCAGAGATGACCCGAGTTCTGAAACCTGGAGGGAAACTTGTTCTAGAAGAAGCAGTAACTGGTGAGAAGCACACGTTATTTTTACCACCTTCACATATTCTGTCTGAGGTCTATGTTAAAAGGAAGGGTTGTGGTTTTATGTGATTTATGTTAGACTTGATTTCCCTCTGTGTCCCAGGATCTGATCTACAAACTATAAGGACATCTGAGAAGTTGACATCAGCTCTGAAAATGTCAGGATTCACCTCAGTGACAGAGGTGAGAGAATCCTAAGGTTCAGAGGTTCACCTGAGACTTCATTGTTGTGTTAATTACACAGTTCTAGGTACTTCAAGAGCACTGTTTGTTTTTGCTCTAATATTTGAACCTTAGTTTTTATTTTGTAATTGTTGTACTAATGGCAAAGTAATTTGCCTTGTATAGTAATTGTTATTAACACAGTGTCATGTGTAACACAGTACAATAAAGTAGCTAAAAAAAGTCAGGTATTTGAGTTGATGAACTGCACATACAGTAAGTCTGGTTCTGACCCCTTGACTCTCATGACCTCTCCTCGTGTAGGTCAGTAGAACAGAACTGAGTCCAGAAGTCCTGAACTCTCTCAGGACGACCACCGGTTACCAAGGAAACGACTTGTCTAGAGCCCGGTTGTCAGCTTCCAAACCAAACTATGAGGTCGGATCATCCTGTCAGATTAAACTATCATTTGGGAAGAAGACGTCAACACCAGGTTGGTTCCTGCACTGTATATACATTTATTTATTTATTTTAAGTTTTTTTAAATATTTGAGGCTCATTTTCTTCATGTTTGGTCATTACAGCAGAGAAACCTGCTCTGGATCCTAACACTGTTAAAATGTGGACGCTCTCTGCCAATGACATGAACGATGACGACGTGGTGAGTTTCTAACATAATGCCTTTGTCTCATACAGTGGTTTGTACACGGGGGACATGAAAAAAAAATTGAGCACCACTGCTTTACAGTGATGTCTCTGTGGAAAAAGAACTTTAGTCGTTACCATTTAATCACAGGTTTTTCTTACTTTTTTATCTTTCCAGGATCTGTTGGACTCTGACGCTCTGCTGGATGAAGATGACATGAAGAAGCCAGACCCCAGTTCCCTCCGAGCCGCCAGCTGCGGAGAAGGAGCGGGAAAGAAGAAGAAAGCCTGCAAGAACTGGTGAGGGGCAGAACATAGGTCATAGGTCACGACTATGAGCAGGAAACACTCATATTACTGCACAATAATCTGAGTTGACACAGCAGTGGAGCAGTGTGTGATGCCTTCTGTGTGTGTGTGTGTTCAGCTCATGTGGTCTGGCTGAAGAGTTGGAGCAGGAGAGTAAAGGACAACAGAAGGCAAATCTACCAAAGTCTGCCTGTGGAAGTGTGAGTACTGACGTTTATTCTCCCCCGAAAACTGACTTTTACAAAACGTCTGTTGTAAATTAAATGACAGGATAATTATGATTAGGGGTGTAAGAAAATATAGAGATATATCAAGATTTGATTTGGATTTTTATTAGTTAAGGTGCAAGTATTTATGCCATTGGTTCATTTTATTTTGCTTTTTTTGTAACCTGTTGTTAAGCATTAAAGCATGACAGTTTTCTTAGAATTAAATTCTAAAAAAAAAAACCTCAATACATCCTGTGTGCCTCTCGCAGTATATCGCAATATATCGTATCGTTACCCATGTATCGCCATACGTACAGTATCATCAAATTCTTGCCAAAAGAAAAGATCTATAATTAATGTTGTTCAACAAACCAACTAAATAATAAGTCCTGGTCATACCCTGTATCTGTGTTCCACTTTTTCCCTCATCCTCCTTTGTCTTCTCTCCTGTTTGTGACAGTGTTACCTCGGTGATGCGTTCCGATGTGCGAGCTGTCCGTATCTGGGAATGCCCGCCTTTAAACCAGGAGAGAAGATCGTACTGGACAACACCACATTACAGGACGCTTAAAACAAAAATTTATGTTTAATACTTAACAAAAAAAATGACATTCCCTTTTTCTCCTGTCTCTGCTACACTGACTGATGCAAAAGGTTCTTTGAAGTGAGATTTTTACATTTTCCCCTGTCTTCTCTCTCAAAGTCTGACATATAAATCAGCAATATCACAGTGTGTCACTGGCTCTGCGGCTGGGACCAAATATTATTAACAACTGCTCATAATGATCACAGAACATCTCAAATCATCTTGAATTCAAATAAAGCATAAAAACACTGGATCTGTGTAGAGTGTGTTGATCTGCATCATCTAAACATCAGTGAAACAAAGGGACAATTTATTATTTAATAGTTTAAATTCTCAGTACACATTCAGCATATGTGGGTGAAAATATATCAATAGAATTCAAACTTAATAATGTATAAAAAGGCAACCGTGTGCAGAAGGCCCACGTCTGTTTCTTCTGTACGGGCTGTTAAGTTCACTGTTAAATATTTAGATGTTAAACGCCATTGGATTATGTAGAAATTGAATTTTAAATAATGGTAATAAGGTTTAATGATGTTAAGTCTGTGAGGAGGTAAAATGTGCAGCTTTTAAAAAAATAAAAATAAAAAAAATCCTTCTTCAGTCAGAGACTGTTTTCCCGTCACAGAGACGCGACACTGAAGTCCATCTTTATGTCTCCTGAAGTGGGTTCAAACGTGAAGCTGTACGTAACCTCAGCCCTTCCTTCACCCGAGCTCTCCCACGGCGACCGGAAGAAATAAACTCCCTGCCTCCTGTGTCTCACCCACTCACAGTCACCCTGCAGTATGAAAACAACAAGACCCGGGAAAATAAGAACCGTTCAACACAGTCAGAACATGTCATGACCATCTGAAAGTTCAGGGAATGATAAAAAAACAAAACATTCATAGATTCTAGTTATTTAATGTTATATGTCCAGAGAAAATAAATAAATAGAAAACTAGCAGACACAAACCTGCTCACTGATTGGTCGAATCAGACCAGAGCTGACAGTGATGTCACTGGTCAGGTTGTATTCCATCCACAACACAACACCATGACAACGACCCACCCTGAAAAAACATTAAAAAACATTGTGTATTTTAATTCAACTATAATCAGTTACAAGGTTGTTACACGAACAAATTCTGTACCTGATTAAAGGAAGTGTGCCCTGGCTGCTGATTGGCTGCTGAGGGAGGCACTGTTTAAAGTCAAAGGCCATGACCGCGGCGGCGTCTGTCAGAGCACGACACGGATACTCCCACAGAGGATGAGGCTCCGCCTCCCGGGACTCACGGAAATCCAGAGATTCCTGCAAGGTCACGCGTTAGAAAGAAAATGGATGTTGGTCATAGAAAATACTGTGAAATGCATAAACAACACACAATGAATCAAAGTCAATGAAGAAACCTTGTTTCATGTTTGTTTCTTGCGATGGGCGTCTCATAGCAAATAATGAATCAAAGTCAATGTTTGTTTCTTGCGATGGGCGTCTCACTCTACATGTTTAGAAGAAAAGTGTTACCTGGACCATTTGATCCATGGCCGTCACATCAAAGCCCTCACATGTTCCACATGGAGCTCTGATCCTCCACAGATCCTAACAAAACACCAGAAAGAAGATGTCATCAATAAATCAATCATTATCTTTTTTTTCTCTTAAGCATTTTAAATGATGTTCATCTCATCGTAGTGTTTTTGTGGACTTAAAAAGCTATTTAACTTCCAGACATTCTGCAGGAACAGGTACTCTTGAATTCATATTCTTAAAAATACAGTTCAAATGTGAATTTGTCAGAAATAAAACCCTGGATCGATATCTCGTGCCTTCTCACCTGGAACTCCACAGCTGCCATGTGGAGTGTGGCAGAGCAGGGCAGGATGGTGGCGTCCGGCTGCAGTAGACCTGCGAGTGCTGTTCGACAGTACCAGAAGTAGAGCGAGTGCCAGGGCAGAAGACTGGTGCTGAAATACGGTTCACCAATCAGGACTGAGATCTGTAAAACAGACAAACATTTGCTTCATTTATCTGTCCGTCAGGTGATACACACCAGGCCATGTTGCACAGCATTTGTAATAATATTTTGTCCATGTGAGAAAGTGACAGGACAGAACTAGTTGTTCATAAAGTTGTTGTTTTTTCTTTGACAGATTTTACAGAAGAACCTGAGCTCTAACTCTAACTGCGGGGTCTAACGGTGACATGAACGCAGACACAGCATTGCACCAGAAATGTTCTGCAGCTACCTGTTCTCCACCAACATCATTACTAGTCAGGTGTTCTGGTCTCGTCTCCAGCAGTTCAACAGCCCCATCCGCCCTGTTAGCTTCAAGCACCTGTAGAGAAACATGTTTAAAAAAAGGTTTAACAAAAATTAAACAAAAATCACATGTTGTTCTGATGATGAACTGGATTTCTGTTTACCTGCTGAATAACCTGCTTGGACAACCTTGAATTTTCCAAACTAAAGACCTAAAACAAGATATATTTATTAAAACAAAAAAAGTCAAAATTCTATATCATGTTGTAATATCATGTTCACAGCAGCAGTACCTTCTTGGCTCCTAACTTGTGAGCAAACACAGGAAGCAGACTTCCATCACTGACGCTCAGACATACACTGTCTTCTCTTAGAACCTGTACATAAATCAAGATCAAGAAAAAAAACAAAAAACAAAACACCAAGTAAAGATTGAAAAAAAAAACAAAAAAACAAAACACACGCATCATCTTCATGAATGATCGATCCAGACTTACACTGCGCAGTGCTCTGATGAAACTCTCATTACGGTGTCTGTCATTGAGTTCACCGAAACGCGGTCGATTCCAGACTAGGTGAGCCTGGCAGGTACAACACGGCCGGGAGGGAATGGTCTCAGTCTGTTTGCTGCGCAGAATCAAACACAGACAGTTGACAGGATCACTGAGGGCTGGATTATCAGATCAGGTTTCTCCATGGCAACTAAAGACATTGTGTTGTCACTGAGCTGTTCTACCTGGGAGACTGCAGACTGTACCACAGACTGTAGTCGTCATGGCAGACAGTCAGACTGAGCTCGTCTCCTTCTTTCACCGTTTTCTCCTCAGGCAGGAAATACACACTCTGCATCCAGTGGTCCCTCCACTAAAAAACACACCAGCATGTTGACAAAGATGCAGCACAGACAGCACAGACGGTGACATTACAACTCAACTCACCGGCGCCATCTGTGGCTGTTGGTATGTCCAGCTGGGAGCCATAGTGCACACGATACTTCCACTGGGATCCATGTCCAGGTCCCACCAGGACAGGACCACCTGGGCTCGACCACCGGACCGGGCCACAAACTGGGATGAGAAGGAGTGGAAGGCACTGCTCACTGGTTTGCTGAAGTCCACACTGTGATGGAAAACGATGAGGTACAAATGGAAGTAAATGATTCTGAGTAAATACATTCTGTCTTGATTCCTGGTTCTTTTGTGATTCTGCAGAGACAAATAATGTTGCACACAGACAGATACACATGGTTCAACTTTAAAGACTGAATAATAACTAACAATATGAACAAATACAACACAGTTGTGACAGATTTCTATTTGTCATCAGTTTTGATCAGCCTCCAGTCGGATCATTCGTTCCCACATTCCCACCTGAACATGGTGCAGAGAGGACCCAGTGGTGTGAAACTGTCAGGCGACACTTGGCTCAGCTGGATGTCACACACAGAGTGAGCTCCAGCACAGCGACCAACGGCAGGTAGAGGGACCAGGTGGACGTCCTCCACGTCCACCGGCTGCAGCTGAGCCCAGCTCCACAGCAGCTCCGACTCCACCAGCTGAGCGTAGACAGTGGCTCGATGAGGAACTGCCTCACAGTTCTCCTGTGGGAGGAAACACACTGGGGTTGGGATTTCACTGCTTGGAGCCAAAAAACACAAAAACAAACACACACAAAAGACAAACTTTGTTACACACCTGGACCAGATTTTGATGAGCGTGTTCGTAGCTGGGCAGGGCTCCTTCACCGATTAGTTCTGTGTCAAACAGCTCTGTTATCAGGATGTTGGCTTTGGTTGGCATGTCGCCATCTTTATGAAATAGAGAAAAAACAAAATGGGAAAAGGTGAATAGAAAAGAAAATTAGGGATGTCTGATATTAACTTTTTGTATGAGTTGCTGACACCAGCATTCTGCATACAATCCCCTGATTATCAAAATTAATTAATTAATTGTGCTGCAATGCTGCCATCTAGTGACTTTCACTACATCAGTTTATCCCCAAAACTATTCTTAGGGCACAGATTATTTGACAAAATCCAGGCATTGCATTATTGGGTTTTTAATGATTCTTACAGATATTACATAATTATGCTAATATCGGGTTGATAATATTGACAATCAAATATTTTTGTTTGTATTTTTAGGGAGAGAGTTGTTGAAGAATAAGAGACTCACCAGGCCCAACAGTGACATCAGTGGAGTGTTTGTTGATAATTTTGATCCTGTCAGCGAAGCCGTTCTTCTCCACAATACACTGAGCTGCTTCAGCCATCGGCTTAAAAACCTGTAACCGACAAAAAAAAACAAACAAACAAACAAAAAATTGATTTCATGGAGACTTCAACAAATCTCCCTTTCTTTTACACTTTCACTTTAATATTGGTGTGTGTACCTCTACAGCATAGCAGAAGTCAGCACCAGCAGTGAGGGCCATCATGGACAGCAGACCTGTCCCTGTCCCAATGTCCAGGATGATAGCCTTCTCCCCACGAGCCTTGACTCTTGCCACGGCAGCACGGATCCCCTGGTAGTATTTCTCATTCTAAAAATGATGCCAGGTTTAACATAATTTTCAGATGGCTACTTCTGTGTTCAATGTTAAATATTTAGGTGGCAGTATTTTTATTAATTATTATCATGAACAACTACTTCCGTATTTCAATAAATACATAGATATTTCAATAAATATTTAAGTGGCAGTATGGATTTTTTAATCAGTTACAACTTATTTGTTACCTTTTTATTTTTGGCTAACCTCTAGCTATATTCTGCAGTAACTATGACAGATGCAACAGCAGTTGTTACTTACTTTTTTTGTTTATTTTAAATCCATTTCGATTCCTTATTGGACAACAATAATAATTTAATTATTATCATGAACAACTACTTCCAAAGTTTTTACCATCACCTTCTAGTACTTGTATACTTAAATGAGCAATGTATAATATTAACTGCTTTGTCTTTCAATAGTAGACAATTAAGAAAACACATTTTTACTAGTGTTTTAAAAACATTTTCGTTTTCAACAATAAGGTTTCGTGTCTTTATACAAGAGCCCGGTACATTCTATAGCGGTGTTTTTAGAAGTAGTCCAACTTATGTCCTAATAATAAATGTAAGCGATCCCGTGTTCACATCACTCACCCTGTCATGGTCATGAAGCATGTCAGCATAACAGGACCTGGAAGAGAACGGAACCAGTGTGTTGTATTGACAGCGGTGTCAAACGTACCACAACAAACAAAAACACATGCCCATACCGTGCTATCTCCTGGTGATAGTCATACTCTTCACTCTCTTCCACCCAGTCTAAAGCGCCGGTGGTCGGGTTGGCTCTTCCACAGAAAGTCTTCATCTGTCTCCAGGTTTTAAAACACTCCACTGAGTTTTGTATTTATATAAACTTTTAGATTTTTTTTTCTCAAATTCTGCACGAGTCTGAAAGCACCCCGAATTACAAGAGAAGCGTTGCAACTACGGAGGCAGCCATTTTACTCCTGACGTCACGGACTTTCTTCTTCATGTGATAATTACTGCCACATATCGAACTGAAGGATGTAGAGCGACATTACAGAAACGCTAGATCGGACAGGGACGCATGCCATTTAATAGAAATATACAGTATGTTTAACTTTTTGGTTTTAGAATACATTACACTACATTTTGCAGTCATTTTTATTCAAAACGATATACAGTTTGAGGAACAACGGTTACAGTAAACATAGCAGGTTATTGAGAAAGAAGAAGGTGCATATACGATACATATACATAGTCAGGAAAAAGTGCTCATGTTTACAAGTAAAACATGTGAATTTATGACTTATTAATAAAATAGATTTGTTACAATTTTCCATTTACAAAACAAAATAATAACTCAGATTATTAAAATTATTTTATAAAGAAAATCTCAAATATGATTGTCAGTCTTTTATGCGCTTTCCTTATTGTGCAATGGAAAACAACCTCAGACGGGAAATTTGTCCAGGAGTGGAATTTTCTTTTTGAGCCTCAGTGTGGAGTTGACCTGTGCAGCCGTCAGCAGGCTGTGCCACTGAGCCACAGGCCGTCGTGGATTGGACAACATATCTGCCCAGTGCCTGAGCTGGTTTCCTGAGGCATCACAGCCCAAGAAGATCTTTCCCATGGCATCATTTTTGGTCACTTTATCATGATCCCACACGGAAATGACCAGGTGTACCCTCTGGAAACAACACTAGATCTTAGAACACATAGAGGTGTGCAAAGATGAATGTTCTTGAGCCTTTATAAAATCTCCTTCGTACCTGGATTTGTTCAAATGACACGTCGAAGGTGAATGATTCGTTGTAATAAGGGTTCACTGTCTTCTTTTTTATAGACGTCTTTCTTTTTTTCCACTTCCTCTTATCCAGTGCCAACTGCACTTTCACATAAGGATCTACAAAAAAAACAAGTGGGAAACAAATGAGTGACAGTTAAAGCAAAGTCAAGTATAAGTTGTAAAAGTAGAAGAAGTGAAGTTGTATGTTACTCTAACCTGAATGTAGAAGTAGAAGAAATGAAGTTGTATGTTACTCTAACCTGAATATCCTCCAACGTCCATGCTCTTGAGATTTCTGGCCTCCAGAATGATCACAGTCAGTTTTCCAGCAGTGGGAACATAACGTAGAGAGAAGCAGATGTCACCGAGCTCTTCATCCTGCAGAACACCGTCAGGAAATACATTGGTTTTAAAAACACATAAATACTTTGGTTATACATGTCAATTTTAATGGTCCTCAATTTACATTTTCTAGGGATGTCCGATATTAACTTTTTGCCACTTTCTGATTCGCCGATACTTTCCAAACACTTAATTTCCAATTCCAATATCAACTGATACCGATAATATTTATTTGTTTATGTGTAGAAACCACTTTATTGTGTTTCTGGCACCAGCAGTCTGCATACAATCCCCAGATGATTAAATTAGTATCACAAAAGCTGCAATGCTGCCATCTAGTAACTTTCACTTTAATATACAGCCGTTTATCCCAAAAACTATTTTTAGGGCACATCATCATTAAGAAAGGATCTTTACAAATATTACATAATTCTGCTAAAATCTGACATCCCTAATATTTTTGGTTGGTCACAGCACTGCTGAAAAAACCAAGGTCTTCAGCCTCAGCTGCTCTACCGACTCAGGGGTCACAGAAAAAACAAGGTCTTCAGCCTCAGCTGCTCTACCTCAAACTTGGCAGGTTCAACCAGATCCTGCCACTCCTCGATCACATGGTTCCAATCCACGTTGCTCAGCTGCACCCTGATCTCACCGATGATGTCGTGTTTTCCGAATCTGTTGAAGTCGAACACCTTCATCACCGCGGTGGACTTTAAAAGAGACGACTTGGAGATCTGGGAAAACATACAGAAGTGTGTGTGTAGAGTGTATGTGAAGATGTTTGGACCACACAGTAAGCAGATTGAACTGTGAGGTGTTTTGAAGAGCGCCTTCAACAAGTACGTAGTTAAATCACAGGAGGGAAGGTAGGACGTTAACTATAATGAATGAATTACAGACGACAGGCTCCCAAACTCTTACACTGAATGTGAAACGCTCATTGAAAACTGGGTTCAGCGTGCGTCTGAACACTTTGGTCTCATAGGTTTTGGATTTGTCCGGGCAGATGTAGACTTTGACATAGGGGTCAGAGGTCCCACCAATGTCCATGGCCTTCAGGTTACTGGCCTTTTTGATTCCCACTGTGAGCTGAAAGACATTTTTGAGAATTTTGTCACTTTTAGTAAATAACTCGACTTAGGTCTTGCCATTTACAGAAGGTGATGAGGTACAATTCTATTGTCAGCAATTTAAACTGGAATTTCTCTCAACAATAACAGACTATTTGAAATGATCACCTCAGAGAGAGGGGCATTGAACTCCAGAGAGTAGAGAAGCTCTCCTCTGTTTTCTTTGGAGGAGCCATCTGTTGCACCTGGCTGAACCTGCCAGGAAAAAAAAGAACTCAGGTTAGAACGTCACAAACAGAATCTGAACGAGACTTTTTTGTTGATATATACAGCAGGAAATGGTGTAACATTTACCAGCTCAATACACAATAGACATATTACTTAGCTTATTTTATCACAGAAAATAATGAAAATATTGTAAATGTTTATATACAGCAAAAACCTGCGATCAAAAAGCAGATAACTCAAAGCCTGGGTCTTGCCCAGATGATGTGACCTAACAATAGTTGAATTTGAAAGTGCATTATTGTGAATGGACCACATTCTCATGGACTCACCAGAGCAGTAATGGTATTTCCATTCACCCCTGGAAGATTGATCTTCCCGTCCTTCTTAAGGTTCTGCTTTTGCTTTTTGTTTTTGCAGCACTTGACGCAGATGCAAACACAGCAGATGATAATCAGCAGAATGACACAGGCGATTATGGTGTAGATGGCCCAATCAGGCACTGCCAGGGAGCAGACAAATATATTGGAGGTTAGGTATGGGGTGTGTTTCTAATGGCTTGGACACAAAGACACAAAGACATTTTCACAGTGGAGACGTTTGTTTAAACAGTGTTTCACCCATTAGTACAAAACTGATGAAACTTTTTTTTTTACTGATTTGAGGCTGCAGCAGTTTCAAAGTCTTTCACTGTGAAACTTGAAGCACTTCACTCCTTGTTGATACAAATGATACAATTTAAATCATCCTTCAGGAAACTTACAGGGTATCTTGTCGAATACATCTCCCAAAAACTCCTCAACAGTGTCAGAAATCGCTCCTGCAGGATGGCTACTGTTGCCTGTGGTGCCACTGGTAGAGATGGTGGAGGATGAGGGGGTAGTGGACCCTTTCATGGAGGGTCTGGTAGTGAAGATGGATATGGCAATGGTGGCGCTCATTGGTCTGGTAGTGGGGCTGGTAGTTGGTTTTGTTGTAGGTTTAGTGGTTGGTGTGGTTGTAGGTTTAGTAGTAGGTTTAGTAATTGGTGTAGTAGTGGTGTTTTTAGTGGTGGTTGTGGTAGGAGGTACCAGTACCCCCTGTTTTGGGGCGGCAGTTGTGACAGACTCTTTAGGGCTTGTTGTTGTTTGCTGCAGAACAGGAGATACTGATCCCGGCACAACTTCTTTCGGTTGGCCATTTTTGATCGATCTGTTAGTCTCTGTAGAGTTTGGCTGGATGGCAGGCATGATGTAAAGAGGGAGGGGCTCTGTGAACAGAGAAGTCAGTGGTATGTAGCTGTGACGAGGTTGGACATGCAAGGAAACAGGACAGAAGGCAGAAGGTGGTTAAACTGGACATATATAAAACAGTTAGCACAGACAGAGATGTGAAGGTTTAGCTTCACCTTCGCTTTAAAGTCGCTGGTTTGAATTCACAACTGTCGGGTGTCGAGATTGGTCTAAATCAGTGGTTCTCAATTAATTTATGTCATGCTCCGGGGACAGAAATGTTTCCACGGCCCCCAACCCTCACAACCCACGCCCCCACAAATTGTAATACTATTGAGAACCTGTATATTTTTATCTGTACAAACCACTGTATGAGTTGCTGCCACCTAGTGATTGGAGGATTGTTATCATTCAAGCATTACAGCAGTGGTGCACGCGTGTAATATGGCACGCAGTGAGGTGCCCCCTGTCTAAATTAACTATGGGCTGTCAGCCATCTTGGCTAATTGATGTTGATTACTGAGACAACTATCAATCCTCAGACATACTACTCGTTGTCTTTGGTAAATAAGTGTAATTATTTATAATTAAAATAATTAAAAAAACATGTCCGTCCACCTGTCAGTCTCCTCCAAGCTCACATTAACCTTCTCCTATTTTTTTTACCTCTGAATGGCACTCAAATTAATAATCATTATAATACTGTATATCTCTTTTAAAAAAACCCACAATCACACACAATCTAGTATGACAGACTGTTGATGAATGAGAAGCCTCCTATCAACAACGATGTTTCTAGTCAAACAAACTGCTGGCATGACAGAGTAGAATTCCACATGGAAGCCTCCACCATGAACAAATAGCAGGAGCTGATTAATCCACAATCTGATTTAACATCTGAAAACAGGCTACTGGAATTTGTTTGCATACTCCGACGCTAAAGTAAACGTAACCTTTACCTTGGCTGAGCTGAAATACTCTATAATTCTGTAACCCAGCAAAGATTAACATCAAGGAGAATAAAACCTTTAAAAAAAATCAAAGAGAATTAAATCCTCAAAAACTCACATTCCCCAACAATTCCTTCCTTCACAATCACATTGTTCTCAATTGATTAAGTTTGTGTGACCCAGCATTAAAGAAGCCCAAGTATAATAATACTGTATGGTTACTCACACAGTACAACATAATTCTAATTCTAATTTAATCTTTAATCTGCAACACCTGTTCACACCAACCAAACATCAGACTGACTGCAGACTAAAACTGTACATTAAACATCAACTCACTGACGGTCGACTCTTAAGGAACTCTTTGCCAACATCCCAGTCAAATCCCAGTCACATGAAAGCGTATACTCAATAAAACTGTAACGCTGAGAAGGAAACAAAGGCCAGGGAAGTTTTTCAGGGAAGTTGTGTGTAACAGTGGGAGCAGTCTTTTCCTACATCAACAAGTGGAGGAGGAGAAGAAGGAGGAAATGACTCCTCCCTCTGTTTACATCCAGGCTGTCTTCAGGCTAATCAGCAGTGAAACACAACATCTTCATCTTCATCATCATCATCATTAGGTCAACCTTGATCTTTTTTCCTTCCCAAAAGGACTAACCAGACTAACACACAATTTTTTGTCAGCAGAATTACATAAATAACACATTTTTATAAACAAACTGCACAAGATAAGTCAACGAATCAGCTTGGCTGCTAACGGCAAAATCAGCCAATAGTCACTTTCTTCATTTTTTTGATGGAGTTAGAAGAGTAGGAATACTGTTGTTGTGGGGAAAACAAAAAATGAATATGGTGATTTTTATTAAGCTAACACCTAGCTGTTTACCTAGGATGAATAGTTAAACACACTACTAGTGAAGTCTTCAACAACTAGCCAACGATGACTAGTCACACTGGTGGTTTAGGACATTTATTTCAACCACGTTCTGAGGCAAATTTCCACACTATGACATTCTCATGTTCATTATTGAAGTTTAGAGTTGTTCAAGCTGGTTTTAGTATGGACTTATGGACAATAATAGTCAATAAACAGGGAGTAAATGAAATGAAAAAATAAAGAAAGTAACTACATATGAATTACAAAAAAAACCCGAAACTAAACTCCACACAATTTTCTGGGTGGTATTTAAATCTTAAATACATATTCACATGTTGATCACACACTCCTACATCTAACGAACAGAATGGGAAACCATGAAAAACATGATTCTACTTCAAGGCCTCTACACTGGAGGACGTGAGCTCTGATGTAGGCAGTAAAGACAAAAAGAGAAACAATAACAACAGTACCTGAGTGTCACGATGTTATTTCTTCGTCCTTTTATTTTGGAGTCATTTCATCAGTGGTTGTTCTGATGGCTGAACGACGTTCCTGTGGTGCTGAGCCTTAGTCGGCCATCTTCAGATCCTCGGGTCTGTGTGCTCCTGGCCCGCAACATGTCACCACCCCCGCTGAACACACACACACACACACCCACATACTGACAGAAACCTAGTGTTTACACAGAGGTGGAGTCTCTGATGCTAAAATACCAGTTATTCAAATACACTACATTCTTTCTTCAATTTTCAAATTGTCTTGAGACGTTTCATATTTTCATATTTTTTTCTTCACCTACATCCCCAGTATTATTTTATTATTATGACGGGGTTAAAACGAGCTGCTAATGTCACCCTGTGGCTAAGAATATGATACAAATGTGCTATGGTTATGGTACCAGACAGGCTTAATGAAATTATTATTATTTTTAAATGCTAAATTTGAAGATTTTTTTTAGCCATTTTAAAGAATTTACACACACACACAAAAGCAGATGCTTTTATCCAAAGCGACTTACAAGAGGAGGAATTACAATCAGGTTACATAAAGGAAGACCAGCAGTTAGAAACAGCAGAAGTGGAGAAGGAGATAGACGAGGGTCGAGGTGTTCAAATGTACAAGTTAAACGGATCATTGGCCCTTCAGGAAGTAGAGTCAGATGTTAGCATAAAATAGCATCCAAGCATGGAGTCAAAGATAATGTTTTCTTGGATTTTTCTCTCTGCAGACTATTGATAAAGTACTTATAAACACTCATGTTCTTAAGTCGCCACTTTATTTGTATTTCGATCCAGTTAAACTAGTCAATGGATTAAGATGGAGTTAAATGCCAACGTTCCTTGTTTCCAGGCAGCGGGTTTTGACTGTGACAGTCGTTAATGTCTGACATGACTGAGGAGGATTGGTGTAAATTTGGTTGGTTAAAAAATGTCCTCGGCTTCTTTCTTGGTTTGAGCTCAGTTTCTACAGCGTTTATTACGTCATGTTCAAGACCACTCACGTCATTTCATAGCTTGGCGAGTATATATATACATGTTTTTTTCAAATTCATTGTTAAATATTTTCCCTGAAGGTATATAAACATGGTGTTCTAAATTCTCTCTTCTGTACACTGTATGGACAGTGATTGTGTTTTATAGGTGTTTCTACGGTTAAACGGAGTAAATATTGAAACCTTTTTTTTTCTGTAGATTGTACTTTTATTGGTTGTACTGGAGAGTTGAGCAAAAACAGGGCAATCATTTAGGGTGAAGTCAATAAAATAACAAACCATCAACCAGAGTGTATCACGTTGTTCATTTCCCTCCAAAACAAGTCATACAGTGTAGTGTATCACTCTTTGGTCAAAGTGCCACAAACACCCCGTTTATACAAAAGAGGGAGTCAAAAATTGCTTTACATATTTTCTGTCTCTATTTTTATTTATCCCAGAGACTTTCACTGCTTCGACTAAGGATGAACTGTTGTTAAAAACGGCTGAATCATTTGTCTCTATGATTCTCTATGCTGTCTGTCCTGGACATTAAAAGAAAACTTCCTTTCACCCAAAATGGTACGTATACCTCTATAACTCTGTTACAGTCCATAACATACAAATATACAAGGATGTTAAAACATATGCTCATAGAAAACAAGACGACTGATCTGCAGCCAGTGATTGGTTTACTGCCCCAACCCGTTTATTGGTATTTTGCACAGGACACTTAAATAACAGAACTAAATGTGAGTGTGTTGATGAGGACAGACGAGTCCAGGAGACTGGATGAAGGTTCAGACACAGACACAGCTTTTCCCCAGTTTTTCATCTGTTATATTTATATACACTGAAGGTGCGACAGCGGCTGGTGGATCAAAAGTTGATGGCTTTGCCAAAGGAGGCGGCCAAGTTTGCTTCTCTGAAGGCCTCTGACACTGTCTGTGGGACAGAGTGAGAAGAGAGAAGGGTCACTTCTAGTTTTTTTTTTAACATGACAGATGAGACAGAAAACAACCCTGGGCTGGAAATGAATCCATGAACTCAGCATCATAGCCTTGTCTAGGCAAATGTTTCTTTTGACTTACTGACTCACTGACTGATTCACTTTTTTATACAGCACATCTTAACGCAAGTTTCATTAAATGTATTCAAAATGAACAAAAAAAAATTAACAAAAAAAAAGCTTCAGTAAAACGCTATTGGGTCCTGAACTTGATAGTTTTGCTAAAAAATAGAAGAAGAAAAAAACTGGAACTAGCATATTTGCAAAATAACACATAGCAGACTGCTGATTTGGACAAGAAGGATCTTTTGACAATACTGTCTTTACATCTGTAATAACAATTATACTACCAGAAACTCACTGACAGTGTTTAGCTGCGTTTCTGTGTGCGTGTGTCTGTGTGTGTGTGTTACATACTGGATGTGCGTGACACACTCTGGCCACATCCTCACAGGAGGCTCCGTACTCCATGGCCAAAGCAGCTTCATTAATCATCTCTCCTGCTCCCTGTTGAATTAAAAACACACAATGACTTTTATTCCTCTTTGTGTCTAAACATTCTTTTGTGCAGATGCCAATTTGCTTTCATCTTCATTAGTAGTAAATGAGGGAGGAAGTTCTCACAGATCCCAAGATGTGGGCTCCCAGCATCCTGTCCGTCTCCTTGTGGCTGAGGATCTTCACCATGCCGTCAGTGTCAGCGTTGGTCCTGGCTCGGCTGTTGGCAGCGAAGGGGAACTTTCCAATTTTGTATGGAACGCCCTGAGAGCAGGTGAAAGGAGGGAGATCTTTTTCTTTGTATCATTGAACAGTATCACCTTCATCATCATCATCATCTCACACGCTTACCTCCTCTTTCAGCTGCTCCTCGTTCTTTCCAATCCAAGCCACCTCTGGGTGAGTGTAGATGACGGAGGGAACACAGTTGTAGTCGATGTGCACAGCTCCACCAGCCATGCCCTCCACACAGATGATGCCCTCGTCCTCAGCCTTGTGCGCCAACATGGGCCCAGCAATCACGTCACCAATGGCATAAATGCTATGGTAAAAACAACAGTCGCTGAAATGTCCTGCTTTATTTCTATTTAGGTTAGGAAGTTGATCGATGCACTTTTGTGACTGACATATTACATAACATATTTTCCGGACTATAACTCTCACTCTTTTTCATCCTTTGGCTAGGTTTGCAACTTACATATTAAAATATATAATTTCACGTTTGTTATTTTCACACTGACAGCCGCTAGAGGGCACTGGTGGGACTTATAATCCAGAGCAATTTATATTCCAGATAACTAAAACATATTAATATTTAATCACTCTCTTTGACAGACAGCGTCAGCATCAGTTCTGTGGTACCTGGGTACGTTGGTCTGGAAACGGTTGTTGACAGGAATGCGCCCCCTGTTGTCCAGCTCAATGCCAACTGATTCCAAACCGAGGTTCTGAGTGAAAGGTCTTCTGCCGATGCACACCAGCAGCACGTCACACGACAGTGTTTCATTCTTTCCCCCCGCTGCTGCCTCCACTCTGAAGAATCAAACACATCAACAGGCGTCGTTACTCACAGGTCACTCAACAAACCCACAAATCAGGTTTCACATTTCAGACATCAACAGCTTCAGAAATGTTTTACTCACGCCACATCAATCTTGCCGTCAGCCCTTCTGGTGGCTCCCAGGACTTTGGTGCCAAGTTTAAACTTCACACCCTGCTTTTGCAAAATCCGCTGGAAGTTCTTGGATATTTCCATGTCGATGCCCATGCCTCCCACATGGCCCAAGAACTCCACAGCTGTGACCTTGGAGCCCAGACGCTGCCACACAGATCCCTGGGAGGCAGACATTACAAAGTATTAGACTTTGATGAGGATGAAATTTACTTAAGGAGCTGAAGTTATTCATGGTCAGATGATCAGTCAATGAGATTAAAAAAAAGTGTTAGAGTAAAAAAAAAAAACAAAAAACCAACCAGTTCCACTCCAATGACGCCAGCTCCAATCACAATCAGCTCTTCTGGAACTTTCTTCAAAGACAAAGCTCCTGTTGATGATACGATAGTGTCCTCATCAATCTGGAGGGAGGGAGCGAGGGGCGGGGAGACAGAGAAAGAGATTAGGGAAAAAGAGAGAGAGAGCAAGAGAAGCCTGAATCGTCTTTTTTGGGGAGGGAGTGGGCCATGTAAACTACAATTAAAGGCTATTTCTGTCTGTACCTCGATGCCAGGGAAGGGCGTGACCTCAGAACCAGTCGCAATGAGGATGTTCTTAGTGTTGATGACCTGCTCACTGCCGTCTTCTGCCATGGCCGTCACCTGGTTCTTACCCGTGACCCTCCCAAAACCACTGACGTGGGTCACCTGGAGGGCGTGACAGAAGAAGGAAGGACACACGTTCACGTTAACAGGTGAGAAAGTCAGAAATAAGAAAGTTAATATCAACAAATAAAGAGAAAGACAAACTTTGTTCTGTTTGAATAGATGTGCAATTCCTCCCGTAAGTGCTTTGACTGCCCCACTCTTCTGAGCCATCATCTTCTCCAGGTTCAACGTGATGCCTGAAACTGTGACAGTGGGAATTGAGTTCTAGGGCTTCAATGATTACTCAATAAACACAAACACAGTAATAAAATTGTATGAAAATATAATGAATAATTTTCTGGTTCACAAACGAATCCAACATACCATCTGTGACTAAACTATAACACAGATGTGGCTCAATGTTGTGTTTTTTTCCACAACTGTTCCAAGAGTTTTAATGGCTGGACTAGGATGTCTGTAAATGCACTTATAAGTTCAATGCAGTCTCTTACTTTCAATGCCTCTGTTTTCAAAGTCTTTTCCATGAGCCAAGTGATAAAGGTGGGAGTTGTTCAACAGAGCCTGAAGACACAAAATAAATAAAAATAACAGGAGGTCCACAGATCCACTGACATTTGAAACACACATATTACTGAGAATGTTTAAATAAGTAGGATTTCTCCATTACCTTTGAAGGGATGCAGCCCACATTCAGACATGTCCCACCTAGTGTAAGATTCTTCTCCACACAAACTGTCTGTTAAAAAAAAACAGAGCAAATATGTGAAATTAATGTGCCTTCATGTTTCTTCATGGATACAAATATCTCCATGAACAACTTCAACACTAGTCAACTTACTTTGAAACCAAGCTGTGCAGCTTTGATGGCAGCGACGTAACCACCAGGACCGGAGCCCACCACTGTGACGTCTGCATCAACTACATGACAACAACCTCTGTTACAACTCTGACACAGGAGCTCATAGAACAGGAGAGAACATGCATCATTGCTTCAAGTTTGAAGATTTTATATTCACTTGATTTCATTTGAAAATATTTAATAATAATAATAATCACACCTCAGTGCTCTCAACAGCCCATATACCATCTAGGTAAATTTTAACATTTTGTGCTCAACAGCACATAATCCATCTAGGTAAATTTTAACATTTTGTGTTTTTTTTTATTCTAGTTTTAATTCCCTAATTTCCACTTTTTTAGAGCTATGCTCAAGCAGAAATAACAATATTTAAGTGTAACAAATGGCATAATAAAGTGCTATCTATCTAACCAGTGTCTAAAGAGGCAATTAATTCTGGGGTTAAAGTCTATTAGAAGTCTATTAGGATAAACAGGTGATAAGATAAGAGATTTCTTACTTGCTGCTTTGTCAGCATAGGTTCTGACCGACACAGCCGTAACTCCGTGCAGTTTACAGGGAAGCTGGTGGCTCCGCTGTCAAGCAATGTGCAACCGAGTCAGGTGGTGTCAAAACAGTCATAAGCAATACATAAAAATAACTTAAAAATTGCCTGACTGACTTTGTCTACAGTCGTATTTAAACTTAAAGAACACACACTTCATCTGTTTCGAAACTATAAAATAGACTCAATAACGTTATCCCTGTTTACATCTTCAATAACTATCCTGACATTACTTTACATAAGCATTTCCTATAACTAACCCCACCCCGACGTGATGGTAAAAGTTAGGAAAACAATATATTCCAGTCAGTTTTACAAATTGTAATATGCTACATTTGACTACAGTTATAGAAACTAAATTTGTGATTTTCTAAATGACATCTGCTGTGGTTCCTCTGCATATGCGATGTCAAACAACTACAGCTAGTTAGCTGACAGGCTAACAGGGCCCCACAGGCGAATAGAAACAAGCATAGTTCTCGGGACATACAGTTTATAACATCTCACTAAAAATATCCTTTTACACTGGCATTTAAATGGTTGAATAAGACCCTCGCTTACCGTGGCCAGAGCCCGGTATAACTGAGTCCAGCTCTGCATTTTGTTTGTGTTCCTTCCCACGACAAGTAACCTACAGCAGGCTGGGCAGCCAAGGACTCCTGTCACTACGCAGGCGCAATACCAACCCAGAAAAACACGCCTGGACGTCCCCACTTGATGACGTATGTAACTGAAAGATGCACGACATCCAAACAGGTAAAAGTTATTGACTGCCTTGAGATTTCAATTTTAATTTAATTTACTGAACTTCATTTATATTAACATATACGGTAACAACAAATGTTTAACATTCCCTGTTTTCATTGACCCTAACATGGCACATCAAAGCCTTACATTCCTTTTTTCTTTACGTTTCTTTTCTTTATATGATTTATGAGCTAATGTAAAAAAGATTAGAATCGCATACAAAAACAAATAAGAAAAACCTTTTGCACATTTGTGATATCTTAATTTGTCTAAAAGTTTTAGTTTGTATTGTAGTTCGTATTGTGTGTCAACAGGGGGCACCAAATTGCAGCTAATTAATACACCAGTGTTGCCTTTACATCGACTCCTAAAACGCAAATTTAAGAAACGCGGTGAAAATGGATCGAATTATGCCATTTTGAAGTGTCGAACGCCTTTTGAAGTTATAACCACTTATATTACACATATATTAAATGATATTTTTAAGTATTTATTTTTCTTTTACATACACAGTTAAAGCAAAGTGGTTCATTGTTGATTTAAGTTGGACTGAGATAGGGCTCAGGTTAGGTCAACGTCAATCTTAAATGTGGCCCACATTTTTCACAAGTGGGTAGTAGATGAGGTTCATTAAGGTTGTCTAAAAGACCAGTTTTGCTCTATGTATACCAGGTGGTAGATGAGGTTCATTAAGGACCAGTTTTGCTCTATGTATACCAGGTGTATTTACGATTTATTTTTTCTTAACAAACAAGTACTTATCTCTCAAGGCAAAATGCTTCACTTTTCTCATGATCTCATTTCTCACAGGAAACCAAGTTAACAAGGTTTAATCAAAATAAAGTAAATTCAGATAACAATATGACATTATGCCTGCAATAGAAAATATTTTAAAATAATACAGAGATGCTGTTAATATTTAGCAATTCATTGCACTTATTCATATGATAATGTGTTTATAAGTTGTGAATGACAGAAACAGGCATTGAGCCTGACGTCCTCTGACCTTTTTTTTCTAGATTACCTCAACAGAGTCCCTAAAAGTGTTTCCATTACAAGTTTATCTTTTGAATCACAGTGAGTTGGGGCCCCTTGGAGACCTGCTGATAGTCGAATTCAATTACAAACATGTTGCCAACATCCCGGCAAACACTCCCTTGCACTCTGAAAGAAACACCGGCTTTCAAAGTCAATAGTGGCCAATGTGAAGAGCTTGCCTTCATGTCCCCGTCTGGAGCCTTTTCACGTGCTAAAATAAGAGTGTCCCCCTCTTCCCCAAGTTGACATGAGCAAAGTAAGCACAGTGAAAGTCCCAGAGAGGGCTTCCATTTGATGACTGGAAACCTCAGGTCCTGCATTTCTGTGACACTATGGACACTACAAAAGGTCGTCGTTTCTGTTGCCTCAGAAAAACACTGAAAGAAAAGAAAGAGGTAGTGCATGATGATAAGGAGGAGGGAGGACTCTAGTGGGTAAAAGGGAGGAGGGGTAGTCTGGCTTTTGAAATGGGACAAGCGCAGATGTACGGGAGGATTAGGCAGTGGGTGATGGTGATGTTCACCCAGCTCGACTCTCCGTGGCCTTTTGTGGCTCCTGGAAGCCTTGGAGTGGTAAGTTGCTGGCCAGTGTGCCAACAAGGCTCAGTGTACAGCCCGACAATAGTGGAAGAACCCAAAGGCAATGGCTCGCTATTGACGTCTGACTCCAAACTCTCTTCTCTTTACCCTACTTCACCCACCAAAACGTATCACACAGTGTATGAGACAGGGGAGCCAGTTCAGATGTTCCCTATCGCTTCTTCTCATGCTTGTCTCTTCAACGTGTCTCGAAGCTGCTGAATCTTGGCAGTCTTCTAATACTCACTGATGATCTTTTGATCCCGGTTGCTCCAAATAAAACTCTTCTTAAACTCTGCCAGTTCCTGTTTAACCCTCTGTCTTTTCAACAAGCCGACTGTCTCCAAACGATTAATTCTAGCAGGTCTCGCTTTTGGGTTAACGTATCATCATTCCACCAATACTGAAAAATCCAAGTGTTGCCATATTGATTGAGTAAAGTACTGGCCAACAGAAAACTTTTTTGACTTTTCTTGCATTTCAAAGACCAGAAGAAATATCCATGTTTTGTCAGATGCATGAATCCTGATCTGCATCATCCCAATACGTCACCCAGCCCTGAGAGGAGTGGAAGAAGCACATATTCTTAGAGTGCATTGAGAAGAGGAATGCCATTGAATCTGGGTGTCTTTTTTTCATGAGCCAACCTCTTTTGTGTACAAGCTATGGAGGTCCATTGTGCGGGCAGACACCCTGAGAAAAGGGGCGAGCTTGGAGCTGTTGTCTCCCGATGCTTCTGCAGCAATTGCACCCTAAAAGGGCCTGAATGAATCTTTGCCATCGGAAGCAGCCGGCCTAAACCGAGAGACAATACCAGTGGGGAACTTTGAAGACCAGCAACAATTAAAAGTGCAGCTTCACTATATTAATTATGCATTCATGCTTTTGTCTTGGCCCTTTCTTGCAAGGAGAAAAGGGGCTGAGGGAGGGAGGAATTGTGGGGCAACGGTTTAAAATTCAACAAGTCTGAGGCAGAAAGGGAGAGAGATTACAGTGGATAAACAACGCATGCAAAAGCTTCAGTAAACGCTGCTGCTGAAATGTCTTTGTGAGCGTGGTCGGACGAGAAGTTCAGGGGATTATGTACACTTACAGGAACTCGTGCAACATGAATAATTCAGAATTAATCTAATAAAGTAGATCAGTAGACACAGACAAATATAAACAAACGTTGCCTCGAAAATAAATGAAAAAGGCAGATGCAAGAGAGTTGCTAGGAAACCTGTAGTTACAGCTTGGAGTTGTGCAGTGCTTTTCCCCCCTTTAAGTTTTTTTTTCTTTTACTCCTAAGTTGCAGGCAGGACACACATTAAGCAGCTTTCTGAAGGCATTGAGGTGAATTTCTGCTGGCCAGCGGCTCTGACAGGTGGCTCTGTTGTGCTCCCAGTTGCCAGCAAACAGCTCCTTTTGCACCAGTGGGAAGGGTTATTCAGAAAAAGCCAACACTGCTTTGAAAAATCACTTCTTTTAGGGGAAATTTATGCCTCGTTTACAACCAAATCTGTCAGAAGGAAGACAGGAGGATGTGGACTCCTAGTTTCCTGCTGGTGGTAAAACGCACAGCACATGCTTTAAATTTTCAGAAAGCAGCCACAGTGAATACCGCACAGTGTGTGCTTCACATTCACTCAACCCTGGTGAAAACTACAAGGATTGTGTCAGGAACCAAATTCTGCCAAGAGTGGGCCAAAAGTGAACAACAGCTTGTTAAAGGTAAATTATGCAGGAATTTTGCCCCCAAAAAATCAGAGCATATGACTCCCACTCCCACATTTAGTAAAATAACTGGATTTCAAGAACCATCAATAAGAGAAAATGTTTTTGTGTTGTGTTTCAAGGACAGCTTTCAAGGTGAGGGAAAATGTGAAGTTTTTGAATTTGTATTGAAGCTGTAGCTCCTGGAACAATGGTTTCCAGATTTTTCATCAACACATTTCCACAAAAAAATAATATAACACAAATATTTTCTTTAAACTTCACTCAATTTAACACACCATAATTCATTCAGTCTTCATTGAACAAAGACGATACGTTTACAAGTCAGTTCTTTTCTCCTGCCTTGGGATAAATTGGAAAAAAAAAATTAAAAACATTTGCCTCCAAAGTGCCCCCCCACCAGCCATTGTGAACCAGAAGTCACCAAAGCCTAATATATGAATTATTTTTGTATTAACCATATTAATTAATTATAGAATAGATGAATCTGAAATGATAATGAAGCAGCAAACTCATTTCATGGACAGCAGTACTACAGCTGATTTAAGAGCACTCCCCCACGGGGTTGAAGACTAGTTACATTCTGTCTGTATACACACACGCCCACACACACACACAATAGAAACAATAAAAACCATAATAGTGGAGACTTGTCTTCAAACAACTGGACATTTTTACAGCTCTCAGTTGGTGACACGAGTCTCTCGGCTTAAACAGTCTTCATGTAAACTGTTTGAGAGTGTATCAACAACAGGAGAGAAAGACAGAAAACAGAAGTGGGCGCTCTACGCAAAAACAGGTTTCTGTGTCACAGGCTCGAAACTGCCAGTGATCAATTGTAATTAGCCGGGAAGAGATATGTGTGTCCAGCAAACCAGTGTTGGTTGAAAAAAAAAAGTGGAACAGATAGATCATGGGCTAGAGTCTACACCTCCAAGGCACAGTTACATGGACATATCTTTGTAAAAGTTAATATGTTGCATTTTGAGTAGCAAAATGATCCAAACGTTGGAGATGTTGCTGGATATCTGTTCACCTAACCATCATGGTGTCTCTTAAACTTAGTATTTTCAAAGCATTATAGTTGTGTGGCTCAATTAGACAAATCCAGGCATGGGCAAACTAAGGCCCGGGGGCCCGATGTGGCCCGTTCGGTTTTTTAATCCGGGCGACCAAACCTTTCCAAAATACATCATTTATTTATATTATCATTATACTTCTGCCTTCTCCCTGCAATACCCACGTTTTCCCAATAGATGGCGTAGGAAATGATAAAAAAAAAATTTTTAGTTTTTATGCATGACTTTTACATGTCATTTATGTTAGTTCACACGAACGCTCTGCTCCTGACCCGCCCCGTAGCCCGTGAGTCAGAAAGTTTGCCCACGTCTGGGCTAATCCTTTAACAAGAATATAGTCCAATAAAACAGTCGTACATACACTTCAACTAAACATCACTCAGGAGATGAAGCACGGTAGTTTTTCTTTTTTATTATTATTGTGGTAATAAACAGTGACTATGTAGCATATGCCCTAAAGTAAAGTGTTAAAGCAGCACAACTTCAGTGAGGTCAGGGTTTACTGAAGTTTTGTGACAGCTGCGTGGTCTGATTTATGATGTTCACAATCCAACAAAATTTCCTCCGCCCGCTGCAGGTCTTGTTTCCAGTGCAAATAAAAATTCAATCTGGCATTCAAGGCGATGTGTTGTGGGGTGCAGGTGTCGGAGGTCACATGTGTTGGCAATGGGCAAATCTCCATGTGGTTCAAATACAAACAGGCCGGAGTGAATGGAAGGCTGAATGCAGGGCTCATTAGTTTTGCAGGAGACTGTAGGGATAAAGTAAGAGATGGTATAGTTGGAGTGAAGGCTGGAGTGCCCCAACACATTCCTGCCTCTTTATTAAGGTGATCTGTGACCCCGTCTGTCCCAAAATAGAACGTTTTTTCCATTGTGTGCATGTGTTTGTGTGTGGATGCAGGGGTCTGGGCTAATACACTGTGTATCGGACCTCTTCTATCCTAAAAAGGGACTTGTTGTCAGTTGAGAGACCACTTAGTACTCTTATACTCTCGTCAGGGAGTGCAGATAAAAGCAAATCAGACCTGCTGTTTTCTGAAGCCTCCTCCACTGGAGAGGCTGCAGCGGAGCGCTTTCTTTCGCCGCTGGTATGCAGAGAGCGGCCCGGATGCATAAAGACGCTGGTAATAACAGTTAATCTTTGCAAAAGTTCAATTGCTGCCAACCCACCAAACAGCCAGCCCAGAGCCAGGGCAACAATGGCAGCCAAACATCAAAGTGGGGGGCAGCGCAGAGCGGCCGGTTCCCATCACCTAAATCAACAAGGCCTGGGTGAAGCCACGTTAAGACGGATGTTACACACTGTTTATTTGTGTCACAACAGCCATTTCCACCTGCTGTAAAGTCGTGTTAACCAACTATAATTTCTTTTAAAAGGTTTCTTGTTTGGGAAAGCAATTCTAACTCTCCTTGCTGGAGATATCAATAATAGAATTGCTGCAGATAAAGTATGAAGTCCATATTTAGATTTTTAGACTGATTAGACCACACGAACTACAGATCTTATTTGTCCCACATCCAATATCTAAAAAGTAGCCCATATTTTAGTCAAGCTAGATGTGGAATGTGGGCCACATAAAGCCTGGTATACAGAGTTTCCCAACCTATTTTACATCAGAAACCTGGGCCTGTTTAGTTAAACACACTGCTGAAGTACCCACAGGAACTGAAGAAAGACACGTGCAGACCTTTAACTGCTCTCAGTCACCTCCTGCAACCTTCATATGTTTGTGGAAATACAGCACAGGTATTTCCACCAGCTGCTGGTGCTACATGTGTACATGTACCATGACTTGTCAGTTACTGTGTCTGCACTCGTACAGTCTTTTGCACTGCACGTGTCGTGTCTCCTGTTTCTTTCTAGAAACATGTTCTGCGTTGGACCTCAGCTCATGTGATGGATGTGTGGCCTCAACGTGTAGTGACATAACATAAACGACATGTGGGTTGGATGGTTAATTGCCGCGGGGGCTTGTGAACTTGCTTACTGACTGTTACCAGCTCCACAGCCTGACCTCAGACCTCTGTGGAGGAGGAGGGAGGGTTCAGAGTGTCGGGTGCCTAATGACAGCCAGTCTGTTCTGTGTGACATGACCTCATTACCTCAATCCATGTATTGATAGACAGAGCGGGATTATCGTGAGTCTGATGGAGTGTTTAACGCCACTGCGGCTGGTAAAGGTTCAACTGACACACATGATAAAATAACATATTGATGTTTCTTCAGCTGAGAGCGGTTGCAGTGAAAACTGAAGTCGTTGAAATGTCACAATTATCTGAAAGAAAAATATTTGTCCATAATGTAACGTTAATTTATTGACAATATTTTATTTATCTAATGTTTTCAATGTATTTCTTGATATTAAGAAATGTGTTAGCCTCACCTTGATTAAAATGCTATCATTTTTTTGGTATTTTTATGCATTTTTTTTCAAATCGTAATTGTTTTTCTTATTTTTATGCATTTTTTTTCAAATCGTGTTTCACAGCAACAGATTTTTAGTGTATTTATTAAATTCCTTGAAACGGTTAAAAAAAAAGTACCTTCATGTCCATTCAACCGACTTCCGTCTGTGTGAACCTGCTGACCTGTATTTACTTAGAACAGGGTGGAGTTAATGAACAGCACAAAGGTAAAAAAAGGTCTCAACAATCAAACCTACAGGGGTTTATCTGATGTTCCGGAAAAACGCCCCGGAAACCTTCCCTTCAGGGATTTGTTTTTGTCCATTTACTCTTGTGGCCAGTGCTGTTTCCCATGTAACTTCATCTGAGGGTGGGTCCAGTGTGTGGCTCTGCTACAACTGTAAAATCAATTTGATCAGTTTGAAAGTCTACTTTTACTAAATGGTATCCCAAGATCATGTGTTCTGAATGAATGACAACGGTAATTGTTATTGTTTGGATAGTCTGACTTTTTACAGAATACAATACATGTGTATAAGTGTATTTGTGTGTGTATATACAGATGTATTTATTAGTTAAATAAATCTAAATGTTTTAATACTTTGACAGATGATGATCTTTTGGCTTCATCCGCAGAGTAGATTTTATACCAACGACCCATCCTAGGATTGTAGACTTGGTTGAGACTTTATGTAGAATTTCCAGTTAAACTCCTCTTTGTTTTCTTTCCTACTTTCTCTTCTACCCAAACAATCCAACAAAGATAGAAAACCATCTCAGAGGCTGGAGTTGTTGGTACAAACACGTGTCTCAGCACACCTCTCCTGTTCTCTGTGTGAATAAGGTCATTCAGCCTGTTTGACTTAGGAAGTAGATGTGACTGGAGGTCAGTAACACAACAGAGTCAGTTTGGTGTTTCACTCTATTCTTGTACTTAATGTGCCTTATTTAAACGGAAACAGAATAATTCCCTCTCTGCGTGGGTCCAAAACAGTGCACTTTCATTTCCCCTCTGTGATAATTGGTCTATTTCCTTCGACAGATCATTTCAGGTCACAGACTCATGTTGGAGTTAAAAAAACAAAAACAAACAAAAATCTTACCTTCAGCCTGAGAGTAGTATGTATTAAAGTCAGGTGAAAACAACAACAACAACAACAACAACAAAATCCTGAATGGTGCCCTGTGGGAATACAACTAATTTTATTAGCCTGCTTGAAAACATTCTACCTAACAAGTGGAAAGCAGTTTCTGCATAAATTAAAGATAATCCAGTGTAAAATATGCAAATATATTCGCACAGATAAAGAAAGGGGCGGTGCGGTGGTTTGTTTTCAGGTTAAAAAAAACTGGACCAGGGCGTTGAAGCTGAACCGAGAAAAAAACTTAAAGTTTTTTTTGTAAAAGCTCAGCCTTTGAAAAAAAAAAACAGATGACGCATCATGAATCTCTGGTTAGCGGGGAACTAAACCAGTAAGGAAACTACATCAAAAATAGTGCTTTATTTTTTTTTTAATTGGGAAACTGAAATCTATTTATTGGACCAATAAAATAGTCCAGAGAGCTCTGACTGAGGCTGTAACTGGGTTTAGGTTTTCAAGTCAACTTTTTACCCCCCCCCCAAGCTGTGGTACAATGCTGAGAGTTGGTATTAATTTCATTACCTGTGAACATATGTGGCATGGAGCCCAGGGGTCAACATCCAATTCAAGGAATTTAAACTCACATTATGATCAGTTTAATCCCCATTTCTGGGCAGGAAGTGTTCCCAGGGCTGTGGGAACATTTCTGTGACCAGCTTTAATGTTCAGCTCTGCTATCTTAGCATTTATCCATAAATTCACTCAGGGACTGTTATCATTTCAGTTTCACTCAAATAATATATGCAATATTATACAATATGTAATGATATACAGTAGGGATGTCTGATAATATCGGCCAACTGATATTATCACGCAATATTAGTCTAGTTATGTAATATCGGTAAGAATCGTTATATAATATATAATATAATATAAGAATTGTTATCGGTTTTTCCTCCGATAATGAAAACCCGATAACACAATCTCTGGGTTTGGCCCAGATGATATGACCTAAAAATAGTCTTGAGGTGTAAGTGAAACTGTTATTAGTGTTGTGCACAGTACTGTCATCGTGACGCTGCACACTACTGCACACAATGAAATTCTTCCTTTAACCCAATTGGCTGCATATATCAGTACCTCACTGAACACAATCTGACTGTCAATGAACATGGATTCATTCATCATTATGAACTCTTCGTCAGCACTGGACCTACTGTATGTGGACTCCCTCCTGACAACCACCATAACCTGTTGAACTGGTGGTAAAGTGATCCCAGCTGACATTGTTGAATGAACAGAGGATAAACAAGGCCGGTCATGACATCTACGGTCAATTTAGAATCTCAAATGAACCTGCGTGTCTTTAGACTTTGGGAGGGAAACCAGTGGACATGACAAGATCATGCAAACCATTTGTCTGAGCTGGTATTCAAATTCAATGACCTTCCTACCACAAGGCAACTGTGCAGTGGATAAAACCCTGATTTTCTTTCTCTCTCATTCCCTCTGTCCCTCTCTCTCTCTCATACACACACACACACACACACACACACAAACACTTGTTCCACATTCTCAAAGTGAATTGTGATTTCTGGGTCACTGCTGATGTTTTGGTCTCCATTTCAGTAGAGGTGCGAGCAACTCCCAGGGGTCAGGAGGTCAGCAGCTATGTGAACCGCGCCGCACACACACTTGAAAACTCAACAAAACAAAAACCTCCTCTTTGCCGCTCACTCAATTACTCTGTTCCGTGGTGTTAATGACTCCCTGCTGTCTGCAGCTGCTGTTTCACATCTCAACACCTGATGATGTTCATGGACTCTGCCTCACAGACGCCCCGGGAGAGGCTGCCCCGTGAAAACCATATCTTACAGACATCACAGTCCACACTATTATCACATTTTACGGTCTGTGATTTTAGCAATCATGTGTTGCTCTGAAATGTGATCAAGTCTCACCTTTTCTCCCTCTAATCAATGGTAAAGGCGAATAGGTTGTGAAATTGGGAAATAGCGAAACCTCACACGTAAGTTGACCCTTGACAGTTACCAGGTCTGGAAACACATCTGTCGCAGAATAGAAAAATATTTATTAAAATGGAAACTTTGTTCAGTTAGTAAGTTAGTCAAATGACTAATCGCTAAGTCATAGTAAATGATAGTTAAATTGTAGTCAAAGTTTCTACAATAAATCTGAAGATAATATCCACAAAGACATTTCCATGTAGTGTAACTATTTGATTGGTTTTCTCTCTGTTATACACATGATCTCTATGTACAGTTTTCATGTTCTCTCCATGTGTACTTTGGTTTCCACCCATTGTTTGAATATTAACCTTTTTGTCAGTTACATGGTGTAGTGGTTGCCACACCTACCCTACATGTAGAAGGTCCTGGGTTCAACACCCATAGGAACCACATACCTCAGATGGTGCCTCCCAGGTGGCAGCCTTTCACTATTGTGGAATGAACAAGAGACTCTCAGGCTGGTGGAATCAGCTGTGGTTAAAATGGATGGATGGATGGGAGTACCCTTTGGGAATTCTTTTTTTTTTTTTAGATATAATGTAATGGTAGAGAATAATCTAAATCTCAATGTAATGTAGTAATAAGTAAATCAAAGCAATACAAGAAGAAAATGAAAAAGAAAAAAATCCCATGATAACATTGACAATATTAATAAAAACTGCTTGGATTCGTGGTAAAATAATACAAACTTTAACTGTCAGTGTTAGCAGTGTGGTGGAGGCAGTGGTGTGGTGAGGAGGAATAGAGGCCGGTGTGGCTGTGGGTGTGGCCGGTGAACACTCTCGGTCTGGCGGCTTGTCTCCAGTCAGTCAGTCGGTGTGGAGGAGAGCGGACGCAGAGGAGCGACGCACCGCACTGGGACCCTGGATCTGTACCCACGCTCACGTACATACTCCACACGTTAGAAGCCGACCTACAGGCAGGAGCGCAGCGCAGCAGCATGCTGCTGTGACGGCAGAGGGCCAACCCGGACCTGCGCCCCAATCAATTCCCACCAAAATCCACCAAATTCACCTGTGTTAGTCACCGCAGCTGCGAGCTGTTCGCCGGACATGGAGACTGGAGTCTGGCTGCTAATGGCTGCTCACTTCATCCTCATCTGCCAACAAGGTAAGAGGAGCTGTCAATCTTTATTTTAACATCCTTATATGTTAAGAGTTTTGTTTTAATTCAAAATGTTTATCTCTGCATTCACTGCACATGCCTTGCTGTGATTGCGCAGGTGAGTGGGACTAAGGGAGAGTTACGAGTTTTTTTTGTTGTTGTTTGTTTTTAAAATATGAATTGATTTTTGTCATAATTTTATCTGCGGTGCGCGGGGCGACGCACTGGTGGATTTTAACGAAAGTTTACGCTGAAAAAAAAAAACATAGAATAAACGTTTATTCGCCTTAATATTCAATAATAAAAATCACCTTTAGTCGGTCCGTGTGCGTGTGTTTGTTTACGTGTGTGAAGCCGCAGATTAAAACGTAAAGAGCGGCCGAACGTCACCTATCAGTTCCAAAGTGGAGCTGTCAAGCATGAAGAGAGAAGTTTGGACACGGTCTGTCTCCCAGGCTTATTAGGAGTGTCAGATGCTCCCGATCTGGCAACCACAACAACCACAACAGCGGGAATAATGTGCCTCAAAAACACCGTCAATGTCAGTGGAAAATTAAAGAATGACGCCACAACAGCCTGTCTTAATGAGGCGCTTTAACAGTTTGATCAAATGATTTACTAAATTGACTAAAACCCAGTTTCTAATCAGATGAGTTTCTGACCCTCCTGTGATTTTTGGTTGTAGATATTTTTCTTTCTACTGTCGCCAAAGAGCCTTGTTTTAGGTGTTAAGTGTAGCAGTCGTGGCTGTTGTGACAACCCACCCTGTATGAAACCAAGAGATGTTGGTTTGTAAATTAAATTATTCAAAAAGCTCTTTCGTAGGTTTTATCAAGAGTTTGTAACATTCAAAGTATTTTATCTTTTTTTCTTAACTATTTGAGATGAATAGTATTAATGTGGACAATCTGTAGTGATTTAGCAAAAGATTTGTTCATGTCTAGTGTTGACATAATACCAGATCTCAGTCCAACTATTCACTCTGATCAGATTTTTAAAAAAATTAAAATTTAAACCAAACACTCCTGAAAAAATAAACACACGAGTAGGCTACCTGAACTATTATGAAGTTAAAACAGAATAAAATAATAATTTATAAAAATTATGAAGTTAAAACAGAATAAAATAAAAGAGTAGATTACCTTAGTAATCACTTTTGGCTTCGCAATAATTTGTATCAGTTCACTTACAATATGGTCAAAACAGGAGGCTCATTGTTATAATGTGTAGAGACTGAATATAAACCAGGGTCCTGTGAGAATCTCTTGCACAAAGCTGTGTGGAGATGCATTGCCAGGTGCAGTAACCGTATTTGCCAGTAGGGGCTAGTGTGTCTGAAATATTTTTATATTTACATTTGAGACGTGTATGTTTTACATACATTGTAATTGTTAAGTTACAATCAAATTGTATTTGCTTTTTTTAATAAGTAGCCATTGGGCATTAAAACAGCAGACGATGGATGTTGAAAGGTTGGGTTTGGAAATGTTACATGGTTTTAATATTAGTTGGTTTTGACCAAACTGTACAGGTTCCGTTTTCGTAAATCGAGGTTTTCAAACGTGGTGCAGAGATGTGCAGATATGGGATTAATTTTTGCATTTGTTTGTAGAATTTACCGTTCTTATTTAATTTCACCTGAACACACCGAGTCCATCACCTCAATCAAACTTTAATGTCTGTGGTTTTGGTGTGAGGATTTGTCACCAAAGATCTGACAAAAAGAAAGGTTCTCACACATTCATTCTTCCCAGCAGTGCGGTACAGTTACAGCATGCCAGAGAGGGCGCTGATCTGCTCGGCTGAATCTTTGTCTTTTGGGGGGAAGGCACGGAAACAAAGATTAGGGGGTGAATCTAATCTTTGCTAGTTTTAGTTGAAGAGCTGACGGCTTTGTGGCCAGGCCAGAGAGCCTGGATGATTGTTGGACTGTTTGGAACCTGTAGAAAGCCTTCAGGCCCTTCGTTTTCTCCATCTTTTTTTTTTTTTTTTGCCAAAGCTTTTGATGAAATGTCATGGCTCCTGATAAATGCCAGCCATCCCAGGAGGCAGAGATGGCGAAGGAAGTAAAAGACACACGAGGAGCAAACTCGGCACCATCTGTCCAACCCAGAAAAAAATATTTGTGAATGGGCAGTGCCAGCCGTGCCCTGTGCTCTGTCTGGGCTAATGGAGTCTCTGTCCCTCTTGTTGTCTAACAGGGAGATTGTGGGCAGATGGCCGTCTCGGTCTCAGTCAGGGAGGCTGTCAGTCAGACACATGCAGTGACAACCGTTGAACTAAACCATTACTGAATCCTATGTAGACGTTGGATAAAGATAGAATAAAAGGTATTACCTGAAATGTAGTTTTTGTTCAGGGTTAAAGGTTGAATTCCATGAATCCAAACCCTCTGGAGACTTTTTGACGTAGTTACCACAGGCTCAAGCAAATGTCGCTCTAACCTTGATTTTTTTTTTTTTTTGTACTTTATATTTGATTAGAAAACAGTTCCACCATTATGTTGTTCTTCTAGTTGTAGCAAGCTAGCTTATCAACAAATATGACATGATTATTTTGGTACACAGCTACAGCAGACATGGAAAAATCCTCAAATGACAAAATGTCCAAACACAATGTTTGTGTGTGTTTGGAGGGACAACATGACTTATCAACTTATTAAATGTGCCACTGGTCACTGTTGTTGTAGATGGGGTCAAAGGACTTTTTGATTGGGTGCCGCTTCAAAATGGAAATTTGTCTTGAACGTCTGCTTCCATTTTTATAAGGACAAACAGGTCGTGGAGAGATTTTATTTTTTGTAACCTGAATATCTAAAACATGTTTTAACAAATCTTTTGAACAATACGTTTCTCACAGGAATATTACCTTGCCTTTCTTGTGTCTCTTCTTGTGTTTACTCTTGTTGGTTGTTCTAGGCTCCATGTTGATAATCATTACAATTAGAACCAAAGGCAGAATGGCATTTTGACTACTTACTGGTGTTATTAGGTTGTTTGATTATCATTTCCTTGGGAAAGAAGAGTATAATTAAAATGGTTTTATCTTTTTACATGTACACTGTATTTTTGCCATTTCCCTGACATGTTTTTTTTTAACTATGTTGTTAAAAGTTTTGTTTTCCCACGAGTCAAAGCTGCATTAGGTTAAGATTGAAATGTTGTCAAAGCTGCATTAGGTTAAGATTGAAGGCATGGGACTCTGACTGGTATGTGCTGGGGTTGGTCCTGCTTTAGTCCACAGCTGTCCTGGCTTTACACCTTCATCTCTATGGTCTGCTGCTTGTTCCTTGCTTCAAACAGTTGTTTCCTCCTTGTAACAAATTAATATTGTCTGACCCTAAGATAAGGGGGTTAGGTTCGGCAAAGAGAACAACTGGTGGCCCCAAACAACAACTGATAATTGTCTTAACCTGGTGACATTAGTTTGGTTCTTTTATATTCCAGTGCAGAGCTGTTCAGGGTCTCTTTGACCAACTCTAGTCTCACATTTTTCTCCACTACAACTACTGTTATTACATAGAACCTTCTGTATTAATAATAGGGATTTGATTCTTCTGTGCTGACTTTGTGTTCTTAGTTCCGTTCATGGTGAAATTGTAGCTTTATATCCTTGATATTCATATCTATCAATTTTAACACAAACTGTTTGACTCATTGGAACTATGTTTATTGTAGTGTTCCTATCTAAAACAAGTCTATTGTACACACAGTAATCTTATAATGGTTTCTTAATTAGTGACTGACTGTAATATGAACTGGTAGTTAATGCTGTTTCCGGTCAAAGAGGTTCTCTTCTTGGTCATGTGTGCGATTTCTCCAGCAACTCTGTATAGTGGATGACGTTAATTAGGGACTCACAATTGACCGAGAGGCAAGTTTTGATCCACTTAAATTCTAAAGTCAACGAAGACGTCACACCTTTTGACCCCAAAGAAAGGTCATGTGACCGGCAAAATCTGTTTCAGTTTCAGATGCAATACCATTACTAACATTATAAATCTGCCCAATCAGAGGCTGACATTGCCCACATGACTTTGTGAGTCTTTATTGTTTTTCTGCAGCGATGCATAGTTGTGGTTTATTGTGTTTGTTACATAACTGGGCGAGTTGTGGTTTATTATGTTTGTTACATAATTGGGCGTGGTTAAAATGTCACAAAGGATTGACATGAGAAAACAGTGGAAATAACCTTTAGACTGACTGTGCTCTACCTAAGGTTATTCTTACGTACCAGCTGTTTGCCAACTATGTTTGTGGACTGCCTTTGTGAACAGGTTATGTTGTAAAGTCACGTCTCTATACTTGTTATCATTCCTTCTCGTCAAAACCACCTTTGAATTCATCATTATTTGTCTACATAAAATTTTAGAAAATAGGACATAGTCTTGGGTAAAGAACAGTTTTTGAGTTTAAGATAAATCTGTATCAGAAAATAGGATTAAAAATGAAATTGTTTGTACGTTCATACTAATTTAATGTTCACTTTTAAGAAGACAGACACTGAGTCCGTCACCTGGGACGACCTCTCCCTCGCTCAGTTTATTCTTCACCTTTATGCCATTTTGTCGTTCTGATTCCCACAGTCCACTCTCTGTTTCTGCTTTTTTTTTATATTACACCTCAATCTCTGTCCAAATCAGCCTCAACTGGGCAGACGTCCCTTGCTGTCCCACTGGTAGTCTGAATGAAAGCAAGAAAAAAGCAGTTTTCCAGTCATGGCAGCAGGGGTATTTGATGACCAGATTAGTGCGTATTAGGCTCAGCAGCATTCAATCAGCCGTACACAGGGGCCACTGGTTTGAATCCCTCAGAGTCTCCCCTCTTTTCTCTCTTTGCTGGCCCTCTGCTGAATGCAGACTGGGGTTACGCGGGGAAACAACCGGCCGGGTCCTTGGTGAAGGTCAGCTGAGGAGGCCCGGCCATCCTGCGCCGCCTCCTCGGGGCCCGGCCCAGTGAATTATGCTGTCAGAGAGGGGAGATTTGTTTTATAACAGTAGGAAAGTGGGGCAACTACAGAAAGAAGGGAGGTGAAAGAGGGTATATTGAGAGGGGGGAGGGGGTACAGGGCAAGAGAGAAGAAAAGGGTGCAGGGTGGAGTTTGTGTGGGACAGGGTGGGGGCTGTCATTTAGGCGTGACGCATGATGGCACTGCGATTTGTCTCAGCGATGGCAGTAACGTGAAGAAGAGAACGCTGTCAAACTGTGAAGCTGGAGCTGAAGTGTGGGAGCGCATTGTGTTGGGTGGAGCAGTGCACGCACACATATGCAGGGAGACACACACACACACACACACACACACACACTGTCTCTTTCTTTCTTGCTCCAACACCTCCAGGCTAGAGGCCTCTCAGAGCGATGGAGTGCAGGTTAAGCAGCGCTGCTGCTTTCATTAGTCTTGGTTAAGATCCCCAGCCCCCCCCGACCCCCTCCCACCCCCCCGCTTCCATACCCTCACTCTCACTGTCTATCTCTTATCTCTGTTGTCAGGCTTCCATCTGGCTGACACACTGTTAAAAAAAAAAACGTAGAGAAAAACACACACACACACCTGTCAAGTCATTAGTTTGTGAGACAAGAGAGACGGATGATGGGTAACGAACGTGGAGCTGGACTATAACGTGTGTTCATATGTGATGCCAAATTAAGATCATTTATATTATTATATTATCTTCATATACATGATACTGGCAGAGGGTGACAGGTGTAGAGATATGGAGCTGGGAGGGAACACGTTCTAGAATCATTAGCTGCAGCACGTCACAGTAACTGGTAACATCTGGACTGCCTGATGACCCCCGCACTCCCTCCTACAGAATATTCTGCTATCTGTTCTGCCACAATGGTTGTAAAACATCAAAGTAAAAAAAAGAGAAATGTTGTTCATGTCAGAGGTTGTGCTTTACAATTCACTGCATTTGAAATGACCTCAAAGTCTTAACAGACTTTTTTTTCCTCCCCATGTGAAAGAATACACACGCGATTTCCCTTTAACTCTAGTGGAATGGACAGGACATCTTATCAAGAACAGTGTTTTGTCAAATTAAGTAAATATTAGGAGTTTACACACATGTAGCCAAGATGCTAACTAGCATTTTAAGTGCAAGGGAAAACACGAAATTTCTCCATGGCTGGTTTTAAAATGGTAATTTTGCCTGAAAATGTAGGGATTTGGAAAACTCCAGGGTACATGTTTGATAAATATTTGGCAAATTTCAATCCTTATGTATTTCTTTTAAATTACAACTTAATTTTGACCTTTCTTGTTATGTAATTGAAACAATGCGTGTTCTCCCTCGAATTAAGCACAGATTAATATTTTAAACTTTTCTTTTTTAATCTTTAAATCCATTGACATTTCTTCAGTTCTCTTCTTTCAGTCCTTCTTCTTCTCCTGCTCTTAATTTCTCACCCCTCCCTCACCCCCCTCCTTTCACTGTGTATGTATGTGCACCACTGCACATCTTCTGTTCCCTGTCGGCCCAACGTTCCTCTCTTTTCCAGAACCTCATGCCTTCATCTTTCTACTGTCCAATTCCCCTCCCATTCCCTGCTTAATGTTTTTTAAATCCTCCTCCTCCTCCTCATTTGTCTCCTCTTTCGTTTCTGGATGGGTGAAGATTGAGGGGTGCCCAGGGTGGTTTCCTTTATTTCTTCTAAATTTTTTTGTCAAAGCCAACAATCTTGTCTCTGCTGGTGTCCACCTGGCACTCTGCCACCACCTTAACACACCATTCCTCTTCCTTCTCCTCCTCCTCCTCCTCAGTGCCTACCGACACTCTGGAGTTTGTAATGGATGATGTGCAGATCCGGGTGGCCCACAGCGCCTGTGAAAAAGGAGCCACTCAAACTAGGGCCCGTTGCAGTGGAGAACAAGTGGTGCCCCTGTAGAGTTGCTGGTGGAGCGCCATTTGATTTGTCCTCTAGTTTTCTGCTTCCTTTGTCCCGCGGTCCTAAACTGCCCATGGGTGTGTGGTCGTCTTTCGATCGCAGATTTTGGATGGCCCTCATCTTTCAAACACCTGAATGTGAAAGCATTGCTGAGAAAGGCCAGCGATGAAAGGCCGACCTAGGCGGGTCAAAGGTCCCCACATGAAAATACCGCTTCGCTCTCTTTCTTCGCCGTACACTGGTGTGAGGGCAGTCAAGCAGGTGAACGTGGAAGCGCCTTAGGCAGATGTTAGCCTGCACAAAAAGGATTCAATGGGCCTCAACAAGGCCTTTCAAGCATTTACAGAACATTTACATTTTGTGCATTAGGCTGATCCTCTTATCCAGATCAGCGTCCATTGAGGGCAGCCAGAAAATGAGCTTAAATTCCCAGATCGCTGACATTACAAGCTAACAGTAGCAGGGGGTCGAACAGTACAACATGTCCCGACTCCACAGACCCTGGAGAAGGAAAAGTGGGAAACAAGGGCAAAAATAAAATCAATAATAAGTTAGTTGCTCCAAATATATATATATATATATCTGAACAACACATAAACAGGTTCTCAGTTTTTTAGAATAAAAGTTATTTTAAATAAGAGTTCTGAGATTTGGACTGTAGTATGATGTTAATCACTGAAACGTGTTAAAACAGGTCTGTCAGGCGTCTCCAACCGCCTCAACAAGGTTCATTATTATAATCACTGTGTTATGTTTTATTTGATGTGGTTTGATTTTAAACTGAAGCCTGAGACTCTAAAGTTAAAGTTGAGAGAAGCGTGAAAAAAAATGTAATTTTATTAATTACCAACGACACACATCTCTTGGGATTCTAGAAAGCAGATGGAGGTTGAAGGGAATTGCAGGTTCTAGAGGGATTTGTTTGGGGAAATGACAAATATTATAAATTATAGTAATAAAAACGCCATTGGATTATTATGAATGTTTTGGACTAAGCGTTTGTTGTTTAAGAGATGATCATCAGTAACTCAATTTATATCGAAAGTCTTCTGTCAGTGAATTTAATATAGATTTGAAAAGAGCAGGTTCTAAAGTCACAAAGGTTAATAAGGAAACATTGGCATCGGTTTACTCTACAAACAACTGTGTCAAGGTTGAGGAAGGACAGTGCTTAAAAATCCATAATTTCCTCTGTGCGGCCCCACCCGGAGCTCCCTGCTGCTAATTCCAATTAGGTCATCCCTCAAAATAGTCATGCATCCCGAAGGCACTGTCACAAAGAGTCTGCCTGTTAATGAGGCAGCCACTGATTGGGCTGGTGGTGTTCTTTGGCTAGCACTGAAGCTCAGCTGTGAACTGGTGCAGGTGAAAAATGCTGTTAGTGGCTCTAGTGGCTGTGGACCTGCAGAGAAGACAGGTGTCTGGACAGAGCAGTCGCTCTCCGCACGTGGACATGCTTTAAGACACTTTGAGTGCACCAGATGTCTGATCTTCTCTGGAAGGTCAACTCAGTGCTGAGGCTGAAGAGAGAGAGAGGGCGAGAGAGGGAGGAAAACAACCTGCTGCCATCCACCTTAGACTGAGATAATGAAGGTGAATTTGTGGAGTGAGTGGTTCATACATGTAAGGAGGTTTAATAATTTAAGGGCTTACAGTCTGAAGGTCACAGGTGGCTGAGAGCCAATCAGAGCTGTCCTAGGGTGAGGGAGGACTACGAACACCCATGCCAGTCACCAGTCAATCACAGGACCACATGCTGTATAGAGACCACCCTTTCACAGACACGTTGACAACCACGGTTCATTAACAGCAGGGGTGGGCCAACGTTTTGGCCGACGACGCACGATGAGGATGATTCGGTTTTGATTGGATATAGAATGCGAGACGAAATAAAGAAGAAAAAAAATAGAAATTTAAATTTGAAAAAATGTGATGTCTGCCTCCATGTGGTGGCATCAACAGAAATTACAGTCGGTTTGTTAAAATGGATGAAACAGAAGGACTGACATCAGTATTTACCTTACCTTGTACCAGAGTTTGGCAGGTCGGGTTAGGAAGCCCAGCTTCCCAGGAGGCCATAGTTTGATTTAAAGGGAACAATTAACCTTTTCCTGCATGGTCTTAGACTGTGGGGTCCTGGGTAAAAAAGTCAATAAAATTGTCTGCCAGTTTTTTCTTTTGCAGTTAGTATAAAGAAAAGTCAATAAGCTACATCGCTCTATGACCATTTTTAATATTAAATTTGACTATAATGTAAACGTAACCATTCAACGCTTATTGTATCTGTAATAAGAATCGCCCCGTATACATTAACACACACACACACACACACATTTCCTCTCTAATTGTGCTTCTGGTGGGATACGATGCTGGCACTGTGCTGGGTCCATTCAGCTCCAGTGTTTAATGAAGTTGTTTTTCTGTGAGGGCAGCTTTTCTCCGGCCTCTGACAAGCTGTTTCGTCACCGTGTCTACGATCAGATTAGAAACACTCCTGCTGGAACCAAAACCACTCCGGTTGGAACAGATGCTCTATACATAAAAACAAACCAGTATATGCTGATCTGTTTACTGCACAAGCACAACCTCGTTTCCGTTAGACACAAAAGTACATTAGAGCACAGTGACCTGGTGTGCCTTCAACCTTTTTTTTTTACTTTTAACTTTACTCCCTCAGCTGCAGGCGAGATAAATAATGACAAGAAAATAGAAAAGTTTCACTGTTTGCTGAACCAAATTGGAGTTCTGTATAGACTTGGTTAAGTCCTGCTCAGATTCTCCTCTAATCTTGGTCTTCTTGAGGATGTCTGGAATGTATGAGAGATTCCAAAAGCTTCTGTGGAGAGAATTGGAAAAAAATAGAAGCTAAAGTAGTAGCTGTTCCTCCAACCTGAACACAACAACTGCTTAAACTTACGACTGGCTCAAACACCAACAGCAGCATTCTTGCAGTTAGCTTGATTTTCCCACTTACAAATGTCAAATCCCACATGAAAAATGGATTCAGTCCATCTGAGAAAATGTTGGCTAAAGATGATGACCCTGATCCACAGGGCTGTCTGTGTTGCTTGCACACCTGGTATAGGTATTTGGGGATTTAACTTTAAAAGCTGTGCTGTGATGAAAAGTTGTTCTTTTTTTATCTGACCCAGGATCAGGTCATTGTGGTGGAACAGGAACTACAGCAGTGTCCTGTTGGTGTGGATCATATATTTATTTCATGTAGATGTAGATCAAACTCTGGTCATTTATCCCCAGCAGGAGGTTAGTTTTCAAACTTCTTCAAACACTGGACTATTTTGTGTAGAAATCACCTCCACGTCTCTCTTGGCCGGTGCAGCACAGCTTTGTTGTCTGATTGATGCCACTATCGCACAAATGTTCGGCTCTTAGACGTGTTTTTGTTTAAAGGTAATTTTCTAGGATGTATTTCATCATTATTTATGTTCTGCCTCGCCGCAGACGCAAAGCTGCAGCGGTTTTAAGTTACCGTGAGGCTCTGAGGTTGTTGTGACGAAGCTGAAACTTTTCTAGTGTCACTTTAAATCTTCCTTTTCATGTAAACACCTGCTGTAGGTACGAGCTGTTTGTTTAGGTGTGTGAGGCCACTGCATTCCTACTGTAACTCCACTGCCGACATCAAATCAAGTGTGAGGTGTGTTTGCCTCACAGTACGTACCTAGGTGCTCATAAAGGGAAAGAAAACAGGGGAAGACACAGCTCTTTGAGGTTGTTATAGACAGAGTAGGACAAACAAATAGGACAGACAAATACAAACGTTGTACTTCCTGAAGAGGAGATGAACACAGACAAATACAAACGTTGTACTTCCTTGAGAAACTGGAGGTTAGTTTTTTTCTTGCTTCCATTTTCCTTGGTTCCCTTGTGTGCTGTTTCTTCCAGCTTTTATTCCTGGGATTCATGGTTAAAATAAAAGCTTCCTCTCTGCAGCTCTGCCTCTTTCATGTCCAAGTCCATCCTTTTAGGGCCGATGGCCTCCGTCTGAAGAGAACCCGCTGCTTTTGTTCCTTGCCATTTATAGTAAAAAGGGAGAGATGAGAGTGTCCGATCGATGAGGAAAACATCAACCCCCAGGTCTGTGTTCATCTGATTAGCTCGCATTTCCACAGTTGGTTCTTCTGCTCATCTCCAGTCCACAGCAGTCCAAAGAGTTTTTATTTTACAAATGCCTGCAGCGTCTTGACAAGTCCTTTTGATTTCATGTTGGTGGTCTTAGGAGGATGATTTTTTTTTTATTCCTTTGTGGTGTATAAAATCTAGCAGAAGTGATGAGATGAATCGCTATCTGTCTTCTAACCTTCACTCAGTTCAAACTGAAAGACAGCAGTAGTTTTGCTGCATCAGGATCCCAACTGTTTTCAAGGTCATGAAAGACACCTTGAGCGTTGTTTCTAAAAGAAGCAACAGAATTATTTCACTTGTTTCAAGCCCAGTTCTACTGATTCAATCTGTGTCGATGGTTAATTAGGTGAAGCTACAGTTGATTGGGCAGCTGGGGTTAACAAATGTACACGTGATTTTAACATACATGTTGTTCAGTGTTTCTGCTGGGATTTTTTTTCTCTTACTGTCTTGAGGTTTTTTTGGTGCATTTGGACAACATGTCAATACTTTTTGCATTGAAAGGCAAATATTTGTCATTTTACTACTTTGGCCATGTTGTGTTATTAAAGTATTAAATCACAGAACCAACTGTGATGCCTCGTTCAGCAGTGGTGGTCAGTTCAACATCCCCAATGTTCTACTTTTATATTTGACCCTGTTTTATTTTTTGTTTGTTTTTATTTACTAAAGTTTTAGTTTTCCTTAACAAATCTTTGCAAACCCAGAGCTAAGAAGCTACGAGCACAGTGGTCAAATGCCAAACACTAAGAGCCAACTCTTCTTGTAGAGCCTCTGTTCCCTCTGTGCATTTACAAATACCAGCTTTGTAGAGAAAAAAAATGAGTCAAGCATAATGGATTATCTATCAAGAGGACGATTCATGTCCCTGTGAGCTGATTACCATAGAAATGAAAAATTACACCAGCGGTTGCCTGGATAGGAGGAAGGAAATGACCTCACCGAAAAGTGTAGTTAAAGGGCTGCAAATGCCAGGCTGCACTGGTATGGTGCCATCGGGAATAAAAGCTCGGCCCGTCCACCTGCCGTATCCCCTTCAAATCCCCACACACTGCTCTCCCCCTGGGTCAGGATGTAGAGAGAGAGAGGGATTTGGGGGTGTTGTCACACATTTTGGCAATG
>NC_024312.1:6442475-6446042 GCF_000523025.1 Cynoglossus semilaevis | reverse complement strand
CTCGGCTAATCCTCTCATTCAGCTTCCGACGGGAGGCAACGGGACTCCCACAGGCTGGAGCGCTGAGCGCGGCCACTGTGCGCTGAATAAACACACTGACACAGTTGTGGTCTTTTTCTCCCCGTACAGACGCTGAGCAAGACTTTCCTATACAATCTATTCTGGTCTTTCACTCTCTTCCACTAGGACATTAGCCCACTCCTCTGCCCCTCCGCAACCCATCGCCACCACAACCCCCAGATCTGAATAACATCCCTCCTTCTCGCCTCAGTTGCCCTCCCATCTTCATTTTCCTTCTTCCCGTTTGTCTTTAAACAGCCCTTTCTCTTCCGTTGTGTGAATCTGGCACAGCACTTTCCCATGGATTGTTTCATTACTACAAATATTTCTACTTTTCAACTCTTAGCGATCTGAGTCCTGTGATTAATTTTCTACATGAAGATGCTGCCGTCCTCGAGGTTAGGTCTAGACGTTTGTGGATTTTATTTCCACACATTTTAATGTATTGAGCTGAAGACACACCACAAGAATTGTTGCCAGATTTTACCCATGATTCCCTGTTGACTGAAGTCTGTACCAACCTGCACTGACTGGTGTGTGAAAGTTGTGTATGGTGCCCCCCCCCCAGGTCCACCAAGAGAGTGGGAAAGTGATGTAACCAAACTCAACTCTACACCAAACTGAGCTCTTGTCGTGGCCCGTTCTCGCCACTGCGTGTCTGTTCACGTGTGCTCCCATCATCATATGCGTGACTGCAGCTTAAATTTGAGGATTAAAGTTGTTTTTTTCCATTCAATAGTTTTACATTGTGGCCGTGATGAACACTTCCTGTCTACAAACAGGTACTTTGTCACAGAATGAACAGGTGTTTTCTTTGTAGTGGCTGTGACAAAGGCTTTGCAGTGAAACTCATGTGTCGACTGTTGTCACGATGCCAGCGCGGTGCGTAACTGAGACCTGCAGCGCTTTAGGTCCAGGGGTGTTTTCACCTGGAGCTTGGGGAGGATCAAACAGGTACGGAGCAAAACTAAACCCCAGGGAGCAGATGAAATGTAGTTGGTGTTAGTTTATACAACATCAACCTGATCCTTTTCAAGTAGCATTTTTGTGTCAACTTAATCTCCAGAATTATATTTTTAATCAAGGATAGACCACCATAGAGTTAAACTGAGGCTTAAATTTAGTTACAGTGTTCTACTGTAGCATATATTATTTTAACCAAACCAAAATAATATCTGTACTTCAGTGTATTTGAATCAGCTTCTCTGGTTTGCTTCAGGAAAAAAAAAATTCAAGTAATCCTTAGTGACCAAGGAGGCAAATCTCCTTTTCTCATGCAAGCTCAGTCCAACCACCATTACCTTATTTAAATATTCCCTTTGCTGTGAACACTCCTAACTCCCGCTGCCTTCAGCTCGTTCCTCACCCATGAATATGTCTAACGTGTGAATATATTTTTCCCAAGGTTATGCAGAATTAATGCCAAAAACTGCTTTGTGGAGTAAAATATGCAGATTCACACGGAGTGTTGGGAATCATCTTTGACTAAGCTAAGAAGAGGCCTAACACGACACTGACTTAATGTGTGGCGGCTCTGGCAAAGAAATTGTTGAACTGGTACAAAAATGTGTTAAACTCCTTCATGAAAGTCATAACACTGTTTGGTGAAGGACATGGATTCACGGGACTTCAGCTCTGTCTGACCATGAATATGAATATAGCAAGGAATTTCCTTTAGCTGACTCTAGGGGACACTGTTGAGCCTCTTGGCCACACCCCTACCAAAGGATCAAATTGTGATTGGACTCACGCAGATCACGTCCAGAGCAGTGGGAGAAGATGAGCTGCTGCTAACAGAGCCTTGTTGCTGCGCCAGGTGTTTCATGTCACAGCTGTTGTTTACACCGTCTACTTTCCATTTCCACCACGAGAGACAGAAGCCCCCTGTTTCCTGTCTGGTCTGACCCACCTGACTGCCCCAAGGTCAGAAAGTGAGAATGAGAACAAGCAGGGAGGGGTCAGTGGAGACGGTGTCTTTGTCCAGGACAGAGAGCCGATGCAGTTCCACTTCATTAGTACGGTTCCCACAGCCTACAAGTCAATCCCCTTATTATTATTAAGTATTTTACAAATATTTAGACATTTCTATGTGGGGGGTAATCATTGTGTAAAGGGTGGTTTTAGAGAAGCCGTAGTAAATTATGACTAAATGTTGCCATGGGAATTAGATTGTTTTTTCTGCCCAACAATCTAATCTCTGCGAAATTAGTTTTTTTTCTGCCCAACAATCTAATCTCTGAATCTGAAATCGACTGTGCAGTAACTTCAAGTGTAGTGAAACGTACAGTACCATATTTATGTGGTGGATTCACATTGTTGCAGCAACCAATCAGTGGCTGTTGTCAGGCAGCTTGTACATTTCTCACATTTCTCTCAAGTTCCTTACCAAACACTTCTACTTCCAGCCTCTCATGTGACCTCTGACCCTGTCTCTGACCCTGTCTTCCACTCTCTGTAATGATAATGAGGTGTTGTCCTCTGACGACCACTTCATTATCGTGACACATGTCAAGTCAGTGTTCAGATGAATGACTGAGAGGCTAAAAAAAACCAAACCAGTACATTTGGAGGTTGGAGTAGTAGGAAATAAATGTCAGGGCTGAGGTATGGCAACAGCAAAGGGAAGATTTTACAAGATGGTTGTGAGATCTGCTATGACGGACGGTTCAAAGGATACAGACTCTGAAGTTAGAGAAGCAACGTTGAGGTGGTTTGGATGTGTTGTTAATCTTTTAGTTTAAATGTTGTTTATGTTTTGGCCTTTAAAATACTTATGAGACAATGCAGTTGTGAATTACACACATAAAATTGCATGTAAAATATTGGCATAACGTTATGATTCCAGTAGGAACTGCCAGTGGGAAACCTTGATGTCATTGTTTTAGAGCACCTCAGTTTTGTAACCAGATGTTTGCTGGTTTTGCAACAAATTGTGCAGTTGCTCATAACATTGTGTTCATTTCTTCATCGTCAGTGACAAACTTCAAATAAACAAACTGATGGAACTAGTTTGAACGCGTTCTTCTAACTTGTGTTCTCTCTGTTTTTTTTCCCCCCATTAAAGCTGAAGGATACAGCTACCGAAATCAACGCAAGTTCTCCGAAGACATCGACTGGTCGTACGCAGGTGAGTTTTCTTAAGAAGCTCATCATACGGCACATAGCTGTGAATAGTAACTGTGAGTCATGAGTCAGAGGGTTTTACCTGCTGAATCAAATCAGTAGCTTCACCAACGATCTGTGTTTATGTTGTTAAATCTCTGCGTGTCGTTCTATAACAACATTTTCTTTCACTAATTACCTGATGACATCTGCAGGTGCGGAGTCTTGCGCAAAACTACAATGTGCTGTAGTTCTATGGTCTAAACAAAAATGTTTTTCACTGGTATAAAGAATACAGCGCTGTACAAAATGACAGGTTTTACAGGTTTAATAATTCTGTCATGGACTTGGACATGGACTTGGGTTTTAGTTGGTGTTGGTCTTAACTCCAGGCTCTGGGTTGAT
>NC_024312.1:6434736-6442437 GCF_000523025.1 Cynoglossus semilaevis | reverse complement strand
TTGGAAAAACTTCCTGCTAAAATCTTTGGACTGTGATAATATTTTGGGAGATGGGATTAGAATTAGAGGGTTCTCTGAGGGGATTAAAAAAATAATGAACAGTCTCTGTTGGCTGAAAATTTGGCTCATTTGACACAGATGAAGTACTTCATACTGTGGATTTCTAATACTACTGTGAAGGTTGTCTTCCTCGACCGTCAGCATTCATTCAGTCAGTCAGTCATGTTACAGTAGTGTGTGTTGAGGTATACATGACACTACAACATATTTGTCTCGTGAGAGGCTACTACAGTACTGCCACAAGAAAAACATTGCATTTACACTTAATGTAATACATACTTTATTTGGTTACTGAGTGGCACTATTATATTAAGGTAAACAGTTTAGGTTAACGCAGTTATATTCAGCAACTGTGTAAGTCCAACGCTCGTGCTCTGCCTGAAGCATACTGAATGTAAAAACTTTAGCATCAACACAAAGTTTGAAATAAGGAATACATTTTTTGGAGAGTGATGACAAACACAGTCTGGTTTCCATGACCTGCTGCAGGAGTCTTTTGTGTTGTGCTGCATGTGACACTGTTGTTTTTCTTCAGAACTGGCCCCGTACATATGGAACTCCTGCAGGATAATGTCGTTTACAATGATGTCTTAAAACCTCAAACTCGCTGTTTGGAGAACGACCATGAAAACATGAAGAGCATGTTGACATTTTCTTATTTCTCATGTTGTCATTAAATATTAGAAACAGATTTGCAGCCAGGTCTTCACTGGGTTCCAGGCTGCCCTGGGTCACGTGGAAAAGACGCTGCTAGAGACTTTGTAACATATGGATAACAGAAATGAACTCGGAGTGGAAACAGAGTTAAATGACAAGACTCACTTGTGTTCATAGACTCTTTTTTTAAAAATCTGCCCTTGAACCTCACCTCTGACACTCCGTCTCCCACTACACTTGAATCCCCAGTATAACAGCAGCACATTTTCAAAGCAGCCGTCATGTCTCATTTGAAGTTAAAAAATGATTTTATTTTATTTTTATTAAAGAAGTAGCTTAGTTTATCTCTGAACCTCAGAACACAATAACTACCAGAGATTCCACAAAGACATTATTTTGTTGAATCAGCTGGCACATCTTTAAAAGTACACTAATTTTTTTTCATTATCAGTTATTAAAAGCCTCCACCACTTTGTTGTTGCCCATGAGGTAGAAGAAATTTAAATTGGTTTTGGTGAACATAGACCATTTAGTTCTTTCTCATCCCTGCAGAGGGTGCTATAAACACAGTATTGGTTCTTGGTACATTTTTGACTTTCATACCTCTGTTTGTTCACCACTGAATAAATGAGGTCAACCAGTGCATCAGTCAAACCTCATCACTGTTTGTCTGTAGGTCATCGGTCTGTAGGTGCTGCTAGCTTTTCTGACCTGGAAGTCTGTTGTTTCCAGTTGGGCTGTTCGCCCTGTGGAAGAATATAACAGCAGCCAGTGAACAGCAAGTGTTTGCAGGCAGTGCAGTCACATGATTGTTCGTGTAGTACTCACTTGACACAGGCACCAGCTGGCCCAAACTCTAACACAGCACTTAATTAGCAGAACGTAGCAGAGTGGCTGCAAACATCTGCAGCGACTCATTAGTTACCAGTCTGAATATGTGGGCTGTTTCCTGTTGGAGAGAAAGAATGTGGACAAAAATAGACGGCTAACCAGATGATAACCTCATTTAGACATATGTCATGCTTATTAGTTTGGTTAATTTCCTGACCAGAATATGAGATTATCTCGCATTTATTTACATCTAAAATGTCAGAAATGGAATGGACAAGGAGACAGTACTTGCCATTACTTGTATCTGAGTAGAGGATTCTGGGAAATTAATGTTTTCATTTGCCACATGCATAGACTGAAGAAAACAAGATGGAATAAACATCCTCAGGAATAATGCTGCGTTTAAATTCTATGTCTTCCAGATGTCAGTGTGAGCCGACATGATAAACCTCTGCAGGAAATCAATTTATGATGAATGGTTGACAATAGGATGGGAACTGCACTCTTACAAAAAAGAAACAGCAACATCCACAGGGCTCACATTGATTTGTGATGAGAATGTTGTTGTGAAAGGTGGTTCCCAGAGTGTAGGGGCTGTCATGCTGCCACACAGAGCAGCAGCAGCAGCAGCAGCAGCAGCAGATATATGAGAACCACAGACTAACTGTACTCTTTTGGACCTCACGTCACTCCTTAGATCATGTTTTCAGTGTAAGCCTGAAGCTGAGGATCAGTCTGTGATGTGGCGTTTATGAGCTGGTGGATTAAACCAGGATTTCATTGTCCATGGTGACACACACGTGTGTTTGAATGGATGGATGGATGAACAGACGCAGGAGATAATTTGTATTCCTGTTCTTTTCCTTTTCTCTAATGTCATTCATCATGTCACTGAGTGAAAAGAACAAGAGAAAACTGATGCTGAACCCTGCAGGCGGAACGTCACCAAAAAAAAACCCAAAACCCTGCTACAACTGTGACCTCAGAGAACAACATGTAGAGATATACGTCTTAAAGCTAAATGTCATTAGCCTGTTAGCTTATAGTCTGTTTGTATAGTTTGAGGAGCAGAACTCCACTTTTGACCTTTGGGAAAGTAAGTAAGGTGTTCCTTCTGTTTCTGTTTCCTGCCTTTTCAGGAACATTAAACCAAAACAACTGGGCCAAAAAATTTCCCTCGTGCAGCAACGCGAAGCAGTCGCCCATCAACATTGAGGAGGACTTGGCCCAGGTGAAGCTTCAGTACCAGAAGCTGCAGTTTGATGGTTGGGAGAGTCTGACATCCGAGGGGACGACCATCAAAAATGACGGCAAGACGGGTGAGGATTTTGTACTTTTTTTAATGTAATCATTGATAATCATTGTTAGAACAAACACCATAGAAAACTGCATTTTTTGTCCAAAGAAAATTAGCATTCAAAATTAAATGATGAGTTACATTTAGTTAAAACAAAAAACAGAACAACAGAAATAGACACATCCTGGGTTCTATCAGTATAAGACAACCATCTCTGTCCTTGTGTCCAAATGACATTTGGTCCCAGATGGACACTGACTGATTCTCCCTCTCTATTGGTCAGTGCCTCCTTATTGTAAAATATACAGTTACCTGTTTCTTACTGACAGACCTGGGACTCTTTCATTGGACTGTCTCTCTCAGTCTAAAGGATTGTGAAACACAATAAGCTGCACTTTTCATTCAAAAGAATTGTTAAGTGAAATTGTAGAGCAGCAGGATCCAGGCCGGCCTTTTTACCCAGCTCCAAACAGAAGAGCCCACCATGTCTTAGGAGAAAAGGGCCCTCAGAGGAGGAAGAAGCGTCCTGTTGTTGTCGCCCTCGTTGTTGGGCTGCCAGCTTCACTGTAGTCTCTCACTAATGGAGTTGTTTGGACAGTCAGGTCTTGAGTACTTAAACCTGTTTTTATCAGCGCACTAATGGGCCCCAGTGTCGGTGCAAAGGCGCAGAGCGGCGTCATTACACGCCATTTACAAAACTCCCGTGCAGGCAGGAGAAAGACGGGAGATTTAGGTTTTTACAAAAACAGGTGATGGATGTGGCATGTGGGTATTTGTAGGCCACAGTACGACACTGTGCAAACAGGGCTGTCAACACCAATGAATCAGCAGCCGGTCCTGTCAATATTTGTCCTGCCTCGAGGGGAAATTGAATTTTAGGAACGGTAGAAAAGACAAACGGTACAGACAGAGAGTGGACGAATGTCGAGCCCATGACTTTTTTTTTTTACAAAGACTGAGTTTCATCCGGTTGTTCACATGGAAAGTGTGTGTCATCTGCACATAAAACACAATGGTCTCGTGGCCACCCTGTTTTTAAAGGGTGGTGGGCAGAGATGTACAGTGGAGCACAGAAGATGAAAGGACTCTAGAAGGATCCTTGTTTGTCAGACCATCAAAGGAGCTTTTTGATCCTGACCTTTTGTCAGGTCAAACAAAGACCGTACTGGAGGAGAGCCCCTCATCCACTGAGTCACTGTGTTGTCAGAGGCCTTGGTGGGGTGTATTATGGGATGTAGGAACCTCTGATCTTTTTCATATCCAGACAGGGGGTTGACTGCATTGTTCACCTTGTCGTTTATTTATTTTGTTGAATAAATCGCTGAATAAACGTTAACTTTTTTCCGCTGCATTTGAGCATTTTTTGTCTCTTTTTTTGTCTCCGTTTACTGGTTAGAGTATACTAGCAGAGTAATTACATAAAATAAAATCAACATTTTAAGACTTTTGGTTTTGATCTCTGACATTGCCTCTCTACGTTACGCCAGCAACACAGCTTGCCTGAGTGTTGTAGCTTTAGTTTTTTTATATATTTTTCTTTTAAATAATCAAACTTTCTTGTACGCTGATGTCACTCGAACTAACTTAAGGTTCATTACTGCCACCTGAAGGCTGGAGTGTGTGGAAGAAAATCCTCTCAGTGTAGTGTTCAAGTTTGTGTCTTTGTTCTTTCTCTCCTCAGTGGCAGTGGACGTGGATGGAGAGTTTTATGTCAGTGGAGGAGGCCTCAGGTCAAGGTTCAAGGTTGGACGGATCACCTTCCACTGGGGGCGCTGCAACGCTTCGTCAGAGGGATCCGAACACAGTTTGGATGGCGTTAAATTCCCTTTAGAGGTGAGCGTGTATTATTAGCTGCGTTGGTGTCTTTAGCATTGATCATGTTTTAACCTGGTGACAGCATTGGTTGTTGTACAGCTAACATGGAAGTGAACAGGAACACCCCTGCTAAAGTGCACCAGCTTATACAATAAGTACTGCGTGTGTATACGAGTGTCGGCCTGTCCTTGGTCGTCAGAGTAAACACGTCCGTCTTGTTTTCCACAGATGCAGATCTTCTGTTACGAAGCTGAACGTTTTGACTCCTTAGATGAAACCATCAAGGCTGGAGGCAGAATCACTGCACTGGCTGTGCTGTTTGAGGTTTGTCTGCACACGTCATTACAAATGTTTTCTTTCTTTCTTTCTATTTTTTTATGTGGAAAACAAGTGCAGTCCATGATATCCAAGCAGCAAAGCTACAAAAAAAGGTCAAACCTAGAAGCTCGATGGGGGCACACACTGACATGAACATCAGATACACTGTGACCCTGTACTGGTCTGATATTATATTATTAATTAAGAAATACAGATGATCTTTAGAACACAGATTAACAAAGATTATAACAAAATAATCTACAACTTTTTTTTTTACATGTATAATTTCAATAATTAGCAGAAAAATCGGCCTCATTCATTGGCTGACTCATTACAGTTTTCCCTCTGATTCACTGGGACCAAACTGAAGTGAATGTTCAGAAACTTTCAGCGTTAAATGAAAAACAGATGCACTGTTTCCTGATCACTACATTAATCACTGAGTGCAGTGAGTGACTCACATCCAAACTGGGAACCTAAAGTTCTTGACACCTTAATGCTACTTTAACACACTCCTCTGTGAGACACTGTAGGCGCCGTGTTAAGTGGAGAGGACGGAGAACCTAAATTAGTAGCTACAATTTTGTCTTTTCATCCAGACACGTGACGTTTGGTCTTGTACAACAGAGGATGTTTTTACATGGTTTTTTTCTGTTGTTTGAATTGTGATGAAAGTGTTTTTGAAGCTGTCAGTGGAAAATAAGAGCCATTTATGAATCATGAGATTACTCTATGGTGAAATGTGTGTGTATTTGGCTGCTAACCAAAGGGTTGACAGTTTAAAGCCACATGACATTTACTACAAAATATTTCCCTGAAGGGATTATTACAGTATCTGTTAAAAAAAACTGTACAATTTATCTGTTAAATCCTTATCTCATCGGTTGAGTTTTTTTTTTTACTTCATTAATCTTCCTAAGCTAAAAAGAGTAATTGAAAAAATAGATTGAAGTCCCTTCTATGTGCTTTCATACTTGGCCAAATAACAGATTGGAATCCAGACTCAAATTCTGATTAAAGTTAAAGTAATTGAATTTTTATCAGGCAATCTTTATCAATTTTTCAATTTATATATTTTTTTCTGTTGGGAGAATTGGAACACAAAGGTCAGGCCGGGCTTTTAAAGTTACAAAAAAACAATGAACAGGTTTTACCTAACCACATGATCATCACCAGCTGAGGATCATTTGTCATCAAATATTATATTTATTTCACTGCAGGAGAAAAAGAGACTGGTTGTTATTGTCTCCATGTGAGAGTATGAGTGAGTAACAGGTTAGATTATGTTTTCCAAGAACCTGGAAAATAAAATTCTGTTCAGCAAACCTTGATGTTAATAGTTATTCCTGTCCAATCCAGTGAGAGAAAGAGAGTCAGTCCACTGTGTTAGAAGAGTCTGATTCATATTTCTGGCTCTATATCTATATTTTGTCTTCTCACCTCTGGGTTTTCATGATCACCACCAGGTTTCTAAGCTTAAGTGCATTCTTTCTGCACCTCTAGTTTGTGCTGTTTCGCTGCCGTGGGCCTCTCTGGCATGTTTAAACCGGGGCTGTGTTGGAACGAGTTTAGAAACTCGTCTGAGCTGCAGGCTTCCATTGAGACTGCAGGTTATAGGCTGGGAAAATATATATTTATATGAAAAAAAACACGAGACCGTTTTTGTTGGCTAGCTGCCTCAACAGGTATGAGTTGGAAGTTTTAGAAACTCATGTTGAAGGGTGTCTGGTGGTTTCATTAGACCCTGTAAAGACAGGCATTTACATCAGCCCTGAGTGATGTGTTCACGAGCCGACGATGATGTTTGATTACACACCACGCATCAGATGCCGTCCCAAAAAATACTCAGAAATGAATTTGTATACATCAAATGAAAATGCCACTTCCTTTGGACGAATCAGAAACGTGACATTTGCCTTTTTCCCTTTCTAATTGCACTTTAATAAAGGTGCATTCCAGATTTCCTCCATGAAAAGCCACGATTATTTAAAGTCCATTTAAGTGCACTTTGTCTGGTTTAGGTGACAAACAACCACTTAAGTCTTTGGTTCTGACATCTGTTTTGGTTCCAGTGGAGCATGTTGATTACTACCAACCTGCTGCTCTGCAGTTATGACCAAAAGGAGGAATTCATATGAAGGGTTTCTCCACAAACACAAATAAATACTTCCAGCTGCAGCCGTGTTTATTACCCTCTCAGTTGTAATTGCGTTCGGCTCGTGGAAAAAAACCACAGGGTCGTGTGAACAAAACAAACACATCATTTGAATAATGGCAGAGCCGGGTCAGCAGGTAAAACCATTAGACACATGTCTTAGCTGTAGAGCTAGACGGACTTATTAATGGATTTAATGTCAAAATGCAGAATTATACAACAGTATTTGACAGATGTCTAATTCAACAGTCTTCAACATGAGGTTCACAGCCCCTGCAGGGGTCAGTAGAGTGTTAATGTTGTCTGTAAGGTTCTTGTTGCTCCGCTGCTCTAACTCCGCTGTTCCCTTCAACAGTTTCAATAATTATGATGGAGGATTTTAACATGTTTAATGTAAACAACGCTGTGTTTTTATCCACAGACGAGCAGAGAAGACAACGACAACTACGCACCCATCATAGACAGCATTCTCCGAGTGAGCAGATTTGGTAGGTCCACGTCTCTTCTCCCCATTTTTATTTATTGTTAAATGCACAACTTTTGTTTTTTTTTTTGTTTTTCTTTTTAA
>NC_024312.1:6393274-6434691 GCF_000523025.1 Cynoglossus semilaevis | reverse complement strand
AGGTCTGCTGCCCAATTCCACACAGAAGTATTTCATCTACAACGGCTCTCTGACCACACCACCCTGCAGTGAGATCGTGGAGTGGATTGTATTTAAGGACAAGGCGGACATTTCTGACCAACAGGTGAGAGCTGACCAGCACTTTTAGTAGCGACCGTACATCCATTGACAGTACAGAGTCCATTTCATTTTATCTACCCTAGATTTTGTTTTTTTGTCCTTTCACCAAACAGTAGGGATGTCCGATATTGTCCAAACACTTAGTTTCCGATTCCGATATCAACTGATACTGATATAGGTCTGGCAATATTTATATTTATCTGTACAAACCACTGTATGACTTGCTGGTACCATCATTCTGCCTACAATCCCCCGATTATTAAAATAGATTAATTAAATGATCTGCAATGCTGCCATCTAGTGACTTTCACTTTAATATACAGCCGTTTATCCCCAAAACTATTTTAGTCATACATCATTTGGCCAAACCCAGGCACTGCCTTATCGGGTTTTCATTATAGACTTTGAAATCATAACTGGGACAAAACATGGACTTAGAGTTTGGAGTGGATTTAGAAACCTGGCTATAATTTTTCTTCCCCTTCTCTTTACCCCCTTTTTCCACTTTCACGATTTTATGTTTTGCTAAATCAAAAATGATTAGTTTTAAATCATCCAAATGATCTCCTGAAGGCGAGTCCTTGCCACTGCAGTCTCTCCAGGACGCTGGAGGTGACGTGTCTCGGCTGGTTCAACATTCCAGCTCAGCCCAGGCTTCTACAGCCTGATATTTTCAATTGTTAATGTCAGGACACAAAGGGTTTAAATGGCTCTGCCTGAATCAGTAATACCTGCCCCGGGGTGAGGGAGAGAGGGGGGGGGGGTGACTCACCTGGGCAGGTACAGATGCAAACTGCAGGTTATTGGTTCTAGTTCAGCATGATTGATGCCTGGCCCACACCCACTCATTTCCACTGTGTGTAGTGATGAAAAATAATGAAAAATAAAGTGTACGATGTGCACTTTATTTTTACATGAACTCTTGTTGTTCTGGATTTGTCATGAAACACTGTTTCAGAAATGTTTATATGGAATATGTGTAATGTATCATTATATTTAGGTTAGAATTCCATATTGTCAAAGGTAGACTTGGTTTTTGTGTCACCTGATGAGGTACATCTCATCACACCGGACACAGAAACAGATGGCTTCAGAGAGTTTTGGAAAATAAATGTAAGGAGGAAAAAAATACAGAAAATCTATTGATAAAGTCAGTAGTAAAAAAATGTTTTCTTTGATATAGGTTTTACTTTGTTGTTGACAGAAGACTGTAGTCTTGAGTAATATTGTTCCTAACGTTGTTAAATGTTTAGTTTGCAGGTCACATTCATATCAGCTTGGATGTTTGGTACTGAACTGCTGCTTGTTTCCTGACGTTGTCCTGTTGTTGTTGTTGTTGTTGTTGTTGTTGTTGGTGTTGTTGGTGTTGTTGGTGTTGTACTACAGCTGGAGATGTTCTGCGAGGTGATGACCATGCAGCAGGCCGGATACGTGATGCTGATGGACTACCTGCAGAACAACTACAGGGAGCAGCAGCAGCAGTTCATGGGACAGGTGTTCGCCTCCTACACGGGCACGGAGGAGGTTGCCACGCCAGGTACCCTTCAAAATATCACAGTTAGAAAAGAAAACTAACCTGCCTGAGGTCGGAAAGGTTTATGTCAGTGGGTGGTGGGAAGGTGGTGGAGGAAGTTAATGCAGTTATTATTGAGTTGTCCATTTGACAAAAATGATGGCAAAACTATTTTTCATTTTTATCCTCGTGTTTTCATGTTATAGTTTTTACCAAATTATAGATTCAGGTTTTTTGGATATTTTTCTATATACAATTTTAAAGAGTGGCAGGAAAAAACATTGAGGAATCCTAATATTTTCCTTCTAATTCTGGAATTTAAACAAAACATTGAGGAATCCTGATATTTTCCTTCTAATTCTGGAATTTAAATTAATATCTTGGGGTGAGATTGAAAAATAAAGGTAAACTGAGAATAGAAAAATATTTATTGGAATAAAATTAATACTACAATGATATAAATAATCTAATAAATATATTTTTGTTGTGTATGGCTACAATCCTATCAACTGTAAAAATGTCCAGAGAAGTCATAGAGTGAAAGAGTAAAATCCCTTGTACGATAAAAACTCTGTGCGGTGAAGTACCTCAGTATTACTACGTCTGACCTCAGCGTGACTCCAGTACAAAAATAAATACTGCTGTGATCTGTACTAATGAAATGTAAATGCATTAGAAAAAGTGAATAGAATAGAAACACTAACGTGAGCCACGTTAGGTCACAGTGGTGAATGGAATCAGCTCCATTCTGGCTGTGGTCCATCATCTGTGATTAACTCTAATGAGCTGTGGTTTTTACGAGGCTCTGGTAACAGAGACCAGATGACCATTTGGTTTTTAAAGTGGGGTTGGATTTATTTTAATAGTCCTGTGGTGACAGACCTGACCTTAGACCGTGAAATAAAATAATAAACATTCTCTCTCTCTCCTGCTCCTCAAACAGACAAATTACCCATATTATAATATTTATTTGGTTTGTTTTAGAAAAAAATGTGTTGTGATCTCACGGTGATAGATTCCCACAGTTATTACTGTCAATAAGGGACTGTCACAATACCAGCAGCAAGGTACAAGTGACAACGTGTTTATGGCCTGACAGAGTAAGTCATTTCACAGAGACTAGTTGCTGTTAGCATAGCATAAACAGTGTATTTATTTATTTATTTATAACAACTCACATGTTTAATTATTTAGTTTTCTCCACTGAAGTAAAAAAAATATTGTATTTTGTTCTTTGTTCAACATTCTAATAACTTTGTCTTAGCAAATTCTGACCTCTGGTGGTCGAGTTTATTTAGACGCTTCCTTTGAATTGAATTTTGCTTTTTTTGCTGTTCTACTTTTAACACTTTTTATTAAGTATATTTATATTATTTATTTAGGGTTTAAATTAATTTTCTACATTATTTTTATTATAAAGTACCAGTATACCTGGTCAAACTCCTTACATGTGTAAATGTACTTAAATAAATACCGATTCTGACTAAGTTTATTGTACAAAAAAATGGCTTCAAGTTTATAAAAGCTGTTGTTCATTATTATGCGTGTCTCAGTTTGCAGTTCAGAGCCAGAGAACATACAGGTGGCGCCCTACAACCTCAGCAGCCTGCTCGTGACGTGGGAGCGTCCTCGAGCTGTGTACGACGCGAGCATCGAAAAATATTCTGTCAGCTACAGAGTGGTCAACGCTGAAAACACTGCCCCCACGATATATCTGACAGACGGAGACCAAGATGTGGTGAGCAAATATATATATATATAAATATTAACTTTCCTTCGAGTAACAAATCGACTGTCGTGGTCTGTGGTCTAACCTACTGTTATCCCACATTTGAAAACATACACAAAAACTCTTACCAAGTATTGTCATTCATATTTTTCACCACTAGGGGGCAATATTGGACGATCTGTTAGCCAACACCAGCTATGTGCTCCAGGTGGTGGCGGTTTGCACCAACGGCCTGAACGGACGTGTGAGCGACCAGATATCGGTCCTAATGCCCGTCAGTGAACCTGGTAAGAGCAGCCGGGCCCAAAGCTAAGACCAGAATGAAAAAGAAGAACAGTTTAAGTGTTTATTTATTCAGTTATGTGGTTTAAATAAACTAGTTTTGAAATGTTCCAGAATATTCCCACAGGGCGAGACAAAGACAATGAAGTTAAAACAATAGATAACTATTAAACTTATAAAGATAGTTATTAAAACTTGAACCCCATTTTAAATGTGTTCCAAACCTATTTTGTTTTACCATGTGTCTGTTTAATTTGACTACAGACTAAATCAGTATCAGAACATAATAGTGTTGTTTTTAAATCGTCCGTGAGGAATTGTTTGAGACTTAAAAATAAATCTGAGCGTGAATGTGTTCAGTAAGGGCCTGAAGAAGGAAATGTTTAATTCAGCTTCAATGGTTAAAGTCAACCTTATTTAGACCTAATAATCTGCCTCGTTTGTTAAAGACGAATTGTCTGTCACTGTATACAAAGACTTTGTTGCTGCTTCTAGGAATATTTTTTTCCGTCTATGACACGACACATTTTTCATCAACCATGTTTGTTGTTCTCTTTTGTAGTTTTCTGTCCATTGTGCTGCAGCCACATTTGTTTTCCCTCAGAAACGCTCCTTTCACATTCCCTCTGGAACAAACTCTGTGGTGTTTTTCTTACTCTATTCATACTCCACACTCTGTGCCACAGTTACAGTTCGTCACCCACTCACCCACAGCTCTCGTCTGACTTTCTGTTTCTACAGTTTTCATGCGTCTGTCTTCATATTTTCTGTGTTTCTGAGACAAGGGCTTTGGTTCTCTGTAACCTTGTCACATGAACAGACAAAGTCTCCAACTGTCTTTTGCTTTCACTCTGTGGCGTCGTTCCATCCACATCTCACAGTAAGAGAAACGTGTGCGTCATGGAATGGAGTGCGCGTCAAAATAACTGTGTATTATAACTGAGCCTGGTATAAAATAAACCTGTGTTGCTACTGCTGCATCTCAGTGAAATATTGCAGCATTGAGAGACTAACCCTGATGTGTTTTGTTTTTTTACTTTACTGTCTTACAGTAACTTCCACTAACTTAGGAAAGTTTGATCGAGCTGCTGCAAAATTATACTTCTTTTCTTTCCTAATGCAGAGTGATACTTAAATATTAGACTGAATTAAGATAATATTTAAATTTATATACATTATATATATATTTCAAAACAGTATATAATTAAGTATTTGTATAGTATAGCACATTTCAAAACAATATATAATTAAGTATTTGTATAGTATAGCTTATAAGTATTTGGTATTATTCTCTGGTTTTTAACAACGCCTTTATAGTGTAGCTGTAGACACGTATATCAGTTTTAAATGTTTATCACAGGATTGTAAAAATGTAACTTCAACAGTCAATTTAATAAGCTTAAAATTCCGCACCTCCTCGTCGTTGTCTCTGTCACGACCACCTAAGTAAACTTGTAAAACATCACCTCATGCTTCACATTCAGTGTGATCTTGTTTTCATGCAAATCACTTCACCTCTGACAGGTAAGTTTCACACCTGTTGCCCCTCCCACCCTCCCACCCCCGTGTGCTGACCTCAGTTTATGTGGCATTGGCAAATAAAAATGACTGAATTTCTTGTGTCTCTCAGATGAAATAAACTCACAATGTAACATTCCAAGAGTTTATATGGACACAAAAATAGCTATATTTAAAATATGTAAAATATTGATTAGTTGCAAATGTTGTCAAGTTTTCCTCTGTTGGTGTTTCCTTTTGCATGATATTCCAGTGTTTTTAACATGCTGCATGGAGGTGGTTCATTTATGTGTGAACCTTTTCATCTTTACCGTTTCTCACCCTGCCATTTTATGCATTTGACTTAATAACAAGTTTAACACAAATGTATGTTTTGAAGTATTTTTATTTTTAAGAAATATACCATATCACAACTCAAATAATTATAAAGGCAAACTATTTTTATGGCATCAATAATACTTCATTACTATCTTCTGTTCTACTTGATATAAAAGGTTCTGTTCTGGAGACAAAATGAAGAATTCTTTGTAGATTATGGTCATTACAACAACTTTTTATATTTATTTCAATCCAGTAACTAAAGTTGCAACCTGTGTATTTTTTTCAGACAATACACTGGATCCAGATTCAGAAGAATATAATAATGAGGTAATTTTTTTTATCTAAGTATTTATTCCTTCTCATTTATTTATTTGGTTATTTATTGCTGTTCATTTCAACAGGACACTTATGAACCTGATCCTTCATGGAATGACTCCTTGGAATCTGACGAGGACGACCTGTCCTGGTTTCCTGAACCCTCACCAAGAACCACGATGTCTCCATTACCTTTTTTACCAGACATCACAACAACCACCGTTGATTCCTCTTCAAGAAAAACTAGCACTGATCCTGAACCTCCTCTGGTCAAAGCCACACAATTTGGTCAAGTCCTGAGCCATTCAGACGAGAAAGTTGGCAGCACTACCCCTACTCTGCCACCAGGCGTCACTGTGCCACCAGAAACTAGAGAAAATGAAGATTTTCTCGGCAACGTTCCGTTTTATTCCACAACCAAAAGTGCAGTTAACGAATTATTTATTTCCACTTCAAAAACTAATTTAAATTCCAATACACGGACAGATGGCGGTGTTGCAGACAGCGGTGCACAAGGTGGTGCTACTACTACAGCAACTACTGCGTATACAACTTCAAACTCTAGAGGTAGTTTCAGTAGTACAACAACGTCCAGTCCACCATTAGCCAATGCAAAGCCAAAAGATGGTTTCAGCTCCACAACTACTCCGTCATTCACTACTGCAAACTCAAGAGGAGGTTTCATTACAACCACTGCTGCTGCATTTAGTACTGCACAGCCCAAAGTTGGCTTCAGTACTACAACTAGGACTACTTCACCACTGGCCAATGCAGTGATGAAAAATAACATCACTACAACCACAGCTGCAGCATTTACAAGTGCCAGGACAAAAAGTGGTTTGACTTCTACAACTCGTACTTTCACGACTGCAAAACCAAAAGGTTTCAGTGTTTCATCAAACACGTTGACTACGACCACGGACAGTTCTCATCTCTTTGACCTGAGCAGGACCACAACACCAGCCGTGGTCACGGCCAGGACTGATGATAGACCGGAAGACGTCAGGCCTGAAGGAGGTCTTTCAGAGATCCCGTCTGAGACCTCCTCACCTTCATCCTCTCGCGAGACCGTTACTCAGTTTTCTACAAGTTCCACCTCAACCCATGTCCAGTTGAGTGCTGTTCTCTTGCAGACATCAAAATCTATGTCCAACGGTGAGAGCCCCTCTACCCCCCCATCCTCTTCGTCCTCCTCCTTCACCTCCTCCCCCTTGTGTGACACCGTGGACCCTCCTACCTGCCTGACTGACCCTCTTTCCTCGCCCTGGCCTGTGTTGTCTGCCTCAGCGTTGGATACCCAGCATGCCTCTGCTACTGCACCACTGTTTAGCTTTGATCCAGCTTCTCCTGCAAATCCTCCGCTTGCTACCTCCACCCTGACTCACCCCCTTCAATCCTTGCAACCCCTGTCTGGTTGGGACTCCGTCTCCCCTGGTGTTCGGTTTGATGATAACGATAGTGATAGTGATTTTTTGTTGTCTGGCTCTTCGTCTTCCTCGTTCTCCTCAGGTGATCCTTTAGTGTTTAGTGGCACCCAACATGTGCTAACGGTGCCGGATCTCTCAGACACCACCGTCACTGCCCAGCCCTTTTTGGATCCATCCACCGCCTCCCTGTCTCTCAGCCCAACCCTTCAGCCCTCAGTCTTTGTTTCTAGTGACTACACCCTGTCTGGTGTGACCCCAGGTTTATCCAGCTCTGTCACAGGTGGGTCTGACGACTCAAGGTACGCCACAGGGACCACAATAGAATCATTTCTCTCTGAGTTCAGTGGTGATGGGTTTACTTTTGCCAGCAATGACGTCCCTGTGTGTGGCTGTTCTCTGGAGCCGTCAACACTCCCGTCCTTGTTGCATGCCTCACCTGATGTCCCGCTGTCGTCCTCAGTCTGGGACTTAGATCTTTACTCAAGCGTTGGTTTCTCTTCAGACTTTGGTGTTGGTGTAGATGTCCGTCATTCTGTATCTGTGGTGGGTTCTAATGTTTTGCTTACAGATGAGCCTCTGCTCTCACATAGTGCTGTTTCAACCTCATCGTCCTTTTTACACTCCCAGCTTCTCAGAGCCACCCACAGTGACCTGCCCGTTTCTGTTGCAGCCACAGGGTCTGACGTCAGGACTCCCGGTTTCTCAGCGTCAGATGGGAACTCTGTCCTCCATATCTCTGGCCACCTTTCCTCCCCCACATCCTCCCCTTACACCTCCACTACAGAGGGGCAGATGTTAGATATGAGCAGCAGTGCCTCTGGCTCAGCCCTGTTCCCTGACTCTCAGGAAGGTGTAGATCAGGAGTGGGATAGGGTGCAGACTTCAGGCTCGGGTGAGGGCTCGGTAACTTATTCAACCCAAGTTGCTTACACTAGTCCCACATCTACAACTTCAGAGTCTGGTCAGAATCCAGATGATCTGGATGAAATTTCGTCCTCGGCCTTTTATTTTGAAAGCGAGAGTGGCAGTGCCATCACCTCAGAGGTAGGAAGCACCACATCTCCGACCGTTCCTGCTATGTCCTCACCGTCACCCTGGTCACTGGGTGGGGAGGAGGAGAGTGGCTCAGGGCAGAGTGAAAGCCTGTACGACAATGAGACGTCCTCTGACTTCAGTATCCCCGAGCGCACAGAAAGAGAGTCGGAGGAGGAGGAGGAGCCAGTGGCAGGGGAAAAAAACGCCAACGGTGGGGGGGGGGGGGGGGGGGTCGACCATCGCTACAAAAATGGGAGCTACTCTCCTCAGTAGACCTCAGTAGATTTTTTTAATACCTGAAGGAGAAACATCCACGTCTGTTCCTGCAGATTAAAAAAGCCGCCAACGTTGGGGGTGGGGGGGTGATGTCCGAGAGAACAGGCAATGAAGAAGAATTGTGGACACTCAAAAGATCACTAATCCATCATCTATCAAGATCACCTAACCATTGTCATACAGAACCTTCTCTAACAGAATAACATAGAACCAGGAGTACCCAAGTGTTAGTGGACCCATCCCATCAGGTCTGTAATACATGCATTTCATGATGTGATGTTTTGGATCACAATCGGTTGTGATTCACATTCACACACATCTTTTATCTGTGTGGTACGTTGACAGTGAGGTCAAACTCCAGTTGCAGTTACAGCAGTTATATCTGACACTTTAAGAATGTTTGGTCTTGTCATCCCCGTCATCTGGTCTACGGTGGACTGGCTACACCGTTTGTCTGTACCAGGACTGTCGTTACCGGTCTGTTTGTCTTCTTCATTGCTGACAAATTAACTTTAGGTGCATTACTGCCACCTACTGACCAGGTATTTAAGTGCGTTAATTTTTAACCATTATTTTAATTGCTAGTTGTAAAGTTGTCCAAGCCCTAGTTTCAATACAAAACAAGAAAAAGGTCAGTTAAAGACATTAGTTCTTTGAGTCGTGTAATGGCCATTAGAGGGCAGCAAAGCTGTTTGAGAGGTCCTCTAGTTCAGACCACATCCATGTCTGTATTATTCTGTATGTGCATTGCACATTAAAAGGGATACAAGGGTATACATCTTCACTTAGTTAGTCTCTTAGCAGTAACATCTATTAAACTTCTGTCTCCACAACATCAGGAAATGATCTTTAATCATCATTAGAAAAATGTTACCAAAGTAAAAAAACAACCATCTGTTCCACAAAAACCTACAGGATTAACCTTTTTATAACAGTTTGCACCAAAAAAAAAATTGTAACATAATTTATGGTGTGATTTATTTTATATAATTGATGAAAGAAATTGGATATCTTTTAGACCAATCCCATATGTGTAGAATGGTGAACAGTTTTCTTTACAATAACCTGACAGCAGCACAGATCCTCCGAACTGAACAAATGTCCTTATGTTTACGACTCATTAGGTGCAAATTGACTTGTCAGTTTGCAGACTGTGGGAGAAATTACAGAAAATTAACCAGTGAAGAGGTGAAGCTTGCAGCAGGTAGATAATTCATCTCAGCCCACACCAGCCTCTCTGTATGTTATTGTGTTTTAAGTGGTAATATTGCTTAAAACCCTCTTCAACGGTGTTCAGGGACATTGCGAGTTTTAAGAGATTTCTAAGTGAGACATTCACAGTTTTATATTTATTGTACTGATTTTCACTTTGATAAAAAATGTTTGTGTGCTCAGTGTTTAGTCCTCGAGGTTGAATGCATTTCTTGTGGAAAAGTTTTGCTCGGCAGAGCAACTTTGACAACAAGTCGAGGTTTTTTAGATAACTGCAGACAGACGTTGATGAAGAGAAATAAAAGGGAACGAGTCCTTTACTGTGTTGGATCAGGAACGTGGAGACGTGAGTCTGGAGTGACGTCTGATTGACATTAGCAGGAAACAGAAAGTGAGGAAGGACAACGAGACAGTATTCAGACTTTATGGTCACATAAGAGAGAGTGGTTTTGTCTAAAAGAGCGGGGGCTGAGACGGAGGTGACCTGATAGTGGATACAGATTGAACAGTTTGGTTAGAACATCAGCAGTTCTTAGTGCATATGTTTGACATAGTCATTGTGTAAAATCAGTATAGACTCTATAAGATCCTTCATAGTGACTGATGCTCAGGTTGCATTACACGTGAATATATTTTGAGCATATTTAAAATAGTTAATTGTGGAAAAACCTTAGACAATTCAATAGGTTCTGGAAGGGTGAAGTTTGTTTGATAATTAAACTGAGTAAATTTCACTAGTTTGGCTTCACATACTACATATGTTACAGGTGTTTTTATACTTTTTCTACTGGGTCTTGGTCAGTGTCAGGAAAATGATTTTCCTCATTCTGGTTTGAATCACAATCATTCAAACTTTTTTTAATCATCAAGTGGAATATTTTGGGCTAAAATCCTTGGAGTCATAGATTTGGAACATGAATACTGTTTTTGTATTTTCCACGTATCTACGTTTTAACAATTTACCACCAGTAAAACCACCAACCTGTCATTTAGTTCAGCTCCAGCTCTTTGACACCGCTCCATTGGGAAGTCAGTGTAGACATTTTCCTTGTTTCCTCAATTCTCCTTAGCTCATCATCCAGTCGCCCTCTTAGGCCTCTTCACCATCCTCTGTCCAGGCCTTTCTTTCTGTTTCCCTCCCATTATCACCATTATAGTGTCCAGGGTTTATGAGAGGCTGTGTGTTGTATGGATGGTGGAATGAATGGAGTTTTTTTTCTCTGAAAGTGCAGTGTAGAAAGCACACAACAGGCTCTTTATGAACTGGTCAGCAGGGCAGACCCAGTCATTCATAGCTGGACTGATTCAGTCTGTGTAGAGGAAGTAAGTTCTACTGACTAACACACTGCCCAGTCAAGGATAATCCACACACTAGTGTTTTTGTTTTGGTTTTTTTTGACTGGTTATCAGAGGATAAAGAGAGGATTTATCCACAGCTACTCAGTGAGGTCAAATTCAGTCAGGTTTTTTTTCCTCATTATTCCAAGTCACCATTGTGCTGCTTGGTTGACTAAAGCTGAGCCTTGTTTGTGTGCGCGCCGCTGCCGTTTGCATTGTGTGTTCTCGCTTGATCTGTGATGAACCTTTGGATTATGCGGCTCTGCACCACTCTGTGTTTCTTTCAAGTGCTTTGAATGTGATTAGTGCTGCGTTTGTGCCTGAATGCGAGTGGTGGTACATTTTCTGTCACTGCTGGGATGTTATTACGGGTTCATGTTTTTTTCCTCAAGTATATCACTAAAGATCTGAGGGTTTCGCAGTTTTACGTCTGCAGAGAGTTCAAGGAGGCCAGAGCTCCTCCGGAGGCAGTAATGAGCTCCGTGTTGAAGAAAAGACCTGAGGTTCCAGGGACTGTAGCTAAATGTAGACGCATCAAAATGACGAAGAAATGCAGTCGCCTGTAAAAAGAACTTATACTTGTTACAAGGTACCTGTGCTATTAGTTAAAAAAAAGTGATTAATTACACTTCTTTAGCCACATGCATTTAAGGACAAAATTGTGATAAAGAGCAAGGATTTTTTTGGCAGCAGTTTGGAACAGCCATTCTAAATGGATTGCTTACATTTTCTGCCTTAAATACAGTATTTTTCAAAACAAAAAAACACCATTGTTAAATTATTAGGTTATGGTTGTTTAGCGCACGGATCCGAATCGACGTCGACCTACTGTATATATAAAGCCTGTTTTTAGGGGAAATGTGAAGTGTATGGAGTCACATTCCTGCAGCTGCAGCAGCTTTATCTCACAGTGACGGCTGGTTCGTGTGCTTCCTTTCCTCACCTCACTACTGTATACATTCTCTCTTTTCTCTGCGTTTCTCTCACTCTCTCTGTCCTTCTCTCCAGATGTCAGTAACAGCAGCCATGAATCGCGGGTTGGTTCCATGTGGGACAAAGAGAGAAAAGCCGTGGTTCCCCTGGCTGTCATCTCCACCCTCACCGTCATCGGGCTTATTATTCTGGTCAGCATCCTCGTCTACTGGAGGTCAGTGCTCCCGGGGAATGTAATGTCAGTCTTGGCCATCAGCAGACACAAACTGCCCACACAAACCAGTACGCATAAGACGCTAACTGCAGTGAAAGCCTGCTGTCATGTTGCTTGGGAGGTTTAATCCTGTGGAACATGAGCTTGGTCTTAATCTTACATAGATCTGTGTGTGTGTGTGTGTGTGTGTGTGTGCACCGTGTATTCCAATATTTGTGGGGACATTTTGTTGGTCTCCACTGAGTTATGGTTAGAACTTTGTTCAGACATGGTACCGTGAAAATTCAGGCACATGAGGCATATAATCTGGTTAAGGTTAATATATAATAGAGGTGTCGGGGATGCATTATGTCTATTTGTGTGTGTGTGTGTGTGTGTTGCCACATTCAGATCCATTAAACGAAGGAAGTCTTTCAGCTGCCTTCACCTCTCTTGTCTGGGAAGTGTTTTAGTTTCTCTCAGTCGACCTTGAGAGATGCTGTTTTTGCTATTTATTCAGACTCATGAAATACAGACATGGAGTAAATAAAAGTTTCTTTGGTAATAATTTAAAAATAATTTTCCGGGCCCCAGAGATGCACCCGGTGCCTCATTGTGTCCTGTGGAGCGTTTCTTGCTGCTCACTCAGACTGTGAAATGAATGAGCTTCTTCAATTTTCCTCAAGGACACCCAGTGTTTCTCATCAAGCTCCACAAATTGTTGGTCTTGTTTTTGCACAACTCACATTGTTGTATCGCAGAGATTGCGTTGTACTAAACTGGTGATAATCCTTCACCCACAGGATTAATCCTGGTTAAAGATGCTTCATGGCTGCAGGAGCTGTAACTGTCCACTCAGCCAAGACACACACACACACACACAGTCAGGGGATTGAAAAGGGCATCTGCTTGATTATGTCAGACACTGAGACTCATGTCCATATCCTGTAGATGAACCAACAGGGGGCCACACTGCTCTAATCCTGCTGCTGCTGTGTCCTTTTTCCTTCACGGCGACACCAGCAGTGCTCATTTGGTCACTGTTGCTGTGCATTTGAGGTCAAGCAGTCGATTTACAAGACTTTACACTTGACCAAGATTGAGTTTTTAATTGACTCGCGACACGTAGACATGAGAGGAAAGAAACCAGGGATCAAAGCTGCTGGTTGTAGGACACTGATCCTCAGATTTACCCACATCCCCCCTCCTTTCCCAATAAGCAACAACTATTGCCCTGGATCCAAACAACTGTGTTTTGAAAAAGAAAATCGTTATTTTTATGGACATTTAATCTTATTTAGTCTCACAGTATAGAAAACCTGATATTTGAAGACACATTTGTAGTAACTGTTAATACATTTTCATGATTTTCACAAGTGTGTTAAGTGCTGATTTTTTTGATTGAGGTTTTTTTTTTTACAGGGGTCAAATGTGACTATTATATTGTATTAAACCTATTTCAAACTTTCATGTTATTGGCTAGATGGTTGTTGCCTTTTTGCTATATTGAGAGCTGTGTTAAAATAAATCAAATTGCCTTGTGTTTTACCTTTAATTGCTTTGAAGAGTGTAGTAAACCAAATTTAATCTTTAGATTTATATTTAATTTTTGGCTTTTATTTTATTTTATTTTTTTCTCATGCATTTAATATTTCATCTCAGAGCTCAGCCCTTTATGAATGAATGTGCCTTTTCTGATCTGAAGCAACACAAGGGATTGGAAATGTTCTTGTCTTTTTTAAAAAAAAAAAAAAACAAATGTCAGAGATGAAAAATCTCGTACTGTTGTGTTTTCTGGGCCAAATCAACCTTGTTCATAATCTGGATCATCACACGGCCTAATGTAAACATGTTCATTTGATGGAATATAATACATGGAGCTAAAATGTTGTTTCTGTTGTTCTGTTTGTCAACAGGACCTGTTTCCAGACAGCACACTTCTACATCGATGACAGTTCTTCGCCAAGAGTGATCTCTGCACCTTACATGGCAACATCGGGTAACACACACGTTTCTATTTCTCTACAAACACTCGCTATTTTTGGTAACACCTTGAATTTGTCAAATGTGTTTTCTGTAATTCAGCCTCAAATACAGAATGTCTTTATTATAAAAATAATATTAATATTACTGTTATGTACAACTTAAATGTAATACATCAAATATGTAATATCTCAAATCTTCATTTTTTTAGTCTGATAAAAAAAATATTTTGCTAAATTAACTTTTTATTATACGAGTACTAATTCAAGAGATATAAATATTTTTAAAACGCACCACCTTTTTAGATTTTGTTTCCTATTTTTAACTTTATGTCCCTTCATAAATTATTTTGCCATTCCAGACTTTTTATTTTAAATTTTAATTGTATTTATTTTATTTTGGAAAATAAAAACATGGCTATTATATACTTTGTATAACTGTAGTTTTAATATTGTATGTCATTCCAAAATACCCTCCTTCATCTTACTTTACTGTGTTTTGGTTCTTAAAATACCTTGACTTGCCACTTGTTTTCTTCTGGAACCATTTGACATATGCCGTTAAACTCAAATAATATAAAAGTGTTCTCAGTTTTCTACCTTTTTTTTTCTGTGAAACGTTTCTCAGACAAACAAATGGAGGAAAATGTCAAGGACTTTGTCAAACATGTTGCTGAACTCCATGACACCCAGGGCTTTCAGAGAGAGTTTGAAGTAAGCAACCAGTATTTTTTTACTTTTTATAATTTCATTGTTTTTCTTATTTGTTATCATTCTGTCTTGTCTTATCAGGTTTTCATTATTGGAGGAAAAAACGATAACAATTCTTACAGATATTATATAATTATGCTAACATCGGGCCAATAAGATCGATGAGCCGTTATTATTAGACATGACTAAAATAAATGTGACAAATATTTGTCCCACGTAAACCAGACTAATTACTGTAATTACCTCTCTACCCTGCAGAGGGTGCTATTAACACTGGTCAATATATGCCACAATATAAATCATAAGAAAGTCATGTTTAAGAACAGACCAATCAGCTCTTAAAGAAGTTCCCTTAAATATATTTTCCAAGTCTGCCGTGTCTCCTCTACTTCCTTTGTTGCTCTGACCTTCGCTGTCTGCCATCTGAAGTGGTTGTCTTTTAGTGGCTGTTTTGTGTGTTTGTGTTGTCCTGTGTGTAATGTGTATTTTTGCACCCCCTCCATTTGTGGTGGACCCTTCCTGGCCGCCTGCTGCTCCCTCACCCTCACTGTTCAGATTCTGAAGGAGAGCTACGAGGTAAGACGCTCCCCTGCTGCCGTCCACGTTCGCTCAGTCGTGCTCCTCCATGTGATGTGTGTTTGCATGTACGTCAGTCAAGTTGATTCAGTTCCTGTTAACACACCAGTGCTAATACTCACTGGATAAAAGCTATTCATTTCTATTCTCACATAATCTGAAAATAGAAATGCTCTTAATTAATATAGTAGAAAAGCAGGAAAGTTATTTTTTTCAAATAAGGTTTTTAAATTAAAAACCACCTGTCTCCTGCAGGAGGTGCTATAAACACAATAGTAATGCCTTTGCCCACAAGTTGAGTTTACTGGTAACACCTCATTGTTACATAGGTCACTATAGCACAGAACTCCTGCTCTTTTGTGGAGCTGTACGTCTCCAAACAATGTTGTATGAATCAAAACAAAACACTGCGGTTCAAATCCTCAGATATTTTATTAATAAAAAAAAAACTATACTGGAGACCATAATTCCTCAGATATTTTATTAATCAAAAAAAAAAAAAAAACTATACTGGAGACCATAAAACTTCATGTATTCACACACACACACGTGTGTTTTCAGGAGGTGCAGACCTGCACGGTGGACATGGAAATGACCACAGACGGCTCCAACCACCCAGACAACAGGACCAAAAACAGATACAGCAACATCCTGGCCTGTGCGTCAGACTCGCTGCAATACAATTTTGGAAATTTCAATCGACATTTAAATCAACGACTCACACCTACTGTATCCCACAGATGACCACAGCCGAGTGCGTCTGTCAACATCGGCCGACAGAGACCAGAAGACGAGCGATTACATCAACGCAAACTTTGTGGATGTAAGAAACTTCCATCTAACCTGCATGACACTCTCATTCTAAGCCACTGCACACACACCGAGACTTTCACCTTCACCCTGGGCTCTTTTCAAAGCTCTCAATCTATTAAACACTGTCATAACTTTTTTTTTTATTCCCACAATCTGTTCACCGTTTCCCTCTTATCCTCCTAGACTCAAATCTGCCAATTTCGACAGCTATTCATGAGATGCGCTGTTGTTGGCAGGAACCAGCAGAGCTCTCCATTATACTTGTCACTGCGTGATTAAAATCTAATTTTCAGTTTTGACTTGTTTTGTAAAACGCAGACTTGACTCAAAAAGCCTTCGCAGCCGTCAGGGCCTCTCTGGAGAGCTGACGTACTGGTTATAGAGTTGGTAAAAGCGTGTTGAGGATCTCTCCAGCTCACACTTTTGTCTGTGCTTCAACAGTATGATTTCATGCTGCAATAGTTGTGTGAAGGTTATCAATCTATTACCAGCCAATGCTGTGCTTTGCTCAGACTCTTTCCTGTGCTACTTGTGATTGAAAAAATAACGTGTAATATTTACCAAAGTGTGTTTTATGGTGCCAATTTATTTCAGAATATTGGAGCTTTTTTATCACTCTTACAGTTTTGCTGATCCTTTTCTTTAGAAAAAAAAAATTACACTAAATTTCAAGGTTTAGTTAGATGTGTCAAAAGTCCAGTTGAAGAGACAGAAGTGACTAGATGAAAGAAATGGATAAAGTGATTATAGGCTGGTTTAAACAACGAACCAGCAGAGGTGCTCCACATGTTTGTCAGTTTATCCAGGTCTACGGAGAAGAAGAGAAACTCTAACTCTGACTGAAAACTGAACTGTTATATTTTTCTATAAAAACAGAATATCTTTTTTCTGTAATTTACATTTTTTAATGGATGGTGAGGGGGAAAAAGTCAGTAGATAAAACATGTGAGTGTGTGTGCATTTGTTTTCTCAGGGTTATAAAAAGACCAGGTCCTATATCGCTGCTCAGGGTCCACTGAGATCCAGCACCGAGGACTTCTGGAGGATGATCTGGGAGCAAAACGTGGGCATTATTGTCATGATCACAAACCTGGTGGAGAACGGAAGAGTAAGTCCTGCTAGTCAGCTTTGTCGTTAAGTTTTAAATTTGTTTTTTCAACGTTAAGTATGAGTCTTTCCAACATGTGGGCTGACATTAGGGATATCCTCTGGGAATCAAACCCAGGACTCTCAGCTGCCATGCCTACTGACTTAAGGAATATCAATGAAAAGGCTGGGAGTTAAATGTAAATACAAAGATTTCTGTCTTCCTACAGAGGAAGTGTGATCAGTACTGGCCGACGGAGGTGCAGGAGGAGTACGGCAGTTTCCTGGTGACCACAAAGAGCAGCCAAGTCCTGGCCTACTACACTCAGAGGACGTTCAGTGTCAGGAACACACAGGTCAAAAAGGTGAAAAAAAAAACCTTAACATAAGGAATTGGGCTTCACTTCCTGTTTAATTTAGGCCCTTAATTAAAATGTTAACATTATTAATTTGTGGGATTTTTTTTCTATGCAGAATACATGAATAAAAATTGGCACCAAATATTTTTCACAATATATTGCTTAATGGACAAGTTCATTTTTGTAACCTTGGGTTTTCTACAGGGCTCAGTGAAGGGACGCAACCATGAGCGAACAGTTCTTCAGTACCATTACACCCAGTGGCCTGACATGGGGGTCCCAGAGTTCGCTCTGCCACTGCTGAGCTTTGTTCACAAATCATCCAGTCACAATCATCCACAGGACGTGGGTCCAGTGGTGGTACACTGCAGGTAACTTCTAAATCATTTCTAAATGTCATCTCAAGTGAAAGCCTCACATGGTTAGCAAGACTTGACTACAAATGTGTTTCCATTTAAGCTGCAGGAGTTTTAAATGCTGAGATCTAGTTACATCTCTCCCCTGTTGTGCAGTGCTGGTGTGGGCCGGACCGGAACCTACATCGTCCTGGACAGTATGTTGAAACAGATCAGAGAAGAAGGCACCGTCAACATCACAGGCTTCCTCAAACACATCCGAACACAGAGGAACTACCTGGTCCAGACTGAGGTCGGCCTCCCGTCGGCCTGCAAACGTTTATTCGATCATGTGATGTGTGGGGGTTTTTTATCTCTTGGTTTACTACAACATCTCTGCCTTCTGTCTCCATCTTACAGGAACAGTATGTTTTTATCCACGATGCCCTGGTAGAAGCCATAGTCTCAGGTGAGACGAATGTTGCTGCAGCTCAGTTACACAGGTATGTTGACGAGCTGCTGACCCCAGGGCCTGCTGGGAAAACACGCCTGGACGCCCAGTATAAGGTGAGAAGTTCCAAAAAAAAATTCAACAATTATAAAATGGACAACAGCTCATACACTACAGATAGATTGTAAACTGTCTTTTGTGTTTTGTTTTTTTTTACAGCTGCTTTGTTCGTCTGGATTAAAACAAAGCGACTACTCAACGGCGCTCCTCGACTGCAATCACAGCAAGAACAGAAACTGCTCTGTTTTACCTGGTCAGTCGCTGCTACTTTGACTTTGTTCAAACCAGAAATCCAATATTTTTCCTGTAAACACAAATTTTTCCTTTGTATTTTTTTTGTTTCACAGTTGAGAGACACCGAGTTCGTCTGTCTACCTCTGCAGGAGAAACGTCCGACTACATAAATGCTTCATATGTTGCAGTAAGAAAAAACCCAAATCATACAAAGTCAAATGAAATGCATTAGATGATAAAGCCAAGTGCTGGAATCTTTTACGTTTGTCTACACAACTGATTTAGAATTTTAAAAACCCAGCAAAAATAATTTAAATTTAAATAATTTGTTAACATGCCTCACAAGCAGAGAGTCATGGGTGTGATTTCCACCAATCAAGTTCAAATTATTATTTATTATTATTAATTTCTGTGATTTTCATTCCCAGGGTTACAGGCAGAGCAAAGAGTTTATCATTACCCAGAATCCCTTGGTTTCAACTACAAAGGACTTTTGGAGGATGATATGGGACCACAACACTCAGATCATTGTATCACTGCGGGGAAACCCAGCTGGTGGGGTAAGGAACTTTATATTCTGCTTTAAAATTAAAATACAATTAAAATATATATAATTATACATAGATATATAATTCAGTCAACAAATGTGTATGTGTTTATAGCTTTTTCACATTAGCAGTGAATATTAAAAATGCACTTATGTAAAAATCCCTTATGTGTCAATGACCTGTGTGTTATTAGGTCATCGATGAGGAAGTGAAGGACGAGGAGGAGGACACAGAGTCCTGCGTCTTCTGGCCCACAAAGGGAAAACCACTAACATACGAGATGTTCTCCGTCACACAGAGAAGAGAAGACCTCATCTGTCTGACCAACGAGGATGTGCTGGTGGTGGAAGAGTATGTTCTGGAAGCTAAACAGGTCAGAACCACGTGTCAGGACAATTTACAATTTGTTAGTCATTATAGTGTGTTAGTGATGCAGTCCTTTGGTCAGCACACTCTTTTAACAAACGTTGAAAAGGCAGGTTTTTTTTATTGCAGTTCCACTCCTGACCACCGGGAGTCCTAGTGGTGGAGGAACAGTTTAATTAAAAGCTAGATCAAGTCTGAGGGGTTTCGAGTCCTCAGACTTGAGAAAAATTTCAAGTCACGTCAGTGTTGAGTCACGGTTTCGAGTCCTTGGTCGAGAAACATTTCAAGTCACGTCAGTGTTGAGTCACTAGGCTTTATTTCATTCATTTTTAACAGGACGACTACATTTTGGAGTTAAAGCACTACCGCGCACCCTGCTGGCCAAACCCAGACAGCCCTGTTAGCAACACCTTTGAACTCCTCAACCTTGTCAAAAAGGAGAGCACTACAAAGGACGGACCTATCGTAGTCCACGATGAGTAAGACTTTCATTTAAATATAGGTATTTGAAACACTAGAAAATAAGGATTAATTAATTTAAACGTTTTTTTTTTCTAGTGTGGGTGGAGTCACAGCAGGAACTTTCTGCTCACTGCTGTCTCTGACTCGTCAGCTGGAGGCTGAAGGTTCTGTCGACATCTTTCAAACGGCAAAACTGACAACCCTCATGAGGCCAGGAATCTTCAATGACATGGTAAAGAATTTTTCTTTCTTCTCATTGTTTTTTTTTTTTAAGTGACAGTTCAAACTAAAGTTCTAAAACAGTCAAGCACCTTCAAGATTTAATTCATATGCTTCAATTCCATCGTTTTGCTTCTCTTAAAGGAGCAGTACCAGTTCTTGTACAAAGCCATGCTGAGTCTCATTGGAACACAAGAAGACGAGAAAGTCCTCCAGTCCTCTGACATCAATGGTACCATTGTGGTAGGAAGTGCCAGCACCGCAGAGAGCCTTGAATCCCTGGTGTGACAACTGTCAGGAAAATAATAATAATAACAATTTAAAAAAAAAAACCCTCAAACTCAAAAAACAGAAGAAACAGAAGAATGTTCTTTATTTGTAACCGAGGCTGTAAGGCAGACGTCAGAAAAACTGTCTCTTTTCTATCTGGACAGCCATGATTTTGTAATTTGTGCCTTTTTTGTATTTTTATCCTTTATGTCTAACTTTGATACAAGCTGTAAACTAACTGATGTTTTAATGTTGTAACGTTTCACTCGGCTAACGAACACCTTCCTGAACCTTTGTATTTATTGGCACTGAGCCCAAAGGGAAAAACAAAACATGGCATCTTTTTACACAACATACGATTTAAGTGTTTTATAGGGCTTATGCACTGGACTTCTTTGTACATACCATTTCAACACTAGCTGCAGTGTGCTGTTGAAGTCAATTGTTAAGTAAGGGTCAGATATTAAAAAAAAAGTAATAATCTAATGTACATAAAATTATAGTAATCTTTTTTTAATGGACCAAATTTCTATTTATACTTTTAGATTTTTTATATTTTACCATTTTTTTAGTGGATTTAAATGTAATGTTTTAATTGTAATGACCTAGTTGGGAAGAAAAGAAAAAAACAATGATGCCTTCATGTGGATCTTGTAACAGACTAAATGTGATGCATGGATTACTGACATGTTTGTTTTTTATTAGCGGGACATGAAACACTGCTGGAATATTAGGTAGGTGAATAAAATATGAGCGAAACACCAAAGTATGAAAGTCCTGGTGTATTTTGTTCCCAAGCCAAAACGATGCATCGATGGATAAAAGAAAGACCAACAAAGGTTAGTTAGCAAACGTGTTAATTTTGATAAATTACAGGGGAGAAAAAAAATCAGTTAGAAATCAAGTGTTACATACCACAAGTTTTTTGTCAATCCATACAGTGAAGTGTAAAAATACAAAAGATGAACTTTACCATTTAAAAATGGCAAGTGTCAGTTCAAAAAACAATGAATTCAAAGAATATGCATTACACCAAAGCAATTCAAGTTTCCGGTACCACCTTCAACCCAAAAGACAGAGCTGCGATCACAGACGTCAAACATTCAAATAGTTACAAATCAAATAAAAGTGAACTACACACAGGAGGAAACTCAGGGCTTGTTTTATCCAAACACTGAATCAATTGTGAAGAAACTTCACAATTGATTCACAAGAACCTAAGCTGCAGAAGCTGGGGACTCCCTTTAGCCTTAAGGTAGTAAAGATTAACCTATACTCTCAAAAAATAAAATAAATAAATAAAAGAAACAAAAGGAATACCATGAACTAAATCTTTACCAAGTCCAGGGCCTATATTCTCAAAAAATAAAATAAATAAAAGAAACAAAAGGAATAACATGAACTAAATCTTTACCAAGTCCAGGTTTGTCTCTTTGCCGAGTATATTTTCTATTAAAGAACCTAAACGCGCAATCTAACCTGTATGCCTAACAGATTACACCAGCATATTTATAAATTACCCACCTTATCCCTGCGTGTATCCATTAAACCGCGCAATTTTGCAGAGGACAAAATTCCTCTGTGGGAGGCCTCCCAAGGAGTCGTCTAAACACCACTAAAGGGCTTAAAAGTCTTTAGTAGGAAACAGACTTGGCAGATGGAGACAAACCTCTGGGCCCTGAAAGCCCAAAAACCTTCAATGAATATAATTTAGGGCCAAATAGCATCAGTATGACAGAAGAGTTCAAATGAGCTGAATGGTAAAAATAAATCTTGTCACTCCACTACCCCGTCCAAAATAAATAAATAAATAAATAAATAAAGATTATGAGGGCCATGCACCCCAAACTAAAACAAACAATCAACCATGAACTGAATCACTATGACATTGATGAGCCACTGATGAAATAACTACAAACGCTTCAGAAACCAAATCTTCATTCTGTGATAAGGACTTCACATTGACATTGTTGGAGGATGATGTTGTACCATGGATGGACCAGGTCACAAAATCAGATGGATCCAGGTCTGATTTTGGGAACTGCGTCCATGGTACAGCACTCGGTAAGTAAGAATTTGTGGCTGAGTTTCTTTAAGCAACAAGAAGAAGAGTTAGGAAAGGATAGGGGTTAGTAGTAGTGAAGTGAAGTGAAGGAAATCCAGACCATTAAATTCCAACTGAATGTAAACTAAAGCACATTAAAAATAAATTCAGGATCAAGCGTGTAGTTGAATTCATCAGTGACCACAAACTGCATCTTAAGACTTTAATTAAATGCTGATTTGTAATTGATCAAACTTAAAACCCATACACAGCCAAGCAGGGAATGGAATGGCTTCGTCTGGCAGCTGTGGTGGGCGTGGATCCTCTGGGTCCTGGACCTAAACATGAACGAGTCAAGTAAGTTTTCTATATAACAACAAACTGAGGACAACATATAGACAGAAGGACAAACCTGTCTGTTTAATGCTGCTGTAACAGAGAGTTGGCTTCTGTTTTTCATGTTAGTTGTCTCATAAATGCATCCTGCTTGACATGGCCTACACCACCATCTGCCAACAGAGGATGGGGGGTGGGGGGGGTATATGCATGTTAGGCATGTTTAGGGCACAAGTGATTTCAGAGAACCAACCAGTAGATGATAATTTATCTTTTCCCAACTTCAGCTCTCTTGGGTCCATCCCATATCATGTTGGTCTGCTGTGTCAACAGACAGAAACTCCACTGCCCCGAGACGTCATCCAAGATGAACGCTGCAGCATCATCATCATCATCATCATACTGATCCTGACACAACACAAACCAGAAGATTAGTCTCAGTTATCAAGAGACTGGACAGATGAGTGAAATCTGTGATTAAGCCAGTAAGAGTTTGGATGAGTTGAGTTTTCAGATTAGAAATCACTCAACATTTGTTCACATAAGAGTAAAAAAAAAAACCTTAAAACTCCACCCTTCTGTTCACCTCTGGTCCCTTTGATGAAGATTGTACTTCTCCTTACTTGGTCGACTCTGATCCGTAGAATCCTACAAACAGAACAGATCAGTCAGTCTGTCTGCAGGTTAAAGTAAAAATATTTATCAGTGATCAGTGTGAGGAACACACCTGAAGACATCCAGTGGTTGAGAAGATCTTGCTACTAAGCAATTGGTCCACTTGATCCACCTTCACGTTACAGTCCAGGACGCCAGAGATCCAGAGGCTGTATGGATCCCTCACCAACACCTCCGGGCCAGGAAATACCAGGGGTCTTACCAGTTAAATTGACGGCTCTTACCACAGCCAGTCAATCAGGAAAGCATTAGTGAAGCCTACACCCCCGTCACCAACTGCACCACCCACCGATAGTAATTCACTACCAGATTAAACAGCAGTAAATTCAAATAACAAGTGAATGCTCTCTCCCAGGTGCCCTGTCAATCACTCAGCTCCAAATTAATACTATACATCAGCAGCACAATTATCCTTTGCTATCCTCCTGTCAGAATCAGCCTTTTGGACACTACTACTTGAACTACAGAGGACCACATCTCCCTTGAACAACCAATACTTAAGACAGACTGAAATGTTTGACCTCTATCCAAACAACAACAACAACAACAAAATATCTGGTCACAGTTTTGAGGATACAGCATTCCAAAACCAGAGGGATGTCTAGTGTTGGAAACAGTGTCCATGCTACACCAATGCCATTGAACTTCAGACTGTCTGACAATTAGCAGACATTTCAGAGTAGTCTGACCACAGCTTGTAAATAAGCCTGCATCAGTACACAGTACTCTAACAGCTTGTTTTCATGCAGCAATGATGACTGTGTCAAACAGTTTCTAATTATCTCACTTCATCGTTAGACCAGAAAGCCAACTTTGTTGTGATAACATTTGAGGACAGTTTGCTACTAAATCTGTTCCAATTAAACCAGTTCTACCCCATCAGCTCACTTTAACTTGTAAACTTCCCACACAATCAAGAGGTTAAGAACTACAAGAATTTAAAAAAGTTTCAATAGGTCTCAGATTAAACTGCAAACTTAAAAAAAAATCTCTTCATTTGCTATTCAGCCCACAGAACTTGTCAATGCTATTTTTAAAAGATAAGTATTAACTTAATATTTACAAAGTCCAGGTTTGTCTCTTTGCCAAGTATATTTTCTATTAAAGAACCTAAACGCGCAATCTAACCTGTATGCCTGACAGATTACACCAGTATGTTTATAAATTTGCTAACTTAGCCCTGAATACATCCAGTAAACTGGTCGCGTTACAGAGGACAAAATTCCTCTGTGGGAGGCCTCCCACGAGTCGTCTAAACACCACTAAAGGGCTCAAAAGTCTTTAGTAGGAAACAGACTTGGCAGCAGGAGACAAACCAGCCTTAAAAGTTAACTGTTTGATGACATTAGAGACAATGTAAATCCAAACAGTGTTTGTCAGAATCAGTGAATTTAAATTTCACATTTCAAACATCATCAATGGGCTGAATGTTCATTACAATCCAACAACTTCAGATTCACCAGCCTTTAAAACACAGTCAAATATTAAAACTACAGTATACCTCTCAGCCCTAACTTGTACTCTGGTCAATAGGGTGAAAATTGGTGGGCAGTAGATTTACAACTGGAGTGAGATCCTGACAGGCACCCAGCCACCTGGTAATGACCATGAGCACCAAGGAAACATGACATGCACATGAAAAAACAATTACATTGAAGGTCATGCAAATGCATCTAGATTGACAACACAGACAGTGATTGTGTGTGGCATACACACCTGTCACCAATGACATGAATATACATTAACAAAAGTCTAACAGTCAAGCAAATCTACATACAGTACATTTGTCATTTACATAAGCATACAGTTACAAAGGTCATTAATATACACTGACAGGTCATTTACATAAATATACATTGACAAGTCAGTTTCATAAATGTACATTGAGAGGTCAGTTACATGAATATACATTGACAGGTCAGTTACATGAATATACATTGAAATATACAAAGTATGGAATACACATGATGAAGAGGTTCTGGATTCCCAATGTTGGTAGGTGAAGCTGGAGTTTAGTCCCTCTGGACAGCAACCGGAGAGCCGGAAAATGATGGAAAGCCCATGTTCACATTTGTGGAAAATGACCGCAATGTCCGAAGTTGTATAAAAGGACCGCAAACGCAAGAATAAAATTACGGAATGATTGAATTATTAAAACTGCCACTGAACTCTAAATTAAGAGGTAAAAATATTCCTGACTACACAGGCCACACTGGGAAATAAAGGACAGGAGACAGGTGGGCAGCCAAGAGGAAGCGCTACAGCAGCACTGAATCCAGTTCAAACCAAGCTAACCTCATCTTCGTCACTGGAAAACAACATGTTAGTTCAGCCCTGGTTCAACATCTGGTCCCACACACACGCACACACACAAAGGTTTGAAATGGAAGAAATTCTGCTGCTACTCTCCTCCACATTTTAGTTTTACATATTTTAGATTGAACAGTGACCATTATGTCTACTTAACATTGACCGACAACTAGCCGTTTTTAGACGGAAGATTTTTATGAAATGGCAGACAGGATAGAATTAAAGATCAGCACGGCAGCTGGAAAAAAGGTCATGGCGGGAGGCCATTTTAGGGGCGTAATATCAGCACGGCGGCTGGGAAAAGAAAGATCAAGTGTCACTTACCTTGTGTGTCACATTTCAGCCGCGCAACTAATCGCAATTTAGTGTTTCCTCAGGTACAGGTATTGTAACTTTTCTAAATAGACTTTAAATAAGACTATTTTGTCTGAATTTGTTACTTATATATTATACACGGACACTGTTCAGTCATCTCCTAACGATTAAATTACATTACAGAGAAGTACCTCCATTTATATACAATTCTCTCTTGAATCCTGACTCTAAAAATCCAAGGACAGGAAAGACGGAGGCTGACAGGGTAGCCATCCGGAGATAAATAATAAATTTCTGGACTCACCCTTTGTTGACAACACCTAGAAAGTAAAATTCGTTACTGCACACATTTAGACAGAACATTTTCACACAACACATCTACAAACTGCTGAGCTTAAAACCACTCCAGTCATTCACAAACTTCAAGTTCACATCACACTCTGCAGCCATTCTGTTAACTACCACGGTCAGACATCAGACCCAGAGCCAATATTTGCCTACAAGCTCAGCAGTTCAGCATCCACACCATTAAAAAGGGACCAGAGCCACAACAACTTTCAGCAGTGAGTTGTAAGACTTCACTGACTGGCTAACCATCCTGCGGTTTATGGCTATTACGCCAAAACCCAGATTCAACAGCCTTTAAACTCAAGACTGGAAAAACAGAAAGGAAACAAACCAGAGAAAAGACAGGTGGCCATTTGCTGTTTGTAATACTATGTTTCACACACCCTGTCACACACATGCAGCAAGGCTCAGCATGGGGCACAGCGGCCACAAAAAAAAAAAAAAAAAACACTCTTACTGTGTTGAAGATCTTCAGGATGATCAACCTGGAAAAGAGAGACAAAGATGAGTCATGTGAAGTACTGACGTTTTTGACATTTGTCAAATAATTACTTTTAATTTAATAATTACTAGTTAAATAGAGAACCTAAGTTTTACTCCACAAATAACTCACCTTGTCCTTCAGTTCCCGGGCCTGGACTTTGACACTACGACAACTACGACCTGGTCTCCATGTGCAGAAATCCCAATGCATCTGTTCATTACAAACATTGTTGAACACAAGTTTATTGCAATGTAAACCGTTTCTTTTAGAAATGTACTTTAAACACCAAACTGGTAAAACGTGACTGAATGGCTAAAAATATTCTCCAAACACATTCTGGCGTGCTTCTGTCAATTTTAAATTCGTTTCAGCAAAGCAAATAAATAAACAAGTCTAAGTGCAGGCTAAGCTAGTTAGCTCAAATAAATACACAGAGTAAAACCGCCAGAAGAACGAAAAAAAAACATCTTACCTTTTCCTCTCAGCGCTACATCCGGACCAGGTCGAGCCGCCATTGAGGAACAACTAGGCCCACATGTCGATTTAAACCACGTGGCGAACTTTTTCAGCGTCTGACATCACGGACGCGACTCGGTTTTTTTCTTCCTTTTGCCGCCTCTTTGTGACGTCACTGCGCCGGAAAAAAGCTGTGCAGCAGGAGGAAGTTAATTATGATGCTAAAAAAAGACTCGTTTACACGAAACGCCTGCCTAATATAATTGTACTATATATGTGTGTATAATGAAAGAGAGGGCGAGAAACATTTTAAAATCGAAATGATTCATTTTTAATTTAATAATTACAAGGTAGCTGTGGATAAATCATTATTGAAATTTTGTTTCATCATTCATTAATCTCCAACTTTGTTATCTAAGACCAATATTAGCAGGTAGATGTCTGTGTTCTTTATATATCTGTATTTATATATTTAGGAATATATAGGATTTAGGATATATATATATGAGCAGTATTTTAATTTATGATTTGGTCAGTAATTTAACTTAGTATGGGTTGAATTCAGACTAATCTGAAATTCATTTTTTGTTGTGTTTATACAAAGAGCCTTACAGACAGATACGCCTCACCTCAATGATAAAGGAGCAACAGGTCAAGGGTCACAGCTATGGAACCACAGACACAAAAAGACATGGTCTGGTGAAAATTGAGACCCTGTCCAACCTGTGGATTATAAATTTCCCCTTTATGCAGTTATGCTGTAATCTGCGCACTAAACCTGTTTCTTCCAATTGATTTGCCCGGTGTAATCCAGACTAAGACTCTTCAAGAAACGCGTCTTTTCAGAACGATAAAAATAGGTCAAGTGTTCCAACGTCGTCTTGACCAGCCACCATGTCCATCACCTCATTTGCATTTTTGACTTTTTCATAATTACATGCCCAATTATCCCCTGCTTGGTGGCCTAGTTTGCATGGCTGCTCCTAATTAAAGACACACACAGAGAAGAGGCTGTGGATATTAACGAAGACTCAGAGACACAAACGTAGGAAGGAGAAATGAAGCGTCGTCTTCAGGCTGCGTCAATATACTGTACGGCAATAATTAATTAAGCAATAATTAATGTTAGGTAAACTGAGTTCAAATATTAAAAATTAAAAAGTTGAAACAAAGTGAAAAGTGTAAAAAATATGACATAAGATAAATAAATATTTATTTTACATTTACATAATTAACAAACATAAGATAAATAAATAACTATTTATTTTACATTTACATAATTAACATTTATTAACTTGTTTATCAATCAATAGTCATTCTATTTTCACTGAAATTAGTTTGGAAACAAAAAAACAACAACAGAGAGAATCATACTTTTTTTTTTACTTTTTAAAAATTAGACTTTAGTAATTTCTTATTTTCATTTATCAAAAGTTTACTTAAGCTTAACTTTGACATGAGGCAGAAGTTTTACATAATTAAGTCACTTTCTATCAATTATTACATTGTATTTTTGTTGTTGTTGCAATTAAACTAATATATAATTTGTCTTATCCTGTTTTAAACACCGTTTTGTCATAATCAGCAAACAACCTTCCACTGCACCAGATTTTAACTAGCAACCTATTAACTTAACTCAGAAAAATCTTTTGTTTAGGAGTGTTTAAAGACCAGCAACAAAGACAGAAGAAAATCCTTTATTTTGGAGGATTAATTTATTTCTCAAAGCTGTGTGATGGAAACACACAATTGACGAAGAACAGGATTTTTATCAACGTCACATGAAAAAGAACATATGACACGGTGTCGATGTTAGTGATTCTACTGAGTTAAACAAATCAAATATGTTCAACAAAACACTGCGATTTTAAACACTCCAACATTTACAACGTACGTGTCTGGAGCTGTTCATATATAACTGCAAATATATATATATTTTCCATACATATATAACTTTACTATAGGATATCAATCTAATGTAACTTTGCCCGTTAGAAAAATGTAACAACCGTTTACAAGGTGGGCACAAACAACGCCCCCTTAAAGGCAGTATAAAAAATACATTTCAGATAACGTTGACGTTTGTAGTGTGAGTAGCAGGCGGTTAAAAAAAAAAAAAAAAAAACACTTTTTGTGTGATTTTACTTTTGAACTAGATACTGATCAGGCTTCAGTTACTGGGTCGGTGACAGACTATACAGACTATCAATACTTTACTAAGTTCCAGTGTCAAACTCTGAATTCACAACATTTTCATTGAGTTGTGTTGGTGGGGTAAGAAACAGTTCTCAACTGTTACTGCTTTAAATCAACACATTTGGACGCGTCCTGTCATACCTTCTCGTTTACTTAGTTTCAGTAACCAACCATTAAAAACACTGAATTCATTCATCTTAGTATAACTATGTTACACAATAGCACACTACAGCTGTAGTGACACCTGCAGCACTCTAGAGGGTGCTGTGACAACATGTTGTATGACCTGTTCCGAATGAACTCTGATTAAAAAGTATTAAAAAGAAACAAGTTGAATTGCTAATTGTGCATTTAGCATCATTAAAGTATGACTGTAACACTGTACGCTGAGCTACCAATGAGCTTAAGAGCTGCACACCTCTATTATTATTATTATGACAAAACTTCATTTCTTCTGTTTTTTCCCCAAACTAAAAAGAGATAAATTAAATATGATTTACAGTTCTTCTTCTTTTCTTCCATTTTAGCATCTTTTCAAACTTGACTTAAAATTAATGCATTATTGTTTTCAAAAATACAGGTCTGTCAGTACAGGTAGACAGCGTACATTAGTATTTAGTTCGCATACTGTATTTCTTCTTTTGCTGTACAAGTTAAATATGTATACTATTTTCAAAAGTGAGGAATAAGGCAACTCATGTGCATTTCTTTTTACAAGATTTTTGGAGTTTTGGACAGAATTTTAAAGAGAGATTTTTGGTGCTGGTTGGAGGTCAAAGGTCACCTACTCTTCCACGGTGCTTTTGGACATGAAGTAAAGTCCTTCATCCTTAAGTCGCGCCAACATTGGTCCATAGATGTCCTTCGTTACTGGAACCACCAGACCTTTTTTGGTGATTTCACCTGCAGAGGGCAAGGAAAAAAATAGTCTTCACTCAGAAAAATAATAAATAAAATGCACAAATAGTAAAGATTTTTTGGATATTTCAGAATCAGTGCCTGTTTTAGGAGATATGAATTAACTTTATTTTCGTTTTAAGTTAATTTAAGACAACATTTGAAAGCAAGAAAAAAAGAACAAAAAATGACTAATGTTTTCTGAGAGATGCTGCTACTGACCATCGAGGACCATGCGAGCAGCAATGGCTGCTGGGTATCCTACAGTCTTGGCCATGGCAGAGAAACCGCCGGGGTCACCGTACACCACCAGGCTGATGTGTTTGGTCTCCAGTTCACCTGTCGGGTGACGAAGACCCACATCGTTCCTCAAGATGACCATGTCTCGCTCACCAGTGTCTTTGCACAGCACGCAGAGAGGGAGAGGGGGAGAGAGAGAGGGAGGGAGTGGGAGAGAGGGAGGGGGGGACAGTTTAAACAGTCACATCAGAAATAAATTATTTCAACCTTCTTCCCAGTCATTCCAAATCAAACCCTTCTTTGACAAACTACAGTGAAAAGGGTTACACACCTGGAGTATCGTTAAATGTAAACATTACCAACAAAGTATTGAAATATTGGATTAATTATCAGAACAGTAATGAAACGATGTAAATGTAAAAAAGTGATAAATGTAAAGTTATTAGTGTATTGTACAATATAAACAGGGTTATTAAATCATTTTCACATGTAATTAATACTTTATTCATTAATATTTTCTATTCTTTTTCTCATTGTTTGCCTCACTGTATCGATCAACTCTGCGTTCGCTGTAATCGTTTTAAAAACCCTCACTGCCTCAGGTTAAAGTTTGTCATATTTTTCGCTCATATTTTTTCTCTCTGATTTGCGCCCGTTTCTTACTGAATGACAGCTTGTCATGCAGATGTCTGGTCACAGCAGCCAGAATGCTGTCAGCCTGAGGCACGGGCTCCTCGCTCAACATCCCGAACCTGAAAACAGTGACACAGAAAAGAAAGAGACAAAACCTTACAATGGAATAACCTTCACTTAGCAGCATTAAGAGCTTTAACAGAAAAATACTCCACTTTAACGCCCTCACAACATGGCACTGCTCCACATATCCTTGGCTAAATGTAAAGAGATGAGCAGCTACATTTATGGCTTTGAATAAATGAACAAGTCTTTCAGTTGGAGCTGTTAGCATGTTGCTTTTCACCCTCATTTAAAGGCTAGGATGGAATTTCTCCCCCGCCCCCAACAGTTCACTTTCACCATCTGTGGAATTTATATTTTCAATGCTGGCGCGGCCCTCCTACCTTTAACGCCAGCAGAGGGAGAACAACAATGGAAGCGCAAGGCCTTGAACTGAGGACACCTGCAGCAGAGTTGACTTAAATTGAAGAGTGTGTGTGTGTGTGTGTGTGTGTGTGTGTGTGCTACAACACTCCAGGCTTTCAGTGTGGAGAGGAACAGCTCGTCCTTGCCGTCAGTCACTCATTCAATGACGCTCACTTTGAGGAGCGGCAGGAATCACATCCACCTTCACTGCACAAACAAATGCACTTCCACAGAAACCAGCACCAGTAGGTTTTAACCAGGAGTCTCTCAACAAGACCTTCATTCAATATGAATCAGTGATCAGTGGCAGAGCGGTTAGGGCTCCTGCCTTACAAAGAAGTCGACAACTAGTTGAAACTCCAGAGGTAACGTTTGGGTTTTTTTCCTGTATAAAGTTCACATATTCCTGACATTAGGGGAGTATAATTAATATAATTCAATTTTTATTTTTTGGACAATTTTCTCTTCAGAAGATTCTGGATTTTTATTGTATATTTGTGCAGAAAACCAATCAGTTAAGACACAAGGAATTCTTTGGAAGTGATTGATCTAAACGCTGAGTCAAACTGTGATGGTTTTCAAATCATTATTTCATCCATTAAAACAAATGTCTCAGCAAAGATGAAGTGGAAAAAAAAAAACAGACAGAGCTGTGAAGCGACAGTCACTCACCATTTCAGTGTGTCCATCCTGAAATCATCTTCTCCCAAACGTTCATAAATGGTCTCTTCAAAGGCTTCCTGGCTGATGGAGGTCGAGATTCCCTGCAGCTTACAGATGAGCTCTTTCTACAGAGACCACAGATTAAAACAACTGACTGTTAGTGTTTTTGGAACCCTACCCTGAAACACTGTCTCCTACACCACCGATCCCCAAACTTTTTGTGCAGAGGACCTCTAGTGTCGCCCGGATCATTGATCAATTGCTACTTTTTCAAAATAAAAACATCTTTTAGACCTATCTTTTGGTAGCATCTGTGTCTGAAGAACATTATTTGAAAAGCTAAATTCACTTCAAACTAGGAAAATGACTGGATTCTTTTTAAATCAAGTAAATTAGAAATTATTTCTCTGCTACTTCGTACCAAATGATCCACAGACAAGTACCGGTCGGGGGACCAGGGGTTGTGGACGTCTGTCCTACACCCTTTTAAATGTATTATCGTTTCTCTAAGTCTCTGTCCTGGACCTTGATGTGGTGATGGTCTGAATCTTTACTTTGTTTCTTTCGTCATGGTTGTACTCTAAAATCAATGTTGTAAAAACAGCTTTTTCTTCAGGGCCAAATATGAGATGTGGGCCATTATTTGTCAGGTTATTCGTGAATGTTTTACCCAAACTAAAAAAAAACAGAGCGAAACAGGAGGGGAAGGGTTTTGAAAACTTTGCACCATCCTTGATTTCTGAACATGTGGCTCAGTGTTCCCTTATTCACCTCAAACTGGATAAAAGACGATAAACATTTCCCACTGTAGACTCATCAATGTCAGAACGCCTGGTCTCAGTGAAGCCTTGATGCAGATAAGCAGCTATTGACAGTAACAGACCCTTCAGATAAATCCACTCTCACAGTTCTACGCAAGAGGCGGAGGTGCCAAACAGCTCATCTCATACAAACTGAACAAAGACAGGCTGTAGAAGAACAGGGAGGAACAGCGATGCGCAGCTGTGAGCGTTCTTACCCAGGACACAGGAGACGAGGTGGGCTGCAGCGAGGGGCAGGGCTCACTGTTAATGAGGCCCAGTTTGACGAAACTACTCATGGCCTTGGAGAATCCCTGGTAGACAGGAAAATACAAAAGAAAAAAAAGTTTGAGAGACAGTTTGAGACAGTTCTGTGGCCGTACTGCGTTCATGACCTGTTGACACCGTGACCCGACCTTAAAGCGCAGAGTTCCTCTGATCAGTGTGTGAGCCGACTGGATGCCATACATGTCAGCGTAAATGGTGCTGTTGCGGTTTGGGAATCCCTCCAGGTTAAATCCAGGCAGGATGTCCATGGGCATGGTGGCCTCCATCAGAGCCCCCCCGGCCGGAACTGTCACCACCTGAGGCAGAACCAAAACTTTACGGCTCGTTCTTGTCGACATTTAAAAAATGTCAACATTTAAAAAAATGCAGGTGACGGTGCTTTGGAATCGGCATACCTGGCCGTCCTTCAGGTAAACCGCAGGGTTGATGGTGTTGAGGAGGACGCCGTAGGGACTCCAGCTGAACTTGTAACGCAGGGGATTGTCGGAACTCTCCGGAGCAGGAAGACCACCTGCGAACGAGCTGTACATCTCCACCTGAAGAACGTTCATCCAGAATTCATTGTAGTGCCACGTATTCTTTTCAGATACAGCACAGCTGTGAACTTCTCTTTTTACTTCTATTCTAAACAGACATCATTTAGGGATTATTTTGTGCTACAGTTGTATTTTTATTCACTGCTGTGCAAAATTCTTGTCACTGTTGGATTTCTAATTAATGCTGTAGCAAAAGTTGGATAAACTGTCAGAAATTTAACAAATCAAATTAAATTTTATTTACATGGCCTTCTTCATACCCTGAGGTAACACAATGTGCCAGTAGTCGTTAAAAGAAGTCAGTCTGTGTTTTTTTTTTTTTGTGTATACAAGAGTCAGACTAATGACTTTAATACTCTGTTGTCCATGAACATTTTCAAGGACAGAAAATATGGAACAACGTGGTGACTGTCGTAGCAAAACATTACACAGAGATCTAAGACCTTTGCACAGTACTTTAAATTTTAATGAGTCGTTAGTGAAAGTCATTTAATATAAACTATAAGTAAAGCATTAATTTAATAAATAGAAATAGTATCACTGTTAGAATAAATGGTCAAACAAACAAATAAGAGAACATTTATGAAGAATGCTAACAGTTTATTTCTGCATGGAATTAATCAGTATCACCAAACACACACACACACACACACACAGTTGGAGTGTGTACACTACTTACACTGCAGCCTTCAGCTTTGGCTTTGTCGATACACTCCATGGCCAACATGTGGTCAATACCTGGGTCCAGTCCCATCTCATTCACGATGGTGATTCCTGCATCCTCTGCACTGAAAACAAACACACACACACACACCATTATTATTATTAACATAAAACCAAATACACCTAATCATGTTCTAATAAAATTAATTCACTTTAAAATAATTAAATTTCTTTGTCTCTTTAAACAATCTACAAACAGAAATTCAACCAAATACGAAAAAAATAATAATAATCTTCTACTAGAATCTTTTGTTTCCTGTTTGTCTTCTCTAACTTTGTTGTGGAGCTGGAGTCACCTGCTCTGCAGCTCCTTCATGGCCGGACTCAGGTAGCTGGCTGTCACCAGGTTCACCTTCCTCCTGATGCAGTGTTTGGCGATGAGTGGGTGAAAAGAGTACGGCAGCATGCTGAGGACCAGACAGAAGGTTAGGATCGGGGTTTGCTGCAGCTGAGCCTCGGACACTTCCATAACAACAGAACATACAACTAACTCCATACTTAACATCTTCACAACTGGCCTCCAATAAAAAAAACTATTTTGTTAAGGTGTTATTTCACCTCTCACTAACACCGAACACTGAATAATTATCTGGATTCCTGATCATTTATTTTTAAACAACAGTCGACAAATCCTCAAAGTTTCTGCTCATTACAATTAAGTTTTCATAAGTCATGATTATACAGAACCTGAAACACAGCTAATACAAATTGTAAATGCCTTTTTTTTTAATTCACAATCACAATTATGAAAAACAAAAGTAGAAAACTCTGTATCTGTCAAAGAAAATTATTTATCTTCAAACCAAAGTTTTAATTGGTTCCAAAAACAAATATCAACCTCGTTAAATTCACTAGATTTGTAACCGCTGGACAACAACCCTGTGACACTGGCACAGAAAATGTTAACTCTGGCACTGACAGAACAAAACAACTGCTGAAAAATAATAATTGGATCCATAATAATTGAAGTAATAACACAGTTTTAGGTTGAGTCCAGTGTGAACTGTACCTGATGACCAGGTCGTGATCTTTGATCAGCGAGTCTAAATGACCCTCCTGACTGGTCACATCCAGTGTGATGGGGATGGTGTTGGGATATTTGGCTGCCAGATCCTCAGCCTGCTTCAAAAGTACAGACGCTAAAAATACAAATTAAATAATAATTTTAACGTTGCAGATCGATGGTCAAAGGTCACAGTTAAAAAATAAGAAGCACTAATAGCTAACTAATACAAAGCTGAGTGGGATGTGAAAAGAAAAAAAGAATCTCCACAAGCAAATTTAAAAAGCAAAAAGCAAAGGACAAACTTACCCGCAGTGACCTGAGTCTTGTCGTTGCGAGTCAGGTACTCCACGATTGGTTCAGAGACGTATCCTGTGCCCAGCAGCAGAACTCGCTTCACCCCGCCTTTACTCATGATCTGGGCCTTTTCTCTAAAAATAAATAAATAAAGTTTAAAATTACAGCCAAATAAAACACGTCACAAAGCCGAGCGATACTTTAGATGCACGCGTGTTTGGAGAACAAATTTAAATGATGGTTCTTTATTTTTGCACATTTGCGTAAAAAAAAAAATTACAATCAAAAACTCAACAGAAGAAAGAAAGAATGCAGAGCACGGCGAGAACTTAAGCACAGAGTTTAGTTTAATCAGGCAGCATTTTTGAGACATTCTGATAGTAAAAAAAAATTCAAATTTGAAAAGCTGATTTTTTTTAATCAATCTTGAAGTTTGATTATGTTTTAAACATCAGTTTTTAGGATCTAGATTCTGTCCACTGACATGGGTCTGAGTTAAACTTGGAAAACTTTTTATTACCCCCAAAAAAAAACCCACAAACAGCCAAGTGAACCAAAAGAACTTTTTTTTATTACCCCCCAAAAAAAACCCCACAAACAGCCAAGTGAACCAAAAGACAGCAGAACTGCACAGATCTTTGAATGGACTGTTTGAGGATTTAGCAACATCCAGAAAACAAACAAACATGGCAGTCTCAAAGTATCAAAGAAAATAAAAAGACCAAAGATCCAAGATCCCCCCCCTCAGAGGACAGAGCACTATTCCATGGGACGACAGCAAGGCATGTAAGAATCACTGTGGTATAATAAAGTTCAGAGTCGATGGGGGAGGGGCTTAACAAAGTTCACGATGACTGAGCATTTGAAAAATTAGATTAATATTTTAAGTAATAAAATATTAGAATAAGAAAATGTATATTTTTTTGATGTTACTACAAAATGACACACAGGTTAAATCACAAAAAGACTGGTGAAATAGGAAGCTGACGAGTACGATAAAAAAAATTAAAAAAAAGAGAACACATCTGTGTCTTTCAGCAGCTCTCAAAGCCTCTTAACTTTAACCTTGAGTTTTGATTGAAAAGTCTTATTTCTTCTGCTGGATTATCTTTACACCATAACAATACCAATGTAACAGAGGCACCGTCACGAGTGACTCGTGGCATTAATATGCCACCCCTGGAGTCGGAGCTGTGGACTCGTTAGCTTTGGCCTAATTGGATGCAGCACTACAGCAGCAGGAGTCACAGGCGGGCTGACCAGCAGGCTGCACGCCACCTCATCCTCTTAATTAAAAAACAAAAGAGAGATGCTCCCTCAGGAGGATTTCACTCCCTGTTAAGATTTCTTAAGGAGCCCAGGCTCAATCCAGAGGATTAAGCCTCGCTGGCATACACAGCTTGTCTGAGAAGAAAACTCATCAAGTCGTGAAAGGTGGCCTTAATATAGACGGAGGCTCAACCGGGGCATTTGTGGAGCTGGTGATAAACAAGAGGCTCCAGGTCTGGGTGGTGTGTCTCTTTCTCTCAGAAACCTTTTTTTTTAGCTGTTAGTGTTTCATTATCCTGGTCAATCTGATTAAAATGAGCTACAGCTCATCTGTGGCTCGTTTTAATGTCTTACTGCAGAGAAATTCCAACACAAATGAACAACAAAACTGCAGGGAACAATGTCTGCCTCCAATAACAGACCAAAGAAATATATTTAAATACTATAGAAAACTGTTTAGTTTTTTTTTAAATTTTGTTTGTCAAGATGAGTTTACAAAATTAATGCAGATCTTGAGGTGACGCGTTAATAGTGACTTTTTAAAAAAAAGTAATTTTGTTTGATTTGATTGAAATAAAAAAAATAAAAAATACTGACATGCACAAATGAGCTTGAGGCCAAACATATGAGCCCTTTCACACCAAAGTGGTCTGGAAGACTTGGTTTAATTAGACAAGACACGCTAGGAATTGACACACCTTCATTTAGTTTGAAAGTGGGACAAACAATGTCAGCCGACAAGAACAGGCACTCACCTAAGGCACTGTGGCCTGAACCAATCACTGAGCAGGTAGAACAAACAAAGATCGCGAGGAAACACTTGAACTTCCTCACGTCAACACATACTATATTTGTCTTCTTTATTTAACTCTGCTTCTTTACTCTTCTTTGTTCAGCGTATTTATCGTTTTATCCAGTGTGCTGCAATTGTAATCAAAAGGGAGTTTTTAAAGTTATTTTCAAGGGAGAAAATGCAATCGAGATATGAGTGGATCGTGCTGTTGTGGAACAGATTAAACTCAGGATTCCACTGTATCCAATCCTACTGGCTTTCAGTATATTTGACTCTGGTCTGGTTTCGCAAAGAAATAACTACAGGAAAATCATTTAATACATGTTTAATCAGTGCACATTTATTTTAAGTGTTAGGTTAGCAATGAGTGACATTAGCACTAGAGAAATAGTCATTACAGTAAGAGTTCAGACAATACACTGAACACAGTCTAACTCTGTGAGAGCAGTGGAACAGGTCTTACCTCTTTTCTCGAAGTCTTTCTATATATTCATACTTTGGAGTGAGCGATCCGTTTGATGTGATAACGGCCTTTGAGGAAAAAAAGAATAATAAAGTTAAAAACACACCTTTAAAAGAAGATATTTGTGGATATTCTCAGTCATCACAATAATCTCAAAAGCAGTTTTAAAAGTAGGCAACGGGACTCACCTCGAGTCAGTTGAAGACGTTTCACCTCTCCTCCAAGAGCCTTCATCAGTTCTAGTTTTCTGGTGGGAGTTTCCAAATGTGTGTGTTCCCTCCCCAGGAAGTGCAGCAGTAATTCACGAGTTTGGAGTCGAGTAAAGTGACATCACCCACCTACAATGCTGTCTTTCGTTCTCTCCCCAGGAAGTGCAGCAGTAATTCACACCTCCATTCAAGTGACTCCAACAACCCCCACCCAGAGGACAGGGAGGTGGGACGATTCACCAGAGAGACGACGACTCACATGACCACTTAAAGGTCATATTGTTCAGGCCCAGAAAACTAGAACTGATGAAGCCTCTTGGATGAGAGGAGAAACGTCTTCAACTTACTTGAAGTCAGTCACTTTTGAGAGTTTAAAAGAAGCATTATTTAAATAGCATTCAAATGGAAATCATGTCAGACAAACTTAAGCAATGAACTTGAAGGTTCAGTGTGGGGGGTTTGGCAACTGTTGTTGTGGTGGAGTTTAATGTTACCATGTATTATCTTTTCACTTTGAAAGATTGAATATTTGAAATGAGGCTGAGGGAACACGTCACAAAACTCTCAAACACTTGTTTAAGTTTTACAGCCTTCGTCTTTTGCCTTGAATCATGTGTGTATTATATTATTTACAAAAACAAGTGTTGTACTCCAATATGAAAAGCTGTTACTCAACACTGCATATCTCCACTTACATACCACTTATACTAACACTTACATCTCTGATTTGAGGACTGAAATCCTCTTCCTCCAATGGTCTGTTGGCATCTGAGGGCAGCTGATGAGAACACAACACTAACATTAATCCAAACTAATTTGGCAAAACCTTCTACTTCAATCTGTCCACGTTGACACTGAAAAAAAAACACCGTAGGGTTTTTGTCTTACCATCTCCCAAATGTACGGGAAGAGCTGATCTCCAAAGTAGTCCGTGGCTTCAATGGGAAGCTGAGCAGGAAGATTGTCAATGGAGCACATGAGAATCCCGTTTCCTTCCACACTGCAGGAGAGAAGACCAAGCACAACTTTTACTGTTACCGTCTAAAACACAGCTCATTTGTTAGACACATGAGCTTCAGACACATTTTAAAAAATTTAGTAAAATTACAATATATCATTTTTAAATCATTCAAATCCTAACAAAGGTTTTTACAGACAATATATTATCCATAAGAAAATCAGAAATATATTCCTCCTAATAGGTATATTGAAGCAAAGGCAAATTTACCCCCGACTCACATCATCTTATTTTTAAAATAATGTCTTATCGTGTATAATATACAATAGAGACACATTTTGCTAATTGTTGTCTGATAGACTTCACCTGTTGCCTCACATTTAATGGTCACTGAAAACATTGATTTTGTAATTTACGTCAAAAGTTTTCTGGCATTGCCTGCCTTAAAAAACAAAAAAAAATTTACCAAAGAAAGAAATCTTGCACATCTGTCCTTTCATATAATTTGTACTTTCACACAGACAGGACTGGAGGATAAGATATATTTTTTTTAATCTTACAAGGATGACCTTTCCATCTTATTGCAGGCATAATTATTTACAAATTAACTTAAATTAAAAAAAATATTTTTTGCACCAACTTTTATAGAACTAGTCTTTGTTATTTTTTTTTTTTACTCTAAATTAATTAAAAAAAAATCAACAACCTCAAAGTCTAAGGTCATTTAGATTAACAAATATAATAAACCTGAAAATGTAACAATAATTCAAAACAACTTTTTCACAGCAATTCTGAACAACAACAAAAAGTGTGTTTGTCCCGTACCTGTCGTGGTCAATGTGCTGGTCGGCGTCGTACATACAGAAAGGCTTATCAATGGTGGTGCAAATGTTCATGAACTCTATAGAGCCTCCAGTATCAGCTGATATGTCACAGATAGCCAGCAGTCTGCGGCAGGAGACAGGTCAAAGGTCAAACTGATAGGCTGAACTTTCCTTTTGACAAACATGCCTGAAGGTAACACAGGACATTTGACCTCTGTGTAAATAAAGTGGCTACTGTTCTGACACTGAAGCAGAATGACAGGTCAGAGGCGAACCACCAGTTGAGAAGCTGCACATTTTCACCATCATATTCTGTTGAGACATTTCTTCAATTCTCTCTGATTAACAGAGCAACACTACGTTCTTTTTTAAAAATTTTTTTTTACTCCTACTTGTGTGGCAGAGCCGGTGATCCTCTATTGGACGAAGACGGGATTTTGCGTATTAGCTTTTGTGCATCCAGTCTCCTGAGGAGTCGAGGAGTTTGTGGTTCCCAGTAAATACC
>NC_024312.1:6387358-6393225 GCF_000523025.1 Cynoglossus semilaevis | reverse complement strand
GAGATGAAGTAGCCTGGGATTTGATTTAGTATTTTGTCCCATTTGAAATCAATGTTAGCGAAATGCATAGGAAGACGTTGGTACTATTTTTATAGCACGTTACACTAAGAAATGTGTTCTCTCATATGTTTGCACAGCGGGAATCAGACTTACACTAGTCCTGAAGTGTGAGGTGTAGAGCCTGGGGTGGTTCTCATACTCCAGGGGGTCATAAATGCCATCGCTCTTCCTCACCAGGTGGTGGTGTCGGCTCAGAACGGTGGCATAAACTCGGCTCATGTCTAAAAAACAGAAGTAAAAGCAGGTACATATGGACAAAAACACACTCCTACACGTCCAAGAACATGTTTACTCAGACATCTAAGGGTGATTTTCTGAAATAATAGTCAATATTAACAATCGTCATGCATGGAGTGGTCTCATAAGTGTAAGATCTGTTTCTGCCTGTCAACAGCCGTCAAACAAACATACCTCCAGATACAGAGACATCCTTCAGCTCATGCGGTTCTACATATTTACCTCCAGATACAGAGACGTCCTTCAGCTCATGCGGTTCTACATATTCCACAGGAAGTTCATTGATGATGTCTTGTGCCCCCTGCAGGAAAAGCGAATGTTAGGAAAATAACCAGAGCCACATATAGAATAATAGCTTTGCCTGGAAAAAAAAAAATCTGTATCTTTTTTATTTCAGTCAGTTTGTACCTTAGAAACATTTCCAGTTCCAGTGAAACAAAACGTGATGGGGCCCATAGATTTGGGCATGAGTCCCATAGAGATCTCGTACCCACAATCCCTCACTGCCTGGATGGCCTGGCTGACATTTCTGTAGTTGTGAGACATGCCGATGTGCTGTGTACAGATGAGAGAAAAATGTCAACAGAGTCACAATTACAAAAAAAAAAACACTGGCTGAAGAACTGGCATCAATGTGAAAACAGAACCATTTTCTCACCATGAACGGAGTGTTGTGGCCCAGAGCCAGAAACCTGAGGCCCAGCCCGTGCAAGATGTTAATCATTCCTTGAAGAATCAAAGCAAATGGGATTTTCTTTAATGTAGTGTTTAATGGCATTTTTAATTAGAAAAAAAATCCCATTGTATCCCATATTCCTGTCAATCATAATTTATTCATTTGTATTCAACATATTAGCAAGTAAATGAGTCATAAATAGTTTACGTCTAACTGACAGCCTGGACAACGAGGTTCTATGACAGTGTCATCATGTGAGGCTTTGATGACATTATAAACACTGCAGCAAAGTAGATATTTAACTTACATCTTTAACCAAACATAAATATTTCACCTATAAGCGTGTTTTCCCCAGGGTTCAAAGCACCAGCTGATTTTTGCACACCATGTTGTAACTCAACTGACAGCTGTTGATGTCAAACACTTTCGTAACACTACCAGGAAATGGAAACATCCAAGTACAGTTGCAAAAACTACTTTGTTTCTGAGAAGCTCTTCAACAGAATCGTACCTGCAACACCTGCCCACTTGCCAAAGGCCACAATGCGGTAACCATTAGGATCAACCATTTTCTCATAGTCAATCAGTCGAACCTCCTTTAAAGAAAGAGAAAGTGAAATTTTAAAAAGTCAGTCATTCTTCAGTTTTTGTTGTATTACTGGTTTGTTTTTTTTTTTTTTGTTTTCTGTTTTAACGTGTTCAGCTGGTGCGTTTCAAAGTGTAGTGCTAGAAGACTAGCCATAGCTCCTGTCATTTATGAAGCAAACTCAGCTAAACCAGTCGTTCAAGCAGAAGACACACAGTTCTGCATTTGAGACCAATTAAGTTGTTATTATCCTTCCATCATGAACACATTAATACTTTATTTATTTATGTTTATTTATCCCTAAAAAATGTTTTCATTACACAACAATATAATTACACATGATACATGACATTGAGGAAGTCATTTGGCTATAATATAATTGCATTTAAAAAACATTTTTCATGTATAAAATTCATATCTGTGTGATTTTAATTACATATGATGTGTTGTGTTACTTTACATGGATGTAATCATCATTCTGGGATGGTAATTGTACAGAGCTCTTGTTTATCTTCTCCTCATTAAACATGTCTTAAAGGACTCAGTGCAGAAGCTTCAACTATAATAAACAATTCACACCATAATATGATCAACCATGACTGTGTGTTTTTGAAGTCACTGTTTATGGTGGACTGGATTTTCATTTATTTCAGGTTATATTATATTTCCTTGCTGACTTCAGAATGTGCACTTTAGTCTTTTTTTTTTTTTTCTTAAACCACGGGTTTTTTTGTTGGGTTTTTTAAAAGCCCGAGCTGAGTGCACTTACCTTCTTCAGCAGGTCGTCCAGAAGTCCCATGTTGGCCTCCTGGGCCTTGATGGTGTGGGAGAAAAAAGCGTACGTCTTCTTCTCCATGATCTTCTCCTCCGGTGGCCTCTTCACTCCTAAAATCAGCGTTGCCTCTGAAATGTCCTCCTGAATAATGGCTCCAGCCTTTGCGTAGTACTGAAACCACATCATAGCACATAGTGAGCAGCAGAGCCCCAGGTCACGGGGGCAATTCCAACAGCAGTTGTGTTGTTACTGTGACCGTCTGTTGTCGGTGTGTTGTTAACACTGGTCAGTGGTTTAGTATAACCAGAGTTAGAGTTAGCCTAGGGTTTTATGATCAATTATGCAGAACTTATTCTTACAAATGTACAAATGCCGTATGCTACTCAAACATGCATGAAGGAACACTGACAAATCTAAGCGGCAAATTGGAAATTTAAACCAGTCGGTTCCTCAAGCAACCATGGTGTAATAGACGTTGTCTACAAGTGCTACTCCAGGCCTCACCTTCTCATGGATGGCTCTGCGGTTGGATGGTTGCACCATTACTTTGACACCGGCGTTGGTGAGCTCTCGGATATGACGGGGAGCCAGCGGCGCTCTTCTTTCCCATGGGTTAATGTCCTCACGGCGGATGGCAACAACAGCTCGATGGTGCTCATAGCGCCGCTGAACTGTGAAGCAGCTTGGCGGACGCTTACTTCGGTGACAGAGAAGTCGGAACATGACCTCACAGCGCCCTGGTCGCAATGAGAACGACTGTAAACACTACCAACACTGACGCCGTAGAGTCGGGACAACCAGACACACGGGAACAAATTCTTCTGTAAATATTGATACTTCAACAAGAGAGACTTTTCTACTTATTTAGGTTTTACAATTTCCACAAGATTATTTGCCTGATGTTTTTCAGTTTGTACCTTAATTGTTATAACCAACAACTTCATTGTTAGGTTAGTAACTCGTGTTGTGAAGACCTGCAGTTGGAGCCTCTCAGCATCCAAGGTCAGACATTGGAATGTTTGTTTTGACTGACAAACTTCCACTCTTCGCCGTTTACCGTGGCCATGGGTTGTGTCACCGTGCATTTAGTCCAATACTTACTTGAGTACAAATACTTGTATCTGCACCTCATTTGATATACATTTAGGATAATTTAATTTAATTTCTTTTTTTCATATAAAAGGCCTCCATCCAGTTTCCTTGAGCATGACCTGTTCTGATCTTTGAAAGTGAAAGTGAATCACTTGTCATTGTGACACAGCACTCCACTGCACACAACGAAATGTGACCTCTGTTTTTAACCAATCACCAAAGTAACTTTACCGTCTACCTACTTTTCTGTCAATCTTTTTTTTTTTTAAATCAGTGAAAGTTTAAGACTTCATTGTCACTGCATTTCAATCAACAAACCATATAATTAGAACCTTCAGACTTTAGGGCGAGTATGTTTATGGAAGACAGGTGCACATAGAGTACATGATGTATAATAGTGTTTTCAGCCACATCATAAGGCAAAGCATGGCAAACATGCGGTTGAACGACTCAGTGATTGTCTGTTTGAAATGAGTAGACTGCGCCTAGATTGGAATATGAAGAATGTTTGAGGACCTGGCTGAAGAACAAGAACAAAGCATAGATTTGATTTAAACTCAGGCACAGCAGTGATTTATGTCTGTACATAATGGTAGACTGCACATTCTTCAATCATATTTTTTTCTTTTTCAATTCAGTTAACAGTTAACTTCTACCTTGACTTAATGGAAAACTGAATTAAGGTAGATGATTATGCCAAGTTTCTTCGGCCTGTTAGCAAAGCTTATTTTAACAGCAAGTGCAGTCAATGGATATACAACATTTATTTACCTCAGAAACCATCCTCAGACCTGACTTAAATATAAACCGGTGTGTCCTTTAAGCCTGTAAACTAGCGGTGAAGCTACATGTGCAGTCAGTCTCCGTTCTATCTACAGAACGAGACATTCAGTAGTCACTGCTGTGAGTGGAAGACCGTGTTTAGCACCGGTTAGCTCGACAGTTGCTATCCTGCTACGTTCCTCACAAGAATCTCGTCAAAAATTACAACTTTAGTTGACAATTACTTTCGTTTAAGGGTCTATAAACCAATACAGAGTGACTGTATGATTGTTAGCACGTGTGACGTTGTCAGTACCTCAGTGGACATAAAAAAAACAGGACCATGTGTAACATTTCCTGCAACTGACAAAAAAATATTAATCAATTCTGAATAAATATTGGTTAGAGCTGCACACCGGTATTCTGGATACCAGTCTGCAGCGCTAACCTTCATTTAACTACACGGGTTAATTAACGGTAATTTGGTAAACATTGCATAACTCACGTAAATTAACGCTAAGACCTTAATAGATACAATGACCGGCACATAAATGTGGCTTTGTGGCTAAACTGGAACCAACCTTTCAGTCCAATTTGTCTTCACCACACCGGCTCCTGAGGAGGAAATGTGGCGACGTTATAAAAACACCGGAGAGTCACTCAGAGGTTACAGAGGTACTATGCTGCTACAGGGGAAGTATGTAAATCAATCTGCTTCCGGCAACACCTTCAAAATAATAGGCGCGCTTATTTTGCTAATTTTCTAGGTCGACGCTTGCTTGTTTTTTTTGTCTTAATAAAATGCAAGGCATTTTTCTTTTGGATTGACAGCTTGTCATGCAGACGCTTTGTCAATGCAAAGAGAACACTGTTAGCCTGAGGGGCTGGCACTCACTCAACAACCAAAACATGAAGATGTGTAAAGAAGCCAAGAATTCAAAATAGAATAACCTTCACTGAGAAGTATTAAAAGCATCAAAAGAAAATCAGTCTCCTTCTCCACCTTGGCTGCACTGCAGTGGTCCACACATCCTTGGCTGAACGTAAAGAGATGAGCAGCAGCTTTTGTGGCTGCTTCACTGGTGAAATGAATAAATGAACAAGTCTTTCGGTGTGAGCCATAAACATGTTGCTTTTCAGCCTCCTCCACCTCCTTCCCTTCAAAAGACATAATGGAAAATTTCAAACATCCATTCTCACCATCACATGTTTAATGTCTAGTGCAGTTCTTTGGCTGCCAGCGTCGACATAGTCTTGACCTGTCGACACCTTTGGAGAAGGCAACTTAAACTGAAGGGTGTGTTTTCTCCAACATTTGATGTTTTCCCATCAACGAGGCCAGTAAAACGTGTTGTTGGAAGGAACAGCCTCATTCAACTGACACTCACTTCCTGGAGAAGCAGACGGCATGTTCACCTTTATTTGATCAGAGTGAAGCCACGCAAACAAAATGACATCCAAAGAACAGAATCTCAGTGTAACAGTACTTCTCAAATTTATTTTTTTTACATTTGTAGAAAAACATTTTTAAAAATCTTGCTTCTTGGAATTAATGTTGCTGAAATATGAACACATTGCTCTGAAGATGCCTCCCAGTTGACACTGCATGGGTGACAAGACAATGACTAAGTCCTAATATTAAATATATTTTCTTTATATACATATATATGCATATATAT
>NC_024312.1:6384743-6387351 GCF_000523025.1 Cynoglossus semilaevis | reverse complement strand
ATATATATATATATATATACATATATATATATATATATATATATATATGCAGAAACACCATTGAATTCTCAGTACTGTAATGACTTGGTGGTAGAACAAATTGCCCACCTTTTCATAGGCTTCAAGGCTGAACATTGCAGGTGGGTCACTGTGTATTAGGCTCTTTGTGAATGTTCCTCCCATATTAACAAAAGGTTGTTAAAAGAACAAGGAAAGCATCTTTAAACCTCGCCTCATGCTACACGTGGCTCTGCATCTCCTTATTCACCTAAAATGTGATAAAAGACGATAAACATTTTCCGCTGTAAACTCATCAATGTCAGAACGCCTGGGCTCAGTGCAACCTTGATGCAGGCATTGACAGTAATAGACTCTTCAGATAAATCCACTCTCACAGTCACACACCGCAAAAGGCAGAGGTGCAAAACAGCTCATTTTATACAAAGTGAACAATGACAGGCTGCAGGAACAGAGATCTGCAGCCTCTCAGTGATCATGTGTTTCAAAAATATCTTAAAATAACAATATAACAATATTCAAAATTAAGTTTTTTTTTTCTTCCCAGAGCACCGAAGCACACAAACGAAACAAATCAAGAGGAATAAAATAGATAGGAGGAAAATTTAATTTAATGCAGTTTTGTTTTTGCACTATTAAAAGTGCACATTTTTATGTTTTATATTATATTATAATCACTAAAAAAGGCCACTTAAATATCTAATCTTGGGAAACAAAGTTCAAAGATGTTGTAATTTTAAACCTGCATTACAGGTGTTCAAAGATGGTCAGAGAATACTGGGCATTTAAAAATATAAAATATGTATTCATCCTAGTGTCACTCACTGTAACATGATACAGAGCTAAGATGTCAACATCCTGCAGTCACATATGGAGCCGACAGCGAGGATAAGAAACCAATCCGTGCAACACAGCGGCTCTTAAAGCCTCTTAGTTTTAACTTAGAGGTTTGAGTGACAGTTTTATTTCTCCTGCTGGATTATCTTTACACAATAACACTAAAACCATAAAAGAGGCACCGCCCCAAGTGACCCGTGGCATTAATATTCCGCCGCCACGACATATCTCAAATCTCACCAAAGTCAGCACTCTGGACTCGTTAGCTTTGACCTAAGACCTCATCTTCTTAATTAAAAAAAAAAGACAAAGAGAGATGGTCTCTCAGGAGGATTTCACTCAGAGCTAAGATTTTCTAAGAAGGATTAACATCTGATGGCATATACAGCTTGTCTTAGAAAGAAAAAAAAATATTTAGGGCATCCACAAGATGGCCTATATATTAATCACAGTTCAACCAGGGATGTTGACACTTTAAATGAAGTAGATGGTATGAAGTCTAGGTGTTGGCTATAAACAATAATTACAGCTCTCCGTGGTTTGATTATCCTGTCATGATTGTCAGGCTCATCAACATAAGCCACACATGAGCTGACAGGTCAGAAAGCAAGAGAAATTTCTATGTAAAGAAATAAGGATTAAATAAATATCTAATGAAATCAAGTTGTTTCAGTTATCAAAAATACTCCTATTATTATTATTGTTGTTATTATCATTATTATTATTATTATACATAGATTGTATGTGACTTCAACCTCAGTCTTTAGAAGCATCCCGCAATGTTTCTGGCTGCAGTACCAGTTTTGGCCAGCAGGCAGTTGAAAGAATCCCATTACTTGTATATGAATATCTTTTCGAAACTAAATGAATAAATAATAATAACAATAATAATAGTAATAATAATAATTATTATTTTATCACACTAATTACCGTGTCAGTGCTCCACTACTCACCAGTATTTTGTATCGAACACGTGGGTTACACGTCTACGTGATTCTGATCCATAATCTAATGTAAAGATGTCGCCATCACATTTTGACACTTCTGCAGCCACATGCACAACATAAATATATATTTTTAAAAATCAGAATGTCACATAAATTTGACAATATATAGAAAAAACGGGGCAATACAGGGGCAATTGTTCTGAAACTTTAAGTCGATTTCTTCGCGTTTAAATTATTTTACGACATACTAATAATTTACATCCATTCATTTGAACGCTTAAACGGGGCACAACGCCGTACGCCGCACTCGGTGTTTTACTTTGAAAGTCAAAAACACCGGTGTCTTATTCAAGTTTGTCTCCTGAAAACACAGCAGTTTGTATTTGTTTACGGCGCACACCGCACGGGCGGCTACGGATTACCCGACTTTACGGACGATTGCCACATTAGGTGGGGAGTTACAAACCCATATATTGAAAGCAAACACCAGTGACCTCCACGGACACCTGTAACAACAGGCACAGAGCAGCTCCATCCCCGCAACCAATCACCTTCCTAGGCTGAGGAGCGGCCTTCTTCTACGTCATTTGAGCCCTGTCGCACGGCGATGACAAAATCAAGTCGCCATCGCCAATTTCCCCCAATTCACTTCTATATCAAATTAAATAAATAAACAAATAAAAATAAATGGTTTTTAAAAGCTATACATGGCAGACATGTCTATTAAAGGAGGCCATAATAAATAATAATGGTCATAGTAAATAATAATAATATTACGGTTTGTTTTTTTTGTTTTTTTTTACAGG
>NC_024312.1:6379726-6384373 GCF_000523025.1 Cynoglossus semilaevis | reverse complement strand
ATTGTCTACCAGTTGGTGGCAGCAGTGCAACTCAAACGATGCAAAGAACATTTGATACCAAAGAAAAACAGGGGGAAAATAGCTTTAAAAGTTCTAGAACAAATTACCACCGAGTTTGAATTTGATGGTTGTGGTGTGTATCAATTATCAAACAAAAGACAACATCACGTGCTGTATGTATGATATTAAACCTCCCTGTAGCAATGAATTATGGGCCTTTGGGGGCTTTTGATGAATCTGATATATTCGATGAAACTCTTCAAAGATAGATCATCTGTTTATTTATAAAAGTACTTTTATTGTCTTAAATTGTCATTTGGGATAAATTGACCTTTTGCTGTTTTAATAATATTTACAATGAAATACTTCAGAAATGTGTTTCACAAATGTGATTGGTTGCTTTGTTGGCATTAGCAGCAGGAGCCGACCAGTGAAAACAACACGATGAGACATTTCTCTTTTTTTACCACAGTTTTCTGTTCAGTGTTTGTCTTTCATGTTTTGACATAAAAACAAAGGAAAATAAATACAATAAACACTCCTACAGCACAACCGAAAGATTGAATAAAACACAACTAGCTGTGCAGCCAGACCTGACCAGATTCAATTACTGATCTCCTATCATTTCAGGCAAGAAATGGAGGTCAACCTGACCAGATTCAATTACTGATCTATCATTTCAGGCAAGAAATGGAGGTCCAACATATGAATGATGACTAGTTTTCTTTGTTTTACATTGTCATGGAGGCCATGATTAATGGACAGGTTTGCAAGCAACCAGAATACAGACGACAGTATACAGTAATCAAAGCTGTTATTAGATTCCCTTGTTGTCAATCCCACCTCCAATAGTATGGTGTTACAGTATTAATGTGTCATTGAACCTACCATCTGAAAACAGATGTAAATACTTCATACAAGTTCATCACCAACATGTTTAGAAAAAATGACATCAAATGGTCATAACTGTATTGTGTTTCTTACCCAAACCATATGTAGGAAATGGACATGTATGACAGGGTGTGTTGGATGTTTTAATAATATTGTTGTTATTAACACGATTATTATTTATAACAATAATAATTGTTATTATTGATAACAATAATAATGATAATAATATACATGGATTGTATGTAAAGGATGGACAACCTCAGTCTTTTGAAGCATATGCAATGTTTTGGGTGCAGTACCAATTTTTGCCAGCAGTTCAGTAACCAATTAACCAACAAGAGTGCAGGGCACTTTGAACAAATGTCAACAGACAAGACTGGGGTTCACACTGGACAGTTTGCTAGTAGTGACGCAAAAACACACACACGCCGACACACACACACACACTTGTTTTAAATGCATCATAAATTAATGAATCACAAAAAGAATGTGAAATCCAATCAGATCCCAGCTCCACGGTTCAGCTGCTCTGTCTTCCATTATTATCACAGCGACAGTAACAAGTGGCCACGTTTGGTACAATTATGTTGTTGACGCTGTTGGAGCTGGAATGGTTCAATGCAGTACTTCTCAAATAGTGGGGCGGGTGCCCCTGAGGGGCACGGTGAGGGGCTTCCAATGGTCCAATGGTATATGGCACGACATATCACTGGACATAAGTGTACCACTGCTGTAATGCTTGAATGATAACAAGCCTCCAGTCACTAGGTGGCAGCAACTCATACAGTGGTTTGTACAAATAAAAATATACATCATTATCAGGTTCTCAATAGTATTTCAATTTTTGGAGGTGTGGGTCGGGGGCAGCGTGAAATCTGCTCTGTTCACAAGGGGTGACCTTTGGAGTGATTTTAAATTCACATTTGTATGACCTCCCACCACAGATCGTTGACCCTCGATTCAAAAGTGGCCTCATGTTTCCACATTCCAACACAGAGTTACAACGTCCACTTCTTATACATGATCTTTAACCCAGTTTTTTTAAATTGGTTAAGGAACAACACTAATCAGAGCCATGTGGTCAACGATGATATGACACCTGTCACAGACTGATACTGATTGATTTAATTAGTTTGACTCTGGTTTGACTGTGACAAGATTTTTCGATGGTCTTTCATCAGGGTGTGTGGAATCAGAGTGTGTTCACAGTAAGGAAGACACATGTGACTCAGGGCAACCGTGTTCCTCACTGCTGTGTTTTTAATAGTTTCTGGAAAACAGCAACAGGACGATTGGACCATGTGGGTTTTCTTTGTTTGTTTAAAACGATTGATTTGACGATAAATCCTGTGACTGTCCATGAAGTCGGAGCCGTCCCACGGGTTTCCGCCTCCTTCAAAGTCTGGTCCCAAAATTGAGTCCCATGTCCTGAGATGCAAAAAAAAAAAAAAAGCAACCACTGACAACGAACGGCCTCACGGTGAGTCACCGTTGTAATACATTGAGCAGGAATCAGTGGCGTTTGGAGGGAAAGTTCAAGTTCTTCCACTAAAACACGTCCCTGTCTGTCTCAACACAGACAAACACAAGTCCTCTTCAGTCAGGGTCCAGGTCAGGAGTGGGTGAGAGGGTTATGCAGTCAGGGGTGAAAGGTCAGGTCAGGTCAGGCCGTGAGGGACTCAAGGGATTAGGATGTAAAGTGCCCCCCCGCCCTTCCCTTTTTTTTTCTCTTTTTTTCCCATCTTCTTGTTGAAAAGGTCAAGTTCAAGATCAGGATGAAGTCTGGGGTCAAGATGTGAGGACAAACGTTGACTTATTAAGTGTCATGTGAGATTATGGAAACTGCACGTTATATTGACAAAATAATTTATTTTACCAGACTCAAGGGTCAAAGGTCATTTTTAAATTATTATTATTTTTAAGGGAACTTTTGTTTTGTTGTTTTTTGGCCATATATTAATTTATATTTGGTTTGTATTTACTATACTGTTTGGTTCATTGGTGGCTTCTACCACTTTACTTTTACTTTTAACATCAATTATTATAAAATACTAAATTATTTTAAAATCCATGTAAAAAAGGGAGATTTGAACTTTAAAATTGTAATAAATTGATCTAAAGCAAACCCTGTGTTTTTTAATAACGTTGTGTCAAAAGCCCATCATTGGTTAATCCAAGTTCATTTTAAAAAAATGTTTCAGTGACTTTTACACATCTGTCTTTAACAAAAATCAGTTTGTTAAACTAAAGGTTTTTTTCCACCTGACGTGTGGAGACGACAGAAATAACCAGGCAAATATTTGTGCATCTTCTAAAAAGATTTCAAGCTGACGGATTTGTTGTTAAATTAAACAAGAAATACTGAATAAATCACTGGTTAATGTCTTACAGCGAATGAGTCCACATTTGAAACAGGTTCACAGGAGAAATGAGAAATGGTTCGTTATTTATGGTGAATTTTTCAATATAAAAACTCATATTTAATATTGAGAGAATGAACATCATCAGGCTATGAAATTCCATGGTGGCAAATGATTGAAGTCTGGGGTCAAATCAGGGCGTGTGGGTGGAATATTATTGACCAGAAGGAATAAAACTTCATACTGAATCCACTGAGTATTTCTGGGTTAATGAAGTGAAATGTTTCAGGAATTCAGGAATTTCAAAACTCCATTTGGAGAAAAGTAAAAGTTAATGACGTGGTTAACTGGCTTTAAGTAACTGCAGATTCCAAATAAATACGTTAAAGGGAGAAATAATAAAGCAGGGAGACGAGGGGAAGTGTTCGTGAAGGGACCGGAGCTGAGTTCCTGACCTGTCGACGGACGTTTTTTTCTCTTTTTTCTTTATTCAGTTTTTTGGCTGAGAGGTGGAAGGACGCGGGGTTCTGAGTCCAGAGTCTCTCAGGTCTGCAGCGGGGACTGGGGGCTGGCCGGGTCGTGCAGCTTCCTCACGTGTTTCTTCAGGTCAAAGTTCCTGCAGAAGCCTTTCCCACAGGTGGGGCAGGTGAAGGGCTTCTTGTCGTTGTGCGTGTGCATGTGGAAGGTGAGGTTGTACACCTGGTGGAACGCCTTGCTGCAGATGGAACACTTGAACTGCTTCTCTCCGCTGTGTGTCAGCTTGTGGTTCTTGTAGTTGCCTGTGGGGAAGAAGATCACATGGAAATTAAATACATTAAAATAAAACCTTAACAAGGATTTTGAAGTAGCAGGGTTTTTGTGCGTAAGATATAGGAAGTAAAAGAGTCAGCCTGATCAACACTTCCTGTTTCATTCCGTATATCAGGTGTGTCAAACTCAAATTCACACTGGGCCAAACTCAATATTTATTAAATAATTCACTGCAATTGTTCATCTTTTCCCTTCTCTCCAGATCTGTAATGCAGATTGTTTTCATATAGTGCCTATATAATGCTGGGCCAACTCTAGTACACATCTGATATGATCTTGTGGGCCAAATATAATTACACTGCGGGCCAGATTTGAACCCCCGGGCCTGAGTTTGACATGTGTGCACTCTCTGTAGTGACGACCACTCCAGGTGCGTCTCACTACAGGGTTGCCATCTTCCTCTGAGTGACATACACCCCAACGAGTCTGGATTCAATCCCACATCACCACGGGTGAAGGACAACAGCACCACCCACTGAGCCACAGCCACGTCTGTCGCCAATCACCGTTAATCATTTTGTGAAAAGACTTGAGGAAAAGTTCCTGTACTGCCGCTCAATCTGCACAAAACTTTTGCTAAAAACTC
>NC_024312.1:6365151-6379486 GCF_000523025.1 Cynoglossus semilaevis | reverse complement strand
AGGATTATTAATTATTTATTCAATCGATAACACACAGCGTGTAGATTCAGTTGTTAATAATTGTCGTTTTTTTTCTCTGTCTTCGTGGATAGAATGTAAACCGTACCCACCTTTCTGATGAAACCCTTTGCCGCAGAACTCGCAGACAAACGGCTTGTATCCCGCGTGGATGCGTGAGTGCGTGTTGAGGGTGGAGCTGCGGTTAAAGGCTTTCCCACACTGGTTACACTTGTGCGGTTTTTCCTGCAAGAAAAAAACAGGGATTTTAAATTCAGAAATTACTTAACAAAATTGAAAAAAAAAAAATTTAATGAACGTCAAACAGTTGCAGGACCTTTTCACCTGCACTAATATGTCACATTTTTTCAGGATTTTATTTAATAAAAAAATAATTTGATTTTCTTTTACAGGCATATTATTTTTTAAATAATTTCCACGTTAATAAAAAATAAGAAATTACATAGCACACATTTCCAATATTTCTTTCTTTGCCTTGATTATTTAAATAATCGAATAAAATAATAATCAATTGCATAAATCTGATCAAAATGACAGCGGCACAGACATGAGAGGTCTTCCTGATTTAGAATATCAAATAAAACATTTATAAAATGTGATTTTTCCCTCTCTTCACTTATTTATTTCCCAGTGTTTTCCAGAAGTTAATCCTCGTTTTTAAATGTTAATCCGTGTTTTGTAAAAACGTATAATGCAGTCAGAAACATTATAATATCATTTCCTAATACGCAACATCAAGTGTTTTCCCGCTGCTGTGCAAAACCTTTTAAAACAGGATTGGACTCCAGTGAAGTCAATTTTGATCAAATAAAAATATTTTTGAGATTCGTTTTGTCTTAATAAATAAAATTCAGTTTAATTCTATGTATTTATACAAATATACCATCGGCACCAGACCAATTTGATAAACCAAATAAACAACAACAACAACAACAACAACAAACATGGATTATCATCAAGTAAGAAAATGTGAAACGATGACATTTCCATGGTGTGTTGTGACGTCAGCCGTCAGTACCTGAGTGTGGATGATCTTGTGTCTGCACAGAGTGCTCGCCTGTCTGAAGCCTTTGCCGCAAACTTTGCACACGAACGGACGCGCGCCTGTGTGCACGGGCATGTGGCGGGTCAGGTTGTAGTGAGCGTTAAACACCTGAGCAGAGGAGAGACAACGTCAATCAAAATACTACTAATACTGATACTGGTAGTAGTAGTAGTAGTACTACAAATAATAATAACAATAATAACCATCAACAATAATCACAATAATCAAAACAACACTGACTCTAAACAACTAAAACCGGACTCAGAGATTGAACTTTTATGAGTAAAAATATTAAAGTTGAGGTAGAAACAATAATTAAAATTACTATAAAAAATAAATCTTAATAGTTGTTATTGTTATGATTATTACTATGATTAAATAAAATATAATAATAAAGTTATAATAGCAATGATAATAACACGTATTATTATTAATATTGTTGTGGTTATTATTATAATTATGACTATTATTATTGTTATTGTAATAAACGTGCATTATATTTATTATATTTATACAACTCTGAATTGTAATAATTCATATCGGCTCATTTACTGGTCCATTACTTTCAGCTGACTGTGACAATAAAATAACCAAAGTAATATATTTTAAAATATATTTAAAATGTTCAAATTAAGATAATAATTTATAATAGTTTTAGCTTGTTTTTCTTTAAACAATTCAAAACATGACAGTTTATACAAAAAGACTGAGAAATTGACGAAATAAAATAAAAAAGAAATGGAATTTTAGGAGAATATTTAAACATTTTAACATAAAAAAATGTTGACCCGTTCATTTAATTCCAATCTCTTTGTTTTTTGTTTTGTTTTGTTTTGTTTTTTTCTAAATTCAGCCGTTTATCGATTTTGTACCGACTGTTTCATCTCGACCAGAACTCACTTTTCCGCAGACCTCACAGGTGAAAACTTTGGGCTTGTTTCCGGGACACGACCCGTTCAGTCGAACCGCGGCGCCCGCGGACTCCTTAAAGATCTTGTCGGTGAGGATCTGGTCCCGCTCCTTCATGTAGTGCTGGATCTGGCTCTGGGACAGGTCCTTGAAGGCCTGGACGCCGGACACGCCGTACCGCTCCCCGGCCTGATGGTGGCCCGCTTTGCTCTTCTCCGCCATGAAGGCTTTGTGGCGGGCGCTGAACAGATACGAGGCCATCGGGTGGAGGTTGACGAGCCCGGTGGACGGTGGACACACGCCGCCGTCACCGCTGCAGTTCAGGTAACACACGGCGCCCAACGTGGGGAAAGTGGATTGGTTGACGACCCGAGGTCTGAAGAGTTTGTACTGACCGGAGGTGTGGGTCACGGCCGGGTCCTCCTGCTGGTTCTTACAGTTCAAGCCGAAACCTAAAAAGTCTGCCGGGGCAGCGACAGAGGACGCGTCCAAGTGTCCCGCGTCCAGCCCGGTGATGCTGAGCCTGTGGCCCGGTTCGTAGCCCAGCGGCACCAGTGGGATCATACAGTGCAGGGAGGACGGACACATGTCGGGCTTCCCCACGGGGGTGGACTGGAACCACCCGGGGAGCTGTATCGACCTGGGTTCGGGAGTCCTGGCCATAATCCGGTCGATGGAGAAGGCGAGGGGCTTGTTGGTGGCGCTGCTTCCGCCGGTGCTGATCATGTCAGAGCCCGCGGGCTGGCTCCCAGAAGCCGGGGGGGAGCCGAGGATCCCCGCTGGGCGGCGGAGAGGTCCGTCCATCATCTCCGCATCAACCGCGGAGCAACAACGAGGACAAGGAACTGTTGGACGGGAGCCGGAGGCTGAAGAGAGGGAGGGAAGGAGGGAGGAGGAGGCTGCTCCTTACCGGCCCGCGGGAGAGGGCATCATGTGCTGGGGAAGCCTCCCTCCGAAGCACGGCTTATTGACGGAAGAAGGACGGCGGCTGCGGATCGCTCGATAACGGCGTGCGGTGAAGCCGAGACCTCGACGATCGTTGCGTCTCAGCAATGCGGGCGGAAAAGTGGATAATTTGCTCCAATTCGCCTCCGTCGATTTTTCAACACTTTTCGCCGCTGGAAGAGGTGGGAGAAGAGGTGGTGTAGGAGGAGGAGGCGGAGGCGGAGGAGGAGGTGATGGAGAGGAGGTTGTCCTTTACTTCGCAGGACTCCTGCTCAACTGGAAGGTATTTGGTAAATCCCAGGTCTCCTTGTGGCTTTTTTCATGTGACATCATTCTTTGTGAATGTGAGTTCACCAACCAGGCGGCGGCCGCAGGGTCACTGCTGCTGCTGCTGCTGCTGCTGCTGCTGCTGCAAAAGTTTTACTTCAGTCTCAGACGGGTCTTTGCTCCAGAAGACAAAAAAAAAAAACAAACTCTGCTCTTTTACGGTTTGGAGAAAAGACGTTGGCCTGATGCTGTTGCTGATGCTGTTGCTGATGCTGTTGTTGCTGTTGCTGCTGTCGTGTGGCTCAACTTAGAGCAGAGAAGAAGAGTGAGCAGAAAATGAGCTTAAAGACATTGATCTCAGTCTGTGTGGGCTCTGGCTCTCACTCCACTTTAACTCACGCGAGTTTTTTTTTCTTTTTTCTTTTTCCCTTATTTTTACGCAGCAGAGTTGTCGGTGCCAACCCCCTCCGTGACTGAAAAGACTAATGACAACAGATTAAATGGTAGGAAACAACACAGGGAAAAACCCAAACAGCATTTTCAATTATTTTGTGCTTCATTTTATAGTCATTTTAAACAGTCATTTCTACGAAAAAAAAGAAAAAGAGTGAGACGTCGGTGGTTCTGTCGGTGTGGCCACACTCCTGAAGGAAGAAACAGTGAAGAGCGGCGTTTCGTGAATGACATTTAAAACATTTTAAAATAATTTTCACATTCAATTTTTGCTCGCGAAATACAATTAGCGGTAGAATAATTACAACACGAAATAAATATAATTTTATTTTTAAAATGTATTTGACGTTATAAATAAAGTTTGCCATTTTATACTTAAATTCTAACGATTATTATATTATTATTATTATTAACTATGTATTTTTTTTTACTATTGTTTTTCTCCTACGTGTTAATTCTTCTGGGAAATTACTACAAGAATTATTAAAAAAAAATAATATTTTTTTAAGTGTTAATTTATACTCGTTTTGACTTAAATAAGTTAACCACAACAAAACATTTAATAATAATAACACGTTGTAATTAAACAACAATTAAAACATATTAAGTAAAAATAATTACTCTTTTCTATGAAGGCATGTATTAAGTCACATGTAATTGTAAATAAATAAATGAAAGGAGAAAAACAGCGGCGTCAATCAGTCGACTGATTAAAACTGTTTTCATAAAATATAAATACATCGAAAACGCGCGGTGAAAACAGAAAAAAATAAAAATTGAAAAAACATAAAAAGGTCTCAAATTCACATCAATCAAACGAAACTGGGGAGGTGACAAATTAACCGTGACATTTAGTCGACTAACTGACGAGTAACTGACGAGTAACTGACGAGTAACTGACGAGTAACTATGAAGCAGTTAAACAACTATGTCCTTATAGAATTGACCAATTTAACCATTCACTGAGTTCGTTTTAAAAAATGACAAACTAAGATGATTTTTAATGGTCATTTTTGGACCAGAAAACCAATTTAATGATTTATAAAAAAGTGAACAGCAGTAAATATCAATCAATAAGAAAGATTTTTATTTTTTGTTGCGATATTTAGAATATTCCTTTTATGACACGGGTATTTTCATAACGTGTTATATGATAAAATAAAAGATATAGTTTTAATGGGACAATGATATGAACATAATTGTATTTATTATATTAAATAATTCTACCTCTACATTTACATTAGATTGCATTTATGCATTAATTTAGCCAAAGCGAATAATTATTATTATTAAAAATATATTTATAATGTTCTTTACATGGAACCGACTCTGATTTATAACACAATCAGAGTTGGTTTCAATGATGATTTCGTTTTTTGGCCTTTTATCCATATTTCGTCATCGTCACTGTACAGTTTTATTCATATTTTATTTAAAAAACACATTGAAAAGCAGTGACGTTGACACTATTTGATGCAGTATTTTTAAAGTGATTTTTTCTTTCAATTAAGGGAGCTGTGTTCAACTCAGTACTCATTTTAAAATACTTCACTTCTTACTGGAACCGTTGTCATCTGTGCCTGTAGACTGTTGTCTAAATATATTGAAAAAAAAACTCTTTAGTAGGAGTTTGTTTAATATTTAGAAATCTATAGATGTAGTTAGAAATAAAACAGAACAATTAGAAACAACTACATTTTTTTTACTGCTGAAATGTTAATATAATCATCAATTTGTGAATTTTAACACGAATCATGAATTTTAAAAACTCAGGTGGGAGAATGTGGAGCTGGGCTGCTGCAGCACACACAACAAACTGGGTTTTATTCCTATTTTAAGGCTTGTTATTTCAGAAGTGTCCAAAAACTCAGATGATCCAGTTTAGTCTTCGCTAAAAGGCAGAGGAAACTACAGTTCACGGGTTAATTTAAAGGCTGGCAGTTAAATGGTTACTGTAACATGTCAGTGGAAATACAACAATAACAGGACAATGTTTGTCAAAAATAAATGAAAACGTTCAATTTTCATTCAAAACCTCTGTCAGGTTTTAAAACACAACAAAGATAAAAAAAAATCTAATTTTAAAGGAGTTTATTAAAAAGTCAAATATTACACTAATTATATACATATATAAGTGTGAAATCACAGGTGATTTAAAAACACTTTTATTTCGGACACTTAGATAAAACACCTGAACAAAACAGGTGCACAATCAGACAATAGAAATATACTTTAGTTTTGAGCCTTTAACTTAGTTCAACTGCACTGACACAGAGTGGGCGGGACACTGACACACACACACACACACACACACAGTGACACACACACACACAGAGGTCAGTAAAGCCGACCAAACGTCCAGGTCCATGTGGTCCGCGGTGGGACCGTGAACCACAGTCTACAGCTCAATAGGATTCTTCACGACAGTGATTGACACAATGATGACGGCAGATCTACGACTACGACCACGTGTTTGTTTTTGTTTTTTTGTTTTTTTTCTTTTGCTCGACCACCGTCAGTCACAGGACGTTTTCCCAGACCATCGTGATCTGAACCGGAAGTCTTTTCTCGGTACGTCAGGTGCAGTTAAGGAAGCTGCGTACACGCGGCGCTACGTCAGCTTGTGTTTGAAAACACGTGTCTCTTTGAACATTCCGCTGAGAACTGTCAACCTCAACGGCAAACAATCAGAACAGTGCAAAATCCGTGATTCAGTCAAAGTCAAAGCCGTTACGTTATACGTGAAGACAGCAGTGAAAAGCGTCTCCAAAGCTCTGGCCGTTATTACGTCATCGTCAGTGATGACAGAAGTCCACCAGTTAACAAGAAGTTGAGAATTTAAACAAGGAAATACAATAACGATAGAATTCTTAGAATTGTTTTTTTTTTTTTTTGGTCCGAATTAAGGTGTCCATAAAGTGGGCCACAGAGATCGACTCCTAGTTTGTGACCAAGAAAAATGTTTGCTGCTGCCAAAGAAACACCTCTAGGTCAGACTGAGGTCAGACTGAGGTCAGACTGAGGTCAGACTGGGGTCAAGTACAACAATGTTACTCATAGAAACATTTTTTTTTGCTCAGGTGACACAAAACGTTTGACCATTGATATGTTTCTTTCTTAGGGACAGACATGTGACCCAAAGAACACCAGCCCCACAGTAAAGATGGAGGTGAGAGTACAGTGTAATACTAGGCTACAGTGACCGTAAAGCTTTGAGGGGATTAAAGAAACTATTAAAAAAAAAAAATGTAAATGTCAGAGATTCATGACAGACGACTTCACCGAAGAGACATGGGTGAGACATCAAGAAGAATAAAACAAAAAACCTTTTCAAAATATGTTGAACATGGTTTCTGTGTATGAATAAAAAAATACAATGTTCTTCAATGAAGCCTATGTTTAGAAACCACAAAATACTGGCCTGGGGGCCACTTCTGGCCCGCAATCCCACCACATTTGGCCTGTGACTAGATCAATTTAATTAATTTTAATTTCATTTTTTCCTCCAAAAAATATTTCCAATATTTTTTAAATGCTTTAGCTGCTCTTTTAAAAATGAGGAAAAACAATTTGAACTCTAGTACACACTGTATTTATATGAAATTAAAACTCTTTCTTCTAAAGTATCAGATGCAGTGCTACAATGAAAGGGCGGCGGTGGCAGTAGTGGCCCCCGGCCCCCGGCCCAATGGACTTTGAGACCCTGGATCTGGAGAAAATATGTATAAAATAATTCTCATGTTACTAAAAGTGCAGGTCGCTGATCTTAGAACAGAACAGACATTTTATCCGGTGGCTAATGGGTCGTGTGACTTCTTTAAATTTGAGTGTTGAGTCGTCGTCGACAAAAAAAGTACATTTGGACGTTGAGACCAAACCAACCAATCACGGCTCAGGAACTGTAACAACCAAAGCAGTGAAACATTGGAGCATGAATTAGCCAAATAAAAGCCCAACAAATAATTCCTCCACTCTAAATTTAAACAGCGCCGTTAGCAGTTAGCGTTTTAGCTGAGTTAAAAAGCTGCCTCTTGTGTTTGATTTGTGCGACTTTATTTATTCTGACCTTGTGTGAAACAGCTGTCTTGTGGTATTTGATTTCAGATGCCAAAACAATGTTAGCCAGCTAATTAACTGCTGGAGATAATCTTGGTTCAGTTCACGTTCAGTTCAAACCACTGTTTCCATAATTATTCCGCTGCAGAGATACGACATCTAAAAATGTTTGTGCTAACGAGGAAACTGGTCCAGATGTAATTAAATGATGTCCAATCAAATATCACCAGTCAGTCACTGGAGCTAAACCAGTCAGGATGGCTGAGTGGTGGAGGCTCAACCTCAGGTTGCCAAACTTCATGTACTGTAGGACAGGAAGTTGTGTTCTAACAGACCTGGTCCTGTTTAATGTAAACCAGTGTTTCCCAACCTATTTTGAGCCACGGTACACCACTGGACAAAAATCTCACCGAAAATATAATACTCTTCTAATTTAAATTTACTAAAAAATGTACTCCTGTTTAGTTGAAGACAACGCTGATACACTGGCAGGAATTGAAGAAAGACACAAAGATCTTCTTCAACATGATCTTTTTTTTTTAGTTGTAATAACCATCTGCTGCCACCTAGCAGAAGAGGATATAACTGTTCTGCCTGTCACGCACTGACAAACAAAGAAACAATATTTGCAATAAATAAATAATAGTTTTTTAGGCGAATTAAGTGAAATTGGATCATTTTCCGTGGCACACACAGAGGTTGGGAATCACTGATGTAAGTGACTGGGGTCGGGTTCTGGTTCTGAAGCTGTGAGATACAAACTGTGTTTACAAAAACACCAGACAGTCCAGCTGTCAATCACACACAGCGTCCACTCGTCAACTGTCATGTTTTACCTTCTGTTTTGTCCTAAATGGGATTTTTTTTTATCAATAAAGACCATGGACTCTGAGGGAAAGACTGCAGTTGATACCGACTCAGTTCTGATACGATCATTAAAAGACACCCTACGATCCGACCTAAAGGGTTCGTAAAGAGTTAATATATACGTAAAAAAAACGTACTCTACTTCACGGATTTCCGTTTATCGCGGGCGGTCTTGGACCATAACCTGCGCAATAGACGAGGGACCACTGTATTTCTCTGGTTTTTGGCTGAATAAGGTGGTTAGATTTAACGATTTAACTTTTTGTTTTTATAGTATCCCCTTCTGCGAGTTGAAAGGAAGTTACACGCTCCATGTTTACAAACAATCGGAGAAAATGTCTGGTTAGTGTTTCTTTAGGTAGAAAACGAACAACAGAACTGATGGGTTTTCTCAACCAAATTTGCTTTGAGTGTTTGATGCTAATAGATGATGCTAATGCTAAATGATAATCAATTTAAATCTTTGTTCAGTTTCTCCTTTTTTTAATGATCATATCCTTAAGTCTAAGTGACCAATGATATTCTCTCAGCCTCGGTCTAGTTTGAACCTGTTCAGTGATTCTGTCCAGCAGTGTCTCAGTGTTAGTCTTGGACAAATTTGTCCAGAGAGTAACAGAAAATCCTGACATGATGGCGACGACAGCGGAGTTCTAAAAGTGTGTGTACATATATCTGTGTGCGTGTGTGTGTGTGTTCAGTCCTCCTCCTCGTCGCTGTCTCTCATGCTGATGCCCTGCAGACTGTCTCCTGCCTTGACGGCAGTCGTGGCCTCCTCCACCGTCAGACGGTTGTAGACGGTCTCGTAGCTCTTGTTGTTCAGAGTGCTGTCCAGCACACCCTGCAGTCTGAAGTCACGGTAGGTCTTCTGATGAAGGTGCAGGAGGAGGGAGAGAGCGGGGAGGAAGGGGGAGAAAGGAGAGTGGAGGTAAAAACAGAGAGCGTCTGAGGAATGCAGCTGAGCTGAAGCTCTTCGCCGTACTGGAGGACAAAAGCAGGACGGACGAGGCCAAGGACACACTGAGTCTTTTATGTGTTGGCCTGAGAGGGTGGACGGACGGAGGTGTCTGAGAGTTGATTTTTTTTTTTTTTCAGTAAGAAGCCATTTTTAATTCCCAGTTGTACTGCGTTCATCAGTAAACACTGAAGAAAAGACAAAGGCAGTGACAGCCGGGGGTGTGTGTTGGCAGGAGTCTGGTGATACGATACGTATCACGATACAGGGACAACGAGACGATACATATGGATGTACTGCGATACTACAGGCACGATGATAAATGGAGTTATTGTGAACAATTTAACTGTAAGAAAACTGTACGTTTTAACATCAGGATTATTTGGATAAAGAAATAAAATGTGTTTGACTCAGAGTCTCTGTCCCTGTACAATCAACTCGTGACTGGAGGTTCGAATGCAGCACAAACATGAACCAACGCCATAAATATTTTCATGATATTTGTTCATGAAATATCCACACACTGCTGTAGAATAGCAAATACGGTATCGTTAAACAAAACGTGGCAGTATTTTAGTGTTTTGATCATTTTTTTACACCCCTGGTAAAAGCACAGTCGGAGTCATTTTCCCCTAACTGTCTGACCACTGACGTTTCCTTCAAGGACACAGTGCCATCCATGCTGGGATTTGCTTTTTCTTTTCTTTTTTGAAATGTTAATTTCCTTTGGTTTTTGTTTTTTTTTTTATGAATGAGTGTCAGAATAATCACCAGCTGATCTTTTCAAACAGCACAGGAGACGTTCTGAAAGTACAGGCCAGGCTATTTGAATCAAAAAATTAAAAAAATCCTTCTTTTTACCTTGACAATCTTGATGAGTGTTTTCAGCTGGTACATGTGGAGCTGCAGGTCCAGTCGGTCAGTCAACCAGATGCACACAGCCTTCATGCAGCTGCTGTACCATTGCTGCAAGAAGAGGAAAACGACACAGCGTCAGACATATATATGATTATTATTATCAGAAAAAAAACCTGTTACCAGAAAATTTGGTACATTTAAAAAAAGCTAATAATGTTAATATTTATTTAAAACACATGAATATATATGAACATACACATATATAAACATATATATTTATATATACATACTGTATATATATAAATATATATATAAATATACACACACACATATATATATATATATACATATATATGTATATATAAAAAATCAATGTGATGATTTTATTGTCCAATCCAACAGGAACGGCTTCAGGTAAAGAATGTCCACTTGAGAAGTGACCAAACAATGTTTGAACCTTTTTTTGTTTGTGAAAAGCAGGAAACAACAGAAAAGTCCATTAAAACTAAACCAGACATATGAATATGAGTGGTAGAACGTTTCATTTGGTTTTCGTAAATTTTGTAAATGGACATTGGAGAACATCAAACCCGAGGACAACAAAAGACACGTTCGTCTTCTTGAGTTTTACCTCCGTCTCATTTCCCACTCTGTTTCATTCCCTCTTCCTCCTCCTCCTCCTCCTCCTCCTCCTCTGACAGAAAGGTACATTGGGCCACTACCGGACAAACGCGGTGGGAGACAAATTTCATCCACTCCAGTTGTACAACTCTTTAATTTTCTTAAATTTACTCCTGCCTTCACCACCTTCTCCGCTTCTCGTTTCCCAAATGAAACATTTCTATGCAGACATTTGAGTTGTATGTGATAATCAACCTGCCTCACAATGGCCTCACGCTCTGGCTGAGGTGGTGGAGGATGTTGAAATTATCCACTGCTCTTGTGATGATTTCCCCTCATTTTCTAACCCTGCTCCTCCTCTTCCCCCTCCCTCCTCCTCCTCCTCCTCTTCCTCTCTGTGTCAAACAGTTATTTGGATCTCCAGGTTCCTCAAAGCCACTAATCAGCCGCCTGACGGCTCGGTGCGAGCAGCGTTAACTGTTGTGGAAATTGAGTACGAAGGCGTTCCTTAATTGAGCTGATTAAGGAATTGGGGTGACAACAGATGGAGGAAATATGTCGGGGAAGCAGTGCATTGTGGGTCTGAATAAGTCTGTGTGGGAGAAAAAGGGATGTTTCTGTGATCATGCTACAGCAGTGATGTCACACATCTGTGGCGCTAATGTTCCTCACCCACTCACTCACGCCAATCTTTACTCTGACCCTAAGCCTGACCCTCACCCTCACCTTGAACCAACTCCAACTGACTTTCTAATTATGTAGTAAAGGTCTATTAAATCAGATTTGTATCTTTAAACTCATTAACTCATAAATCTCGTTTCAAACTTTAATGTTTTTTTTTCACGTCACTAACTTTGACCTATTTGACCTTTCGTTTTAGTCTCCAGTCCTAAGACTTGACCTGGGGTCTGCAACCTGTGACTCTTTATTGAAACATGTTTTCCCTTCTCTCCAGATCTGTAATGTTGATTTCTTTTTCATGTGGAAACAAACTTTAGTTTTGCATAAACATTAAATCTGGAAAAACCAAAGTTTAATGTAATAAACACACGAGAAATTGAATTGGAAATGAAACACATCAGTGGTGTTTGTCTTTATCTGTGGAGTTCCTTTCTATAAATGTTTATGCTATAACATCGTGCGTACGTTGCTAATACTACCACTCCCTCCAGTATACAGTAGATATATTTTGACGGGCCAGCTCTAATACACCTTTGATATGATCCCGCGGGCCAAATATAATTACACCAGGGGCCAGATCTGTCCCACATGCCTTAGTTTGACACCTGTGGCCTAGATGTTTCTCTTTGCTGTCCAACATTGCTAACTGTGTTTCAGGAGTCGTACTACAGACCACAGAACGAGGTGGTTCACATGTGAGTTTTCACCCATTAAATCTGTTTTGTTCTGGATCCTGTTTTCATCGATCTTCTCCTGCTAATCCTGTTACAGAGACACAGAGGGAGCAGCAGCCATTTGTTGAGAACGCGGCGCTGCACAGGTGAAAGGAAAACATCCGAGGGAGTGGGACTCTTAAAGGACTTCAGCTTAAAAATTCATATTCTTCCTGTCGTCACAGCCGGACGGTTTCATCCACTGCTACTTCACCAAGGTTATTGGTCTGGTTATATCTCCTCGTGTGTGTGTGTGTGTGTGTTTGTTACACACAGACATGTTCCCTGGTGATCACTCATACACAAATAGACAGACAGGCTCATGTGAAGAGAAAATCACAGCTGCGTGTTGGCGTTCCCCGTCACCATCCTGTGTTTTCTCCCACTGCTGGCTGTGACAGACTTTTCTATATCTTCTATCTCTATATGTAACAGTGTCAACAAACCGTCTGTTTGGGGGAAAAAAGACTCTGTAAATATATTTGACTTTGATTTGCAGGAACCAGGCAATTGCATTCTGCGTAACGCTGCTGGCAGGAAGCCTGAACGCTGCGGCTGCTGCACCAACACGGGATTTATTTATTTCTCCTTTTACACAAAGTGTGCATCGGTGTATGTGTGGTACCCGGGGCCGACTGAAGACACTTTAAAGCCCCGTCGTCAGCCCCCACCTCACCCACCCAAGTGCATGACTGGGCACTCCTGAGCTCCATTAGACTCACTCTCCCCAAACCCCCTTCTCCTAACACTTACACGTAAATCAGCGCGGCACGACTCATGTCCCTGCCATCACACACCCAACCCTCGGAGGAGGCGGCGGGCGGCAGAAATCCATCGCTCTGCTTCGTGCTGCTAATGTGCACGGAGGTCTGAGCTGCCATGATCGCCGCATTGACTCGCTCCGGTGGGCCAAGTTGTGTTTGACAACTTGCCACTAAAATATTCTTTTAAATCTCAGGCCTGGTGGTGGGGGAGGAGGAGGGGAGGGGGCAGAGGGAAACGGACAGTGAGAGACGGAGGGACGGAAGAATGGATGTATAGGTGTGTTTTCAGCTCCTGCAGAATGAGCCCACAGCCCTCCGTGCTTCCTAAGTGATAAACAGGTCAACAGAAGCAGTTTGTGTTTTCAGCCTCAGAGCTGCCTGCTGCTGCTGCTCTCAAAGTGGAGAATCGAAAGTCAGTCCACGTGTTTAGGCGGCAGCCTGAGAGCTCCGCTTGAACAGATTTTATTAAAGTGAGTGCACTCTAGTCAAACCTTAATGTCCACTGCTGCTGATTCACATATGAAGTGCCCACTAGTGTCACTCTGTCATATATAACCTGGAAGTAATGTTTAGACTAAAAGAGTCCTTTTAAAAGCAGAAATCCAAGTTAAAAATTGTAACTGACACAATTTGAAGGTTTGCTCACACGTTAGTTATATCCAACACAGGAATATGAACAAATATACATATATAATATATACATACATACTTAAATAAATACATATATACATGTAAATATATATGTACATATACACGTACATATATGTACATATATACATAAATATATAAACATAAGTATAAATACACATATACATATATACACATATATATGTATGTACATATAAATCTATATGTACATATATAGATACATATATGTACATATACACGTACATATATGTACATATATACATAAATATATAAACATAAGTATAAATACACATATACATATATACACATATATATGTATGTACATATATATGTACACACACACACAGGAGCCTCAAAATGCCTATAACAAAGGAGATGTAGAAATGTTTGTCATTTGTATTTATTTTTATCAAGAATATATTTCAAATCTAAACTATTTATTGTCAAATGTTTAAGGCAGCGAGCACAAAAGAACTCCTGTTGACTTTCAAACAAACAGGAGACTGTAGGGAGTGGATCCATAGTGGATCCATATATA
>NC_024312.1:6332957-6365099 GCF_000523025.1 Cynoglossus semilaevis | reverse complement strand
CCACAGCTCCACCCTGAGATTCTGTATTGTATCCCAGAAGAGAAAAAGGTTTGACAGGCAGGAGACCGAAATGAGATAGATGACAAAAACAACAACAGCAGCAGCAGCAGCAGCAGCAGCAGCAGCAGCAGTCAGGAGCTGAAGTAGAGTAAATAAAAGAGATGGGAAGAGTTCCTAATCCAACATTACGAAAACACAGAGGGAATTTGATTTGGCTTCCTAAAGCTGTTTTGGAATTTTAAATCTCCGAACAGCCTTGAAACGCTTTCGTCTCGAGAAAACAAAGGTATTTGTTCTATTGAAGTGAATGAAAGCGTAGCTCGTCCTTAACACAAAACTATTTCAGAGGATGTGCACTCATGTGATCGCAGTGTGTATTCAAATAAGGAGAAATGTTCCTTGGGTGCTACTGTGGAAACCAGACCATTATTGCAGCTGACAGAGTCACAGCCTTGGAGGAGAAGTTGTGCACTGCTACGCTTTTGTCTGGCGGCAGTTTAAATAAAGTGAGATGAGAAGGAGCACTCACGTCAAACACTTCCTCGATGTAGACCTCGTCGTTGATGCGCTCTCTGAGGATGTCCTGGTTCTGCCGCACGAAGGTGATGTAGGTGTCGGCCACATCCATCCCCGGTTTCTGCAGGGGGGGAAAGGAAAGATGGAGGCTGAAATCAGACACACGTAGAGGACGGGGAGTTCGTTTAAGGCGTTCAGACGTGTTGGTGAGATGAGGTGAAGCTCATGGTCATGAGGCTGTGGACGACAGACATGAATACACGTGCAGTAACAGAGATGAACACTGAGCATCATCTCCATCATCTTCCCCCAGTAGCTATGAGCGCCATTACAAACATTATGTGTATATATATATACATACACACATCCCAGTAGCTAAGAGCGCCATTACATGTGCATATACATACATACACACACATATATAATATATATATTTACATATATACAGATTTTACAAACCACATAAATGTATAGATATAAGTATTTACAGTATGTATGTGGCTGTAAATATACTTATTCACACATACATATATACATATATACATGCATATATACATATGTTTATATGCATGTATAAGTATATTTATGGTCACATACATTAATACATTTTACAGGTTTTACAAACCATGTCCATATACATACATACATAACCATATATGTATGTATGTATATATGTATGTATATTTTTTGTATTTTTACACTCATGGTATGTAAATAAGGTGCTTTTTTGTTTCCTGAACATTTTACTAAAAACAGCAATCTAACACACCCCACGCTAATTCTAGGTCCCTTGTAATGAGCAATCTGAATTTACTACATCAATGTATGAAATGATTTTACAAAAAGAACATGGGAAATGAATTAATATTCAAATAAATCAGAGTTTTTTAAGCTTGCTTAAGAGAAAGAAGCTTTCAGTCAAACGTCCAGTACAGTCAATGCTGCCAATTAAATTGATTTTTTATTTTTTTAACTGCCGTAAATATCTCAGGGTCAACTGCTGTGTGAGTTTTGTTCAGTCTGAACATGTAGTTAATTGAGTTTTGCTTGCAGTATTGATCAAATTCTAAAGGGAGTGAAATGCGACTGCAGGGTCTGTGGCTGCGCCGACCTGCGGTGGTTTACGTTTTCATCTCGTCTTTTTTTTTTATGTGATCCCAACATTTACTTAATTGTTGCTTTGAACTTATAATTTATTTACAAAAGACCTCATTAATTCCCCCTGAATAAAACACTGTTACCTTCACTTTGGTCACCTTTACAAAATCTGACGAGGCCTTTTTATGTAACAGTGTTCAGTAAAATGTTAATGAAATAAAATAAAGCGTAAAATGCGATGTGAGACAAAGTTTAGGAACAAACGTTACACCATCTTTCAAATGAGTATAATAGGTTTTTCTAATTGGTTAAATCAGTGTTTCACAAACTTTTTTTTCTGGAGACCCATATTTTTAAAGTCACAAACCTTCGCGACCCAAGTCAACAGACAGTATTCGTAAACTCCTGGGAAACATGACAGTGAGACGACACAAAAAAAAAACAAAAAAAAACTCTTGTGACCTACCTCAGGGTCGCGACCCAGTCTTTGAGAAACACTGGGTTAAATCATTAGGGTATGAATACTTGTCAGTGATATTACTTACTGACCAGGTATTGTACACAGAGGTGGTAGGACCAATTATTTCACCCAATAATTCACATGTTTATCTGGGAAAACACTTTAGTCAGTCACACCAGAGAAAAACAAGGTTGATCTCACAATCGTCTAATGAACAACCACTCAGTTGAATGTGCTTTAGCTTCAGTTTTTTATGTAGCGGCAGCAGCAGCAGCAGCAGCAGCAGCAGCAGCAGCAGACTGGCACCTGAGTGAAATTGATTTCAATCCACAAAAAAAAATAAAATGACTAATCTGAGCTCATGTTGAGTGAAGAAAAGCTCACAATAACAATAATAATAATAAAAACACTCCCTTATTAGATGAACCAGAGTGTCCTTGGTTGAGATGCCCCCAACACACATACACCAGGGTGGAAAACAACAACCACCAACACATGTTAGGGCAACTTTGTCTGTGCTGGGACTAACAAGAAGCTGCTGGAGCTGCGTTGACGGAGGAAACATTTACTGCGATCTGTTCAACAGGGAGAGGCCAGAGGCAAGACAAGTGGCTGGAGCCCAGTTCATTCACACTCCCTGTTGTCAGGGGAGATTACCACTGTAATGCTTATTGTAATTGCTTTGACATCTTTCACACCCGTTTCCACTGAGCCCTGCATGTGCCAGCCCCGGGGGGACGAGTGCTGCTGAGCAGGGCACGTCAGGTTCCCTACGAAAAAAAAAAAATAAAGCCAAGATATGTAACCTGAAACATCCACGAGGCTTTAGACAATTTCTTAGTTCCTGTCATCACAAAAACAGCACACAGGCTGCGCTGTGTGGCACATGCAAAACAAAAACAAACAAAAACAACTTCATATACAGCCGTCCCTCGGTGCATCGCGGTTCGGCTGTCGGGTTTTTAATATTTTAAATGGATTCATGTATTACGAGTTTTTGCGTCGTATAAATATTTTTAAATTTTCAATATTTTCATGATAAAATAAGCATTTTCTAGCCTAAGAAGAAAAAAAATTGTTAATAAAATACATTTTTGTAAGACATTTTGTAAAAACATTTGTGAAAGTTTTGTTTCACGTCCTACGGTAATAATAACTATCGCGTCTCTGCTTTTTTTAGTTTTTCGTCTATCGCGGGTCTTGGAACGTAAACTCCGTGATAGATGAGGGACAACAGATGTTACTGAGCAGAACTTAAACTGGGTCTGGATCAACGAGAACGTCTCCGTCAGTGCTCCAGGTTCGTCCATCGTCTTATCTAAGTCCTGTATTTACGACTGATGTGGCTGTAACCTCGTCAGTGGAGCACATTCTTCCTCCAGACGCTCAAGTCGTCTTAAGTCTTTGTGAAAGTCCTGTATTTACGACGGAGCACATTCTTCCTCCAGACGCTCAAAGACAGATTCTCAGGCCTTTAATAGCAGGTGACAGAAGTATGAAACCAGTCGGTGTCTCGCCGCCGTAATTCAGAAGGACTGACAGATGAGAAAACCTGCACTGGTTAAAGTGGGGTCAAACGGCTGCAGGTGTTTGGGTGCATGTCTGTGAATGCGTGTGTGTTGTTTGAGGAAGAACGTCGGAGGCTCGGTGCCAGTGATTGACAGACCTGTCAGAATCACAAAAAGGACCTGGGAGAGTGAGGATCACTGATGGAATCTTGATAAGAATTAGCCACACGAGCTAACACCTGTCATCTCAACAGACATTTTCAGGTCATGACCTGTAATGCAGAATGCAGACATATTTCTGTTCTTCATTATTAACTTTTCAGTAAGTTAAATCCCTGGGCCCTAAGTGGTCAATACTGCCTTTAAAATAACCTCCCCCTCCCCCCAAAAAAGAAAACTTATGCTAACTTTAGCCCTAACAAATCTGATGTACCGTATTTTCCAGACTATAAGTCGCTCCGGGGTATAAGTTGCACCAGTGCCCTCTAGTGGCTGTCAGTGTGAAAATAACAAACGTGAAATTATATATTTCAATATATAAGTCACACCTAAGTATAAATCGCAAACCCAGCCAAAGGTTGAAAAAAGTGCCTGTTATAGTCCAGAAAATGTGGTCGGCTTGAGGGCTGTGCCCCCCACTTTGGCAACCACTGTGTTAACTGTCTTGAAGCTGAACCTAATGGTTCCTCAACCAAACGGTAAATTCAATCTGATATACTGTTCACACAGATATATCAGATACAACAGGCATCAACTGATTGTTGTTGCCTGTTGTATGGGTGTTTGTCAGCTGTACATGTCAATGGCCACATATCACTGCCCCTGGTGTCACTCCAAACATCAGTTCCAGCCCCTCAGGGCTTCCTCTCAGACATTTACCTTTCCTTCTCCTGGCGACAAAGCCGCCTGACAGATCAGAGTTGTCGGCACAGTTCCAGCCAGCGAGATTAGGACTTTAACACGACAGAAAACAAAGAGAGAAACACACACGCACACACATACACACACATCTCAGTCCTCCTTGTCACGCTCTGCTCTCTGCCTGTTTTGTCTCCTTCACTGTTTCTTCACTTGTAGCCAAACAACTTTAATCCCCTTCCAGTCTGGATAAAGGCCGCTCGGCTGCTCATAATCGTGACAACACACACAAACGCCGAGTGTAAAATTAAGCGGTGCTCGGATACAGACGGGGAGGAGAAAGGGATTGAAGTGGCGTTGGGAGGAGAGCGGTGTTGATAATGAGCACTTAGCAAAGGACTAGGTGGAAGAGGAGGGCAGTGAAATGCCAGGTAATTACCTCTACCAGCCTCTTGTTTCCTGCTCGGGATTAATTTCATTTTCTGCCAGGTGCATGCCGTGTTTGTACAAATATGTGTTGCATGTTAAGGTATTATTTCCCTCCCTACCGTAAACCCCCCCCTCTCCCCACCTCGGTCAAACCAACAGACATGGCAGGAAATAGCTGTGCCCTGTCGATTCCCAGCCATTGTTCGTGGGCCATTGATGCCCGTGTAACCTGACACTCCGTGCTGTGACTGGACTTTGTCAGCTGTGAATTTCTGTTTGTCTCGGCCAATATTTTCTCACACGGGGAATTTAAACATACAAAAATATGATATAAGATAAATATTTTATGCATTCATGCTATGTTATAGCGCATACATTTTTGTTGTTGTTGTTGGTCTGTGAAAGAAAAGAATGGACCCCAAAGACTGGGTCACGACCCTCAGGTGGGTCGCAAGGGATTTTTTTTTTTTTGGGTCATCTCGCATTGTGTTTCCCAGGAGTTTAGGAATAATGTCTATTGACTTGGGTCGTGAAGGTTTGTGACTATTAAAATATGGAAAAAAAAGTTTGGGAAACACTGGTTTAGAAAGTATCAAATAAATATCAGATCGAGGTAAATCAGTCTGACACCAACAGGCTGGAAGCCTCATGTTATGTGACAAAACATGCACGAAATGGAGCCGTTTCGTGGGGGGGGGGAAGCCAGTCAAACCTCCCCTCCCCTCCCCCTTCATGCCACCTGGACAAGAGGCTTACCTGCGTCAGGTTCCCTCCACACAAAAGACCAAAAGACGAAGGTAGCCGTTACATTATAATTTGGGTGGAGGAGGCGGCTGACGAGGAAGTCTGTACTATGGCTGGGCAGAGGATTAGGGAGGTTGAGTGAGCGCCATCTCAGCTGTTCCATGAGTCATTACAGGACATTCTCACATCTGCTGTTCCAGATCAGGTTTTTTATTAAAAGCTATGTGTTGTAAACAAAAACAACCCGAGACAATAACGAGTGCAGCAGTGGCTGAAGGACGAGGAACTGGAAACTCTGGTTGATGCTGAATGAGGGACAGTTTCCTCAATGTCTAAAAACACAACTGTTAGTTTGTTGGGGTTTTTTTTCTATTATCTGAAGCAATAATTTGGTTTAAGGGTGACATCAAATGTCATTTTTAATCAAATTAAGCTTCATACTATTATCTGCTGTTGAATAAAACTACAAGAATTCGATGTTGAAAAAAAAAATCCATTTAACTAGAATTAACCAGGAACAGTGAAGAGACTGTTTTTCTACAAAATTAAGCTAAGAAACAGAAAATGCTACATTTGTTTATTTATAATGTCTGTTTATTTGTCTAATTGGACTAATGACTTTTCAAACATCCACAGGTAACATATTTAACGCACAAAAAAATCTAACTTTTAGACGAACAGATTATATTTAACAATATTTTTCTGGGCTCCACTCAGGGCCGTTGACGTGAAAGTAAAGGCTTAGAAAATATTTATCTTCTGTTTATTTTCTTGACCTAAAGTGGATATAAATAAACTACTAACAATTCTGTTAGAAAAACCTTCTAACAGAATTGACAAAGTACGCAATACTTTTCAAAAACATTATATTAATGACTTTCAACCTTTTTCCTGCAACATACAGCAGAAAGTTTCTCTAATAAATATGGAGTTAATAACAATATACATAAATACGGCCAAAAAATCTTATTCTTAATCTTAAAATCTCATGAGGAAAAAGAATTTCCGCTTTCTTGTTTGGATTAAAGCCTGAGAGGTTTGGAAGAACTGATAATGAAATATCTGTCGTCCCAGTGGAAGTTTTTTTCTCTCTCTCTCTCTTTTATGTTCTGCCAGAAATTATGTAAAAAGAATTAAGAAATCACAAAGGAATTGTTCTTCATTTACAAGGAGCTGCTAATCACTTTAACCAATGAGAGGTCACCGCGTCATCCAGATCTATATCTGGACGTCCAACCTCTCTCTCTGCCTCACACTTCCAACATCCCATAACGTTAGCGGCTCGTCGCTTCAACATGCCAGCGCCCGTCTCGTTCTCCTCCTCCCCCTCGCTCGGCCCACCTCGGCCCCTGACCTCTGTCACGTACGCGGTCGTTCATTAAGCGCTCGGCGCCCACGAACACTTCAGCAAAAACACTTCTACTAAGTGAGAGTGCAATTAATTAGACTGGTTGTGTGATCTTTGGCTCTGAAGCTGCAGAAGGAGCTGGTTTTTTTTACACACATTTAACACAGTGTACTGACAAATGACAAAAAATGTTAAAAAACAAAACAAAAACACAACAGGACGGGATTTAAACCAAAGAACTTCTGGTGGTTTGATTGAGGATGTCGGCACTTATATGAGAACAACACACTAACAAAGGGTGAGGCAGAGGGTGAGGAACTCACAGGGACTTCCACATATTTGGCAGCAGCTTTCACCTTTCCACGGGAGAGGAGGAGAAGGAGGAGGAGGAAGGCCAGGAGGGAAGAGAGAAGGAGAAGAAGAAGAAGAAGAAAAAAGAAGAGAGACACTGGATTTGAGCTGGGAAGATCTGGTTTCCAGCAAATAACAGGTTTTCCCTCCGTGAACGGAGAAGGAGACAGCTCCCCGAACAAAGCGCGGCTACTCACTGTGAAAGACAGGATTGAGGAGAAGAATGTGCCTTCATCGTATCTGGACAGTTTGGAGAGGACGCCGTCTAAAACACTGGCAAACTGTGGACACAGGACGAGACGGAAACACAATCACAAACTCATCTCACATTTAGTCCTGCAGTCTAAAACAATTTAGCAATTCAGTCGTCCCAAATGTATTTTGTATTGTGGATTTATTGCTCTATTGTGAGTTTTTGCGGTATATACATTTAAAAAAAAACGGTATATATATATATACGTCAATAATATAATAATTTTTGCGTCTCTATTTTGCGTATTTTCCTTGGAACGACACTGTAATCTGTAATACTGACTGCTCTGTAGATCTGCAACGACTTGGTTTAAAATAGGCATGAAAAAAACCAAACCATTTTTCTGTGTATTTCTTGGATGTGAAGTAAAGTTGTTGTTGTTGCAGCATAAAAAAAAAAGTTATGACACAAATGCAACAAACAAACGCACAAAGTAGACGAGTAAGATGTTAAAATAACCACAGAGGAAGAAGGTGGAGAAGGAAAAGCACAGAAGAAAAAAAAAAACTAATTTTCAAAATGTCTGTAATGTCTGTACCTATACATGTAGTTTTATTTATTAATCACTGATAAATTGGAAACTTGACGCTCACCCTTACATTTTATTTTTATTCACTTCACAGAAGATAAACAACCGTGTTGGGAGGAGAAGATTTTACCTTGGAGATGAGGGAGGAGATCATTTCTTTGAACGCCTCATCAATCAGGACATCGATTTTGGAGTGGTACTGTTGCTGTGGGGTGGGGAGAGGGGGAGACGGGGAAGAGGCGGGAGGGCAGAGGGAGGGATGGATNAGGGAGGGATGGATAAGAGGAAGTGATTTATATTTTTATGATTTGTCACAAACACAAAATTGACAGAACGCAGGGAGGGAAAAAAAAGTGACTCCTCGCCTCCCTGATGCCAAACAACAATACTGTCCGTGCTGTAAAAGGAGAAGTAGAGGAAGAAAGTGCACACACACACACACACACACCTTCTGACACAGCGAGGTGTGAAAACCTTCCCATCCGTGCAGCGCCAGTGAGTTAAGCAGCTATTAGGACCATTATTCGTCCTGAATGACATTCCCGTCTGTGCTGGAAAAGCAAAGGAATCTGAAGGATACTTTTTGTGCGTCTCCCTACAATTAGAGCAGCCTTGTATTTCTCTAAAGCACCGGTCCAGCTGCGAGGACCAAAGGCTCACACAAGATTCAAATAATCCGCCATTTCATGTCTTGTTGCCCACCCCCACCTCCTCCTCCTCCTCTTAAGAAAAAAAAAACATATTCATGGCACCTTTCTCCCTTAGAGGGAGGAGAGGCGAATAAAAAAAAGGCTGGGGCTGAGCACTGAAAAGCAGCAGCAGCAGGGGAGTTCATCTCTTGGTGACAATGCCCTTTCACTGGCCGTCTAAAGAAACACCCAAATTAAAAAATTTCGATCAACAAAGGACACAGATCGCTGACAAATTGCGGGTCTCGAGAGGTCAACGCTGCCCGGCCCTAATTTTCTTTTCTCAGAAAGTCTGCAAAATGGCAGCTCTCTTTCAGTGCACGGATTCTTTCTGCTGAGTTTTTTTTTCTCTCCTTCCATTTCCCTTCTTACCTCACATAACACTGCTGCTTTCAGGTCCTTTTTTTTAAACCGCCACAGAAAAAAAGGACGAGAAGAAATGGTGCAAACTGTTCAAACTTAAAAGAACAATTATTGCTTTTAAAAACATTTATCCCTTCATTGAGCCGTGGCCAATACCACGGCCATTTAAAATGTTCTACATTCTTTAACTTGGAATGATCTGAGATGACAAAAAAAAAAACAAAAAACAACCCACAGGACCACAGATAAATTACTTTTCATTGATTTTAAATCAGAAGAGTTTCTGGCCCTGGATTAAACTGTGGAGACCAGAGAATAGACAAAACTGACGGGTTAAATACTGTAGAGTGTGTATGAAATAACTGAAATAGACCACGTAAAAAGACTACTTTTCACAAAGACATCTCTTTAGATTTCTTACCTCACAAAAAAAAAAAAAAAACGAAGCAGAATTAAAGTAATAGCCAAACAGAGTGAATGGTTTTTAATGGCCTGAATAAATAATGACATTCACTCAACAAACATGAATATATAATTAAACACATTTACTATTAAAAAAAATATACAAAAATATTTTTGTATTTGTAAAGTGACCAAATAACTCATTAGACCTGGCATGGGCAAACTAAGGCCCGGGGGCCGGATATGGTTCGTTCAGCTTTTTAATCTGGCCCGCCAAACTTTTCCAAATTATATAATTATATAATTTATTCATATTATCATTATACTTCTAGCTATTCCCTGCAATACCCATGTTCTCCAATAGATGGTGTAGGAAATGATAAGAGCATTTTAGCATTTTAGCCTTTATGCATGACTTTTACACGTCATTTATCTTAGTTCACACGAACACTCCATCTATCTGACCCCGCCCCTCTGTTCAATTTTAGGACAATTGTGGCCCGCGACAGCATTAGACCCATTATTAGCTCATTAGCTAGCTAGATAAATGTTTGTTATTCATCGCTATTCATCAAATTAGGTTTCAAATATAGTTTAGATTTTTTAAAATGGTATTTTAAGCTCAATAAGCTTCTGTGAAATTGAAACTTTAAAAAAATTTTTTTATCCTGACTTGACCCCAGCACTTGGAGGTTTAAAAGCTGTTTTTGCGTTGCAGATCATGTGCGTTTGTTCAAAGCTGACTCTTCACTACCTTTTAAGGAAACTCAAGGAAGAGACACTGTGTATGTGTTGAAGTGATGGCAGGGAGTTCATCAAGAGAGATTTGAAAGGATTAGCCAGAGGATGGAAATAATGGAGAAGACTTACCCATTGTTTGTCACTCTGGAATTCAAACAATGATGACCGGGGCACATGGAGATGAGGAGTGGGACGTGGAGGCAGAAAGGAGAAATGGCAAACAGTCAGGTCATTAAACAAAACTCTGAGTGAATTAAAAAAAAAAAGAAATCTTTTCATCACACTGCCTTAAGTGAATTAAGAATCCGACAACTTCACACAGGTATAAATACATTACAATAACTGACCTTTTCACTGAAATTCTCTGTTTGTAGATAAAAACGTACAGAATCGTTTCATTAGAGTTTTGTCCTTGAATCAAAGATCTCACAAAGATTCACTGTTCAGTCCAAACCTCTGTATATAACTATGACATTTCATTATTATATGGAGATTTATATTTATAATTATTCTTTAAGATCCATATATTTGTAAATATGTGTATAGCTAAACAATCAGATAATATTCACCATGCTCTAATTATTACAGAACTGACAGCTGTTTTTTTTGACATGAAAATATTAACTTAAGCTGTTAAGTGTCAAAGAAAACATTTATCTAGATTGGACTTTTATTGTAGACTAATGTATATATTTATATATATATAAATATATATAAATATATATAGAAAAAAATGATCAACATGTCAACATGAGTTGCACAGGTTGAAATATTTTTTTTAATCTAAGTATACATGTATGAAAAGTATTAATTCTACCCTAAACTGTAATTACTGTAATGTGTACTGTATATTCTGACCTAACAAATACTGTATACATGCATATGTATACATACCTGTAAATATATAATATATATTTATATATGTATATATCAATACATCAATCTATCCATCTATATACAAATATATATATATATTTACACACAAATATTTATATATGTAAATATACATGTATAAATGTGTTCTGTCTTCTTTTGTTTACACTTTTCACCCTCGTATCATTTCTGTTTGTCTGTTCAATGTTGGAAAAATAACGGCACTAAACCCCAGTTAAATATAGCAGCAGAGCCAGGCCATATGCAGATGCTGTTCCTGTGCCTGGAGTTGGTCTGGTGTCGCCGCTCTTCTCTCTACAGGCATTTATTCCACGAATAAATGGACAGATGGTGTTTTCGAGCGCTCGCGGCGGCAGCTTGTGGAGACTTGAGACGAGAGGAAGCTGAAGGTTAAGAGAACAGCGAGCTCAACTCTCTGATAAGACTGCTGGCGGCCAAGGGTTTCGCTCTCAGCGGAGCCAAGGCTGCTGCCTCACGCGAGCGTCACGGTCATTCATTTAACAACGCGAGCGCGGTGTCTGGCTGCGTCAAGTGAACACAACTCCACCTGTATGTTTGCGGCGAAGCAGGCAGGTTTTAGTGGCTGACCTTACAGTCGGACTTGACCCGTTCCGTGTGAAGCCGCAGAATAAAAGACGGCTTTGGGAGTCGACTGACCTTTACTCAGACTGAACGCTGTGATAAGTCATATGGAATATGAAAGGGTTTCTTATTTATTTATTGTCCTTAAGTTTTACATCTACAAGCACTAAGGGCAGGGGTGTCAAACTCAAATTCACAGCGGGCCAAACTTAATATTTATTGAAAAATTGACTGGAATTGTGCATGTTTTCCCTTCTCTCCAGATCTGTAATGTTGATTTTTTTTCATTTGGAAACAAACTCTAATCTGGAACAACCAAAGCTTAATATTATCCATCCATCCATCCATCATCGTCCGCTTGTCCGGGGTCGGATAATATTATAAACACATGAGAAATTTAATTTGAAATAAGACACACATCAGTGGTGTTTGTTTGTTATTATGTTTCTCTCAATCTCTAGCCTTCCGTAGAACAACCAAAAGTACTACAAACCTGCCAGTATTTAGGGGCTATTTAATGGCAGGCCAACTCTAATACACATTTGATATGATCTCAATACACCAGGGGCCAGATTTGGGCCACGGGCCTGAGTTTGACACCTACGACAGAAACCTTAGAGGACAGGCTTGATACAGACGGAGATTTTCCAAACCAACAATTAAAATTGCCGGACAATCAGTCATCAGTGTAAAGTTGTGTAATTGGTCATGTGACCGTGAGCTCACCTCCTGACCAGTGTCCAGCACGCACAGCTTGGAGCACTGCTTCTTAGCGTCCATCAGAACGTTAAACATGGTGCAGACCGACAGAGGAACCCGGAACTCTGTGGACTTACAGGATTTCTGCATTTTGTTGTCAAAAGCCGATTTGGTTCTAAGACAAAACACAAGACACAGAAGAGACTTTGTACTCAGTGAGCAGAGACACTGACAGACGTAGGATCTGGACTGGTCACTGTGGTGACCACCGCGGTCTGACCTTTTAACGCAGGCCTCCATCATGTCACTGGCCATCAGTTTGAGTCTCTGCTCCAGATGTTTGGCAAACTCTGGCTCGGGCCAGTGCAGGTCCATCACAAACATCTGCAGAGCGTCCAGCTTCCAGAACAAGTCCTCTGATGTGGCCGAACCGTTGCTGCAGGAAGTAAACAGTGTAGTTTTGAACAGTATTTTGGACCTGGGTGAATCCTAAAACGGTACTTGCTGCTGTTGTCAGAACCTCAGCCGCAACGGAACACGAGGAGAGTTGACTCCAACATTGATTCCCAAAAAGAGATTTTTTTTGGGTCGTCTCTCATCGAGGAGAGTTGACTACAATATTGTTTCCCAAAAAAAGATTTTTTTTGGGTCGTCTCACATCATGTTTCCCAGGAGTTTCCCAAAGTAATGTCTATTGACTCGGGTCGTGAAGGGTAATATCTATTGACTCGGGTCGTGAAGGTTTGTGACTTGTGAAAATATGGTTCCCCAGAAAATAAAGTTTGGGAAACATTGGACTAGAAGGTCTGCTACGTCTTAAAAAGAAAAAGTCAGACAGCGCCACCATGTAAGAGGAGACCTGGGACATCTTCCCAATCCAGTTGAAACTGGAAAAGTCTTTGATTAAGCTGGACTTTTCTGTGATTTCGTTCTCAAATATGACTGGGGTCTCGACTCTAGTCTACTTTTTCGTTTTTTAACAGCCAGATTTCTATAAGTCGGACGACTTTTTCGTTTTTTCAACAGCCAGATTTCTATAAGTCGGACGATCTTATAGACTTTTCTAGGTTCTGCAGTTGTTCTTCAACAGGTTCTGACAGTTGAGGAGCCTACTTTAATTCCATTAAGACAGCAGTGGGCTGAGACGAGACAGATGGACGTCTGTTCCCCTTCTCCCCTGCGCACAGGTTACACAGCAACACATGGTAACGCTTACTGCCACGACTTTCAAGTGTACAGCACCCCGACTAGAATGGCAGTCACGGGAGGATGGGGGTGAGGGAGGGGAGGAAGAGGAGTGGGTGAGAGGCTTTAGAAGAAGCACAACTCACTCCCTCACTTTTCTCACTTCGCCTTTAAAAGACTGTTACCTTAAGAAGTGGCGCTCAGGAATAAATGCTCTGGGCTGAGTCCACAGTGCAATTAAATGCTCGGTGGCAATCCCCCTCATGTCTAATTAGTGGTGCTCTTCTCTGAGCGCGCTCCGCCCTGCTCCCCAGGGGGACGGGACGATCCCACTCTCCCGTCTGTGCTCGCTAATGAAGTGCCAGCTTTTTTTTTTTTTTTTTTTCTATCTTCCTTTTTTTTTTATTAGATTGCGGAGGGCCAAGTGAAGTGAGGCAGAGAACCAGTGTGGTTTGTGTTGTGGGAAAAGAAGGGGGAGTTAAACCGAGGAGCCCTTTAAAGAAACACACCCCTCGTTTAGTCTCCAGAGACAGCCGTCCCACCTCCCTCCCTGTGGACACGGACAGTTCTGTCTGTACAGTCACTGTAAAAATCAGAGAGCGTCAAATAAAACCACTAACGTCAATCTGTGACAGAGCGAGCGGTCGACCTGATGTCAGGCCTCATGTGTGGATGACTGACTGCTGAGTTACATTTACATAAGACGGTCCCTCGTCTACGGCGGGTGTTACGTTCCAAGACCGCCCGCGATAAATGATAAGAAAAACAGCAAAGTAGAGACAAGATAGTTATTATATTATTTACGTATATATTAACCCCTTACTGACCTTTGGGAGACATCGTTGAGCGTCAAATATGACAAAAACTTAACGAAACTTTTACAAATCTCATTTGCCCATACGTAAAGGTTATTTCTTTTAATCCCCTGTATGCTTGTTACAAAATGTCTTTTAATTGATTTCTTTTACTTTTTTTTTTTTTAATGTTTTTCTTCATAGGTTAGAAAAAGTGCTAATTTTATCACGAAAATAATGAAAATCTTGGAAATTATTATTTTTTAAATACTGCAAAAACCCTACTTAAATAAATGTTATACTAATATCTAGTTGTCATAACTTAGCGTCATCAATCATCAATCACTCACAAGACAACAAAGGATTTGTTCCTGAAATATCAATTCAAACGGACTGAAATGTGTCGTTGTAATTGGTTAATCAACTGATTGCACACAGAGAAAAGGAGAAAAGAACGAAGTTGATTTTTAAACAGTGACTTAGGTTTAACTTTGGCTTGTAATTTTTTTTTACTCGGTTCTAACAACAAACTCACTTGTACCTTTCACTGCTTACTTGTTATCATTAACATAATCAGAAACAAAAGAATGAATGATTTCCTTTTTTTAAAGACACTTGAAGTAAATCTCTCTGGTGGGAAATGTAACCTTGTTGGATTTTGTTGCAGAAATTTCGGGAATTTGGTTTATAAAGAAAAAACCTTCTAACGTTAAAAAAGACAAGTGTTTTTTCTCTAAACTTACAAGACTTCCGGCAGGTTAACTCCTTGAAAGCTGTAACACAAAATTTGGTCAAATGTGTTACTCACAGGTTGTCACTATGACATGTCCACTGCACAGCACACAATGATCATGGAGAACGCAAGTCAGAAGCAATCACGCACGGCGTGACACAAACCGATGAACAGACAGCAGTTTATAGTTGGAAACGTTGGATTCATGCAAACAACTGTCAACTTCAGAGACATGTTGATGCTGATGATGGGATTAATAGCGACTTTGAGAAGCATGAACATGTACAGTATGACGGAATGACCAAAAAGGATGAAACACGGTCCACGCTATGCTATCGAAAAACAAACTTCTGACCTTCAAAAAAAAAAAAAAAAAAGCCCAGACCTGCATGGCTGAGACGTCAGATTCTTTTCTAAAGTCTTTCTTGAGTCTAAGGTTTCCGTTCATCTATAAAGTCATAAAAAGTCAAATCAGTTTCACAAATTATGATCTTGACTGTCAGATGTAACAGACAGTCAGACTGTCCAATAGGGGGCGAACAAAGCTGCAGGGACAGTGATGTTAATCAACATTGTCCTCTGACCTGTGATACATTGGAATTTTTTACGTCTTCTACCCAAAACAGGTTGAATTATTAGATCATCAAACACTGGTCTGGTCTTTTTCTTCTTTACTGAGGATTAAAACAAACAAACGAGCAGGAAAGCGTTCACGTCTAACTGACTGATTTCTCCACTGTGACGTTCCCACCCTCACTCCGTACATACTTGTTGTCACACAGTGGTCCCATCCAGGCAGGTGCTGAGAAACTGGGCATGTTTGGCAGAGTCAAAGGGAGGCTGGGGACTTTGGGGAGAGGAACGTTGGCTAGATTGTTTGTTAAGGATCTGACAGCAGTGGAGTCGATCGTTGAAGGCGTAAAAGAGAAAGTGGGAAGAATACAAGAGGAAAATGAGAAAGAGAAACTGAGCACAGGTGCAAACACAAGAGAAAAAAGAGCCCACAACAGTAGCCACTCGAGGGTTCCTGCAGGGACGGACGAAGGACTAAATATCAAGCAGCAATAAAAGACAGGAAAGTCAATGCTTCGCTAGTTTTTGTCGTGTTTACTTTCATTGGCGGCTGCTGTTTGTTATAGAGCACATTTCAGGCCATTGTCGGTGGCTGCAGCTTGTCCTTGCTCTGTGTGTTCGTGTATTTACTTCTGCCTCTTTTTATCCAGCGTTGTCCTGCTCTGAGCTACTCTTGTTTCACGTCCTCATGTGTTATTGTCTCAGTTACATTTGTTAAGCCGCCGCGATCCCACGCATGTAAAGGTAACATAGAAAAGACAAAGAAAGTCAGTGTCTCGAGTCAAGTCACCACTGAAGCTGAAGTCAAGTTCACGGCCAAGAGACGGTTGAATCAAATACACCCATAATAGTATATGTACTCAAAATACTACATGCTGCTGTACTGAAATGGCCAGTATTTTAAAGTCCAACTCATACCACCGGTTATACAATTCATATCATGTTTTATAAAACAATAATTTTTAATTAAAGTCTACATTTTTACAGAAATCCTGACAAATGGCAACGAGGAGGTTCAGATAAAGTGAAGAAGTCAGGACAATAATCAAAGCCTGAATGAATAAAATGTGTGTATTCACATCCTGAAGAAACTCTTCCTGAACAAATCCTCAAAGTTTTCTACAAGGTAAAAGAACAGGGAGAGACGTGTCTGTTGGACTCTTACTTGACGGACTGCCAGGTTTCCTGCTCGAAGCCGCGGTGAATGGACTGTGCAATGGACGACTCCATCAGGTCGATGTACCGCACCACCAGAGGCACGTAGAGGTCCTGCAGGTGTTTGTGGAAGGTTCCGTTACACAGGTGACCTGTTGATCAAAAGAGAGCTCTTTACTGTTTAACAGGAGGAGGTTTTGCAGGAGGACAAAACGTTTTTTCTTTGAAATATTTCGACCTGTAAAACTTCAGTCTTATGGTTCACATAAGACGGAGACTTCAAACCCAAAGAACTTTTCAAGCTTCTTCACAACAATGGGAATAATATTTCATAACCCTGTGAGAATGTGAAAAGGAATTGAATTAATAATGGTATTGGTAATGATCTGCATCAGCATCTGTCATTTTTTTTTTCTTCAGTTCACCAGTCAGTTGCCATTTCCTTTGGCCTCTGTGGAGACATTACATTAGTTTAAACATGTGTGTCAGGTTGGTGTCGTGTTGTTGGAGGACAACTCATCAATCAACAGTGAGAAGTGGCTGCTCACTGCCCCTGGTGTCCTCCTGAAATCTTCTTAAATCCTCCCTCACTGTGGTTTCCTCCGGCCTTGAGGGATTTCCAGGTTTCAAAACATCTCAATAACAACGTATACTCCCACCTTTGTGTTTCTCTGAGTGGGACTGTGTTCTTTGGGTTTCCTGTCTCTTCATTCCTCCTTAAAAAATACAGACAACCTGCCTTCAGCCAACACGATATAGGTTTGTCCAACCAATGGACAGTTACTAGATGTCTAGTAACTGTCCACTATCTATCTATCTATCCATCCATCCATCCAAATGGACATCGTATTATGGTGCAGTCAGACCAAAAAACGAGGGACTCAAACCATTAACTACTCAGCAAAACGTTAATTGAGACTATAATGAAATAAGGCAAAGGCTCATGGACTTGCACACAAAGTGACTCCTTCTATAAATAGTGAGTGTTGTGCGAAGCAAGCAGGCTGCCGGTCTCCCAGGACTTCATTAGTTTTAATTCCTCTCGCTCGGCTCTGTCATGATTAACACTAGCCTTTTTTGCCCTCCGGAGAGCCAAGCCCATCTCCCTCGCAACTGCTCTCCTTCTCACGCTGACAATCAAGTGAGCATTTAAAATAATCCACAAAACAACTGAGTGATAATAGACTTGAAGCGAGTCCTAGCAGAGTCTCACGGCCAATAGTTGCCACAAAGGTTTGTTGATTTAAAAAAAAGAAAAAGATGAAAGATGAAATTTGGAGTGAACACAAAGAAAAGTTGTTGTTTGAAATGATGGTTCGGGAAGAGGAACTTGTGAATAAACTTTGTTGTTCTTCAGAGATTTTTTCAGTAAATTTTGCCACCCAAGTTTCAGACTGGATTCAATTCATCTCGCTCTCACTTAAGATGTAATTAACAAAGAGGGAAGACCTCATTTGCGTAAATAGTCAAAACTAAGATCTAGCTCGTTTTTTCGGCGCCGTCTCATGCCTCATTACGCTCCAATTCAAGTCAGCTAATGTTGTGACACTTGGAGTAATTACAATATTAACACAGGATGGTAATTAGGAAAAAATATAAAAATATGAGCCACAAAAACAAAGATTTGTGTCTTCTTCACATACTGAAAGAGAGATTCTTCTTTCCAACACTGCCCTTGGGCTGTCATTCTGCCTGCCTGTCTGTTACTGTATTGGAGGTATTTTGGCATCGGCCACGTTAAATAACGCCCCACGTCTTGCCAATTTCACGCTGGCGCCGAGACAAAGCTTGCGAGACGACAGAGGGCTCAACACAAAGAAGCATCAAGCTGAGATAATTCTCCGTCAATCAAAGCAAAAATGTTTTTACTTTGAGACACAGTTTTTCTGGAGAAGAAAACTGTGATGTTTTTGAAGTAAACCTGAGCGATACAGACGTTAGATTTATAGATCTGCCTCCACATCAGCGGGACCTTCAGACACTGAAAAAAACAGAAAAGCAACAAGTGGGCGACCAAGTCCAAAAAACAAAAACAAAACATTTTTTTCCCAAGGATGAGAGCCAAGAGAATTTCTGTTCATATATGTAAGCACCTGACGACGTGAGATGAAATGTACAATAATTAAGGCAAGAACTTCTGCAGCCGAAGGAACAGACGAAATGTTCCTACAGTTTTTAGACCTTTGAAATAAACAGAAAAAAAGACCCGTGCCCAAACTATCACATTTAGAAAAAACTGCTTCTGTAGATAAAATAAACACGATTGTAATTTGTTAAAAAATGATCAACCTTATCAGTTAAACTCTCAGAATGTTTCTTATTGGACTTTTGAATTGTTACTCCGTTCCAAATTCAGAGTGTGTTTCAGGTAGAGATTTCTAAGTCTCTAACACTCTATGGTGAGCAACTCCAGAAAATGATAACTGACGTGACAGGAGGACGACTGACAGGCACACAGACCAGTGGTGTGACAGAACTCCTACCTGCCTGAGCTGTTTCCTCCTCTGCTCCTGTTAATTACTCACTTTGTTCGTGCCAGGTGACGTTAACCTCCACTGTTAACAAGCCCCCCTCCCCCCCCCACACCTGGTATCAATTACTGCTCTTCACAGTAAGACCATGTGCTGTGATGTGATGAGGCTCATTTGCCCCCTCCTCTCTCCTACATACCCCCAACTCACTTAAAAAATACAACATTTGATTGGAATGAAAACGATTAGTGTAAAAATGGATGGAATACGGAAGATAAAATGTGGAACTTTTTTCTTGTCGAGCACCATTTGAGTTGCAGCCAGAGTACTTTATATCAATCCGTGATGGAAAATATCAGCCTGCCACCTTCAGTACATAAACAGCAAGACGACGGGTGCTGTGTTCCAAACAACAAATCTGAAGGACAGAATATTCCATAAGAAATGATTTGAAAGCTGAACTCTGACCATCGCTCATTTACAATGGCTTGACATTTGTTCTGGTTTGGCCTTGGTTGTTTGACCTGGTATTTCAATAGTTTCAGACCCACTATTTCTTGCTGGATCAATTTCTTTGGATCAATTTATATTTTCCCAGGTTCCATAAGTCCAGACAACACAGTGTCTGGAAATGTCATCAGTCATTTCCAGACACTAGCTTCGTCTGAAGCTCTCCCTGCATCCTCAGCTGGAGAGGGTTGAATTATCAGAGAAACCCAAACTTACAATCAGTTCTGAGGAAGTTGTTGAGAAGCTGGAACAGTGGGAAACTGTCCCAGGAGTCTACGGGCTGCACCTGGAGAGCGGCGTCCATGTCGTCTCTATACAACGACAGAAAGGTTTCGGCGTGTTCCGCCATCAGGTCGGGCCACCAGGAGAAAGCCTGAGAAGAAAAGAAACGCAGCGCCTATGTCAAAGGTCAGTTTTTCTAACCAGGTTTCTATTTATTTCTGTCCAATTGTCTGTAAAGCTGTGAATCAAATCTCAAATACATGTCGTTTCACATTTACAAACTTTTTTGTTTATTTCCAGAATTGGATTAAATATAAAGCTGACACTATGACCTTTATATTAATATGTAACTGTGACTACTGAGACTGATTAGCCATAAAACCAAGCTAAACATGCAATACAGAGTCATATTAGATAGAGGTCCATGTTGCACTACATTTGTGTTGATATTCTGAGCATGCCATGCAACTAAAAGCATGAGGAGAGCATGGGTTGGACTTGTTGGCCAATGAGAGCTTCAGAGAAGCACCTGCTGATTCACCAGTGCTCACATCGTTAGTTTAGAGAGCGTCCTTCAGCAGCCAGGGGTCATCTTTCTCAGGTGACCACTATTGAATAGACCTCTGAGTGAAAAGTGCAACTGGCCATGAGTCACACGCTGACGCGCTGAGGGCTATGTCTGTGCGCAATGCTGCTATGGATGTGAGTTGTGATCCTAAAGAAAAGAGATCTGAACTCAAAGGACCACTTCTCTGTTCTTCTTTGAAGAAAAACAAAATAAAAGTGTGACGTGTGACGGTAAGGAGATTTAACGTAAAGAGTGAGATTGGTCATTGGTCTGTTTCTCTAACGGCTGTTTGTAAAGTCGGGCAGCTGCCGCCAAAATAAAAGTGTGACGGTAAGGAGATTTAACGTAAAAGACTTTAGTTGAAGAATAATAAAGACAAAAGCAATCAACAGAACAGGGACAAAATGACAGACAAATGACATTAACGTTCCTGTGGAACCCTACAGTGATTAACACTGGACATGCACAAAAGAAATGACAAAAAAGTGTGTGTGTACTCTCAGTCTTTCCAAAAGAGGTGTGAGTACTAGCTCATGACACCAGCAATCCTTCGATGACAAGCAAACCCTTCTAGCCACTAGAACACTGGCTCCACCTTAACTGGACCAATAGAAAATTGAGTTAGTATTACTATAGGGAATTTTGAAAAAGTGTGGGAAAAATTACTACAAAAATGTACTACAGAAGTGTAGAGCTCTGTTATGTCAAAACATCCTGATCATCACCAAAATCAATCTTTGGGGTCACGTCCTCTGTTTGAAGAAAATGTCTTTGAAAATTCTCGCAGAGCATTTTTCTATTATGCCACTCTGAGTCTAATAAAACGATAACAAAAGAAACTCTTTTTAGACGAAGTATTGTAGTGGTGAGGAAAAATTCTCAAGGAAGCAAAAAAAGAATATGAAAGGGACAAAAAAAAAAGAAGAGAAAAAGTCATGAAAGGGTCACAGAAGGCAGAGGAAACACAGTGGAGAAGCCATTCATCAATCAAAATGCAACTGTCTCCTTGCACGTAAAGAAGAGTGTCATCCGCATAGACATTGACATACTATTATAAAAAACCAAGGACATATTCAACAATTCCGTCATCAATTGCTTGGTCATAAAGGTTGTCTTCATTGATTGAACGTTGGAGGTGAATATTGTTGAGCAGAGATGACAATACGCTCCCTCTGACCTCTGACCTCTGCTGATCTCCCTCTAATGTTGAGGTACTACGTCAATTATCTGCATAATTCATCTGTGCTGCTTTCAGTAACGCGTCACGTTCACTGGTCAAAACAGAACCAAATTAATGCAGAACATCAACTCCCAACCACTTTGGTGTGCTATTATTATCATTTTGGTTGCTGACAGATCGACATTATGTTTTACAATCTGCCGTGGTCATTTCCAACTGACAACAGTCTTTAAAAAAAAAAAAAACCAGCAGGCACATTTACATTTAATTTCAAAACAACTCTCTGCTTTAACTTATTTTGCAAAGCAATTACATGTGTCAGCATGACTTAACCAGAAAAACAATTTAGTAAAATATAAACACAGTCTGAACGAGGCAGGGTCAGGTAAAGATGTCTATTCCTGTGAACTACAGGATCCTGACCTGCACACTGAACACCTCATTATTTCTGTCTGACTCATTTTTTCTTTCTCTTTGTGTTCATTATTTACCGCCATAGTGAACTTGGGCTTTAAAGGAGAGCAGCGAAATAATTGTATATTCAAGGAGAAATTAACAAGACGAGTCGGATAATTTACATTCTATATTCAGTCGGCAGACAACGTGTTGATGTGAGGCTACACAGAAGCCTCCGTTTATCACTTTTTATTTTGCTTCTTCCCCTGAAGCAAATGTGTTAAAAAAAACTTGTTATCACATCTACAAGTTATCACTGTACGACATGTAAACAGCCTATTTTTTCAATAGAAATTCATATATTGTCAATGGGCATTCACTAGAACACAATGCTGATCTTTATGCTGCAAATATATGCTGTAGAGATAGACTGTATTTACAGCATATATTTACTCTCCATTTAATCTCTGCATACAGTAACTGTTGATCACATCAGCAGTGGTAGTTTCCCAAGGACATTACTCTGTATAATGACTTTTTTGTTAACAAACAATTATGTTCACTTCACTATTCACTATTTTTATAGTATGTGATTGTTTTGAATGAAAATGCAACAAATCTTAAAATGTTAGCTGTAAATACAGGACAGTTCTGTATGTGGACAGACACGTGAGAACAGACGACTCTGCAGATGACTGTGTTTATGAAACAGCAGTACATCTTCACAGACAGTCAACTGTGAACTAATAAATCAACAATCGGCCAAAAAATACACAAATGAGGGCAAAAGACGACGGAAATATTCACAGAGAAAACTTACCTCTCTCCCCTTCCAACAGCAGAATAAGAAGAGACAAGAAAAGAGGAAAATCAAATATTAATTTGACGTGTTTTACTTTTAAGCTGTTTGCAGGGATTTTCTAAAAGAACCAAAATTTAGGGGACATTTATCTTTTTATTTTGTGTGGCTCTGTGGGAGCTTAAGAAGCTTTAATTGCCTAATAATAAATTGCGATACAGTTGAGATCTTTTTGGGAGTGAATAGGACGGAAACGATTCAAAATGGCGTGATCGGAGACACGTGGTGATGAAGAGAGCGGCGAAACTGGACAAACAGGAAAAGAGGATCTCAGAGAGGATTGATGGATGTTTTGAAGGAGGACATGAAGTTGGTTGGTGTGAGACAGATGTTTGCAAACCCAATTCTTTGGCAAACCTAAAGAGAATATTTACCTGCTCTATTAGCTCCGAATAATTATTTTATAAAAGAAACACTGAACACCACCACCATCATCATCACCATCATCATCATCACCATCATCATCATCATCAGGTCCGACGACTGCTCTGAGATCTTTTACTTCTGCCTGCCTTCTCCTGTTTCTGGCCTACGTCTTTTTTCAGCCCTTGTACTTCTGGTCCGACAACTGCTCTGAGATCTTTTACTTACTACGTCTTTTTTCAGCCCTTGTACTTCAGATGTTCAGTTGAAGGGGGAAAATGTGGTATTTCAAGTAAATTAAAAACTAAATTTCAAAAGTGCCTGAAACAGCTTGTCACTTCGACAACGATATGATGATAATCTGACTAAAAACTGAACGACGACAACTGGAAACACGGCCAGCGTGCGACTGAAGCTGACAGCGAGCGAGTAAACAATTAAGATTCATCTCTAAATTTGCGTTGCGACAGCTTGTAGCCGTCCTCTGGCAAAAATAAAAAGCTTCTAATTTGTAGTTAACGTGACATCTGAAGCTCGGAGCAGGGTTCCACCAGTCGCCATGGCAGCGGCAGAGCGCAGCGTCTTATTAATAGCTCAGAAACAGATGCCTGAACGCCACGTTGCCACTTAGGGCCAATCAAAGCGCCACGTCTCAACACCTATGATTGATCAGTTTTACACCGCCGTGCGTAAAACGCCGCCTGCATATGTGGCGTGGGCGTTGTTTTCATGGTGCCTCCCGCTGCAGACGTTAATACGGCACTGCCACTTGCCGTGTCATCTGCCACTTTAGCACGAACATGGTCGGAGAAGAAGGAAAATGGACAGTGCTGCGAAGAAGTGATCAAAAATGTTAATGAAATGATCAGGTGACTTGTGACATTTAGCAAAAGTAAAAGCAACAAGCCACAGAGTTTGATGCGAAAGGAAAAAAAAACTGTGAGAAAGACAAAGAAAGTAAGAAAGTCTCAGCGTTTCCAATCATTTCAAGAGAAAACCAGGCAGAGTTGACTTGATCTCTGAGACTTTCTTAATATGAACAGAGTTAAAGTCAGGTTTTCCCACGTCCATGACTGGACTGTAACGACGGCAACTCTTTGGACTGGTAATATTCCGATGTTAACACTTAGATATTGTTTTACACGGATGAACAAATTGAAATATAATGAACGTCCAGGGCAAAGTTCCACTTCACATTAAGAACCTGTGATTCTGTAGAAAACAGATGTTGACGTTGTACTTTGTTGATCTGAACTTTGTGTTAATGAGTGTTACAGAAAATCACCTAAAAATGAAACCTAAATAACTATTTACCTGTAATTATTACACAGACAGTATGTGGTGGGCAAAGAATGTAAATAATTACACGGTTTATTTTTATTAATTGTCGTTTTGTGCAAAATACAGTACGATAATAAAGTGGTGTTTTTCGCACTTCTGTTTTAGAAACACTGCAATATGAAGAAAGGTTCAACAGCGGTCGGTAAAGAGAGCGACTGTAAACAAAGGGTTATTAGATGGCATTGACTGTGTAAACTGTACTTAAGTGATACTTCAGACTAAAAATACTTACTACTGCAGTGGTTACAAATAAAACTACAACATTGTTTTAGGGCATAACACTAATCACCAACTAACTTGCCCAGTCCTAAAGTATACATTGATATTCTGGTGTGTTCAAATCAGTTTTTTAAATTATTAAAACCCTGTTAAATCACATGAACGAGGACTGAGAATAAAAACCAAGCTCACACACTCCCACCCTACCTCAGAGTGGTGCTCGTCGTTCTGCTGCAGGACTTCGATGCACAGCTCTCCCAGTCTCATCATGTCCTCCAGTCTTTTCTCCGCAGCGGCCTGAGCGTCCACTGAAGGTTCAGATGAAGAAAACAAACAAAAACAAAAACAAAAACACTACAGTTCCATGTTGTTGCACAGAAAAACACGCAACAGCCACAAAACACTTTTTTTGCAGTAATGCAGTGACATATTTTGTCAATAATGTTGACTCTGTGGTTTTTCCTTCTCTGTTTTGTCATGTTGGTTGTTTGTTTTTACCTATTTTGATATAATTTATTCTATTTTGTGAACATTTACACATTACTGCTACATCTAAGGTGCGTTGATGTTTAGGTTGCTGTCCTAACAATCAACATGTATCATGTTGTATCGTATCGTATCAAAGTTGTTGTTTCAAAGTCCACCTGCTAAGCTAACTGCTAAGCTAACTGCTAAGCTAAATCAACCACCGTTTTAGCCACAGAATTAGGAAATATGTAATCTCTTCATTTGTAAAACCTAAAACCAAAACTTACTCTTTTAAATCTAAAGGAAAAAATGAGCAGACATTACGTCAACTTTTTTTACTTTTTACTAAATAAATCCCTTCAATTTCTTACCTTTGATCTGAGCGTACTCCATGAGCTGACTGTAGTTGAGCCGAGCTGCAGTTTCCAGGCATCTCTGGATGAGTTTCTTCATGTCCTCTGGAGGAACTGGAGTGGTGATGTCTTTCATTAATACCTGAAAGATAAGATATTACACTTTCAAACGGCCGCTACTGTACACGAGCCGTCACCACCTTTTTTTTTTTTTTTTTCAACTATTCCTTATTTTCGGTGACGTGATAGGGTTCAGGTTTGTTTGTAATTCTTCTTCAATCTTATACACCGTTTATTTATTGCATCATGCAAATTAATTTTGGGTTAATATGGTTGAACATTTAAGGAAATGATTTATAAATGACTTTGCACATTGTGGCTCAGTGAGTCATTATTTTTATCATTTATAGCAGTTGCAAAATAAACGCACGTAACAAGACGTTCATTTGCTGCTTGTTTGATGAATACAGACATCTGTCATTTTCAAAGCGTTCTACAGTCTTTCTTTCTTTAAACATTCCACTTTCAGTTTGATCATCTGTGCATAGAAAAGTTATTGTATTGTTAGAGATGCAGGAGGGGGAGAGGGGGGGAGAGGTGGGGGGTGTATATGGAACTGAGTATTTAATTGTGTTTTCTACCCGTTCTTGTAGGGAGAGCGTCGCCTTCAGGGCCCCATCTGGTCGTCCGAACGGAAAGCAGTACCTGCAGATGCAAAAAACATGGGTGGGCGTCACATTTAGGAAACAATCTCCCAAGGACAAGTGCGCTGAGAGAGAAAGAAGTGAAGGCGAAGAAAAAGGAAGGACGGCGGAGGCAGCAGAAAGACAGCAGCCAGTGTCAGCAGATGGCTGCTTCCTTTTCATCTAATTACACTGAGGAAGGATGCTTTTCTCACCTCCAGCTCCATCTGAGCTCAGACGAGGAGGTTCACGGAGGTTTCACGTTGCTAATTGACAAGTGAACAGTACTTAATAAACAAAGACACGTGGTCACGCGGGTCAGACATTTACTGGACAAAAACCTATAGGCAGGTGTTCTTGTTCCTTCACAGACGTGATATAAGTAGAGAAAGCACAGGCTCGTGTCGAGGCCGCTGCGTTTTTAATTTTTTTTTAAATCAATGCACTCGCCGCGGGGCAAGGTTAACAAAATATGAGTTTTCCTGAATTTTTTCTTTAGATCTCTACCACAACTGAATAATTAAAAACACATGCATTAAACACATGACCTTCGATCAAAAATAAAGTAAATCACATTAAATGGAAATGGTATCTAACATTACGTGTGTGATGTTCATTGAACGGCAGACGACCGAGGACTGAACAGTCAGAGATGAATGTGGTTATTGTTTCTCGAATCTGACAGTATTAATATGCACATTTGTTCTATTTAGTGCAGATATCTGACTGTATTAATATGCACATTTGTTCTATTTATTTATTTATTATTATTGTTATTATTAACTGTGGCATGCAGAAATTTGAGGCACCAAGATCTGAAAGAACAGGTCCAACCACAGAGCATGTCTTCACTGTCCTATGGTCCACTAAGACGAGCTCTGGCCTGAAGATCTTCGACCTACAGTAATCTATTTTCCTACACACTCTCCACGTCATGGCTTTATTCTTTTACCGGGGGATTCTTCCCCCTGACATTTACCCCGTCGACTCTTTGTACATTCTGTGCAGACATGGACTGACTTCTACTGCAGAACAACTGAGTAACTGGAAAAACCTGCAACAACAGCTGCCAAGTCCTTGAGACGGACGTCATCATTGGTCTCTTCATCAGGGACATAAGTGTGAACTGTCTACACTCAAAAGGAGTTTGTGTAACTGATGCAAACAAAATATTATTTCAAGTTAATGATATAACGTTTATGAAAGAAATAAAACATCTCAGTGATGTTACCAAACGTGGGAATTTACATTAATTTTTCATCCTCATAGCCATTGTTTTGATGTTGAAAGGGTAAAAAGGAGAATTGGAAACAGAGTGGATGAAACCAAAAACCCACAGTGAAGAAACAGGTTTTTTAGAAATGACAAATCTTGTTTCATTATTGGCATTATTGGCACGTGAAATTATATTGCGTAATTATAAGAGTGAGCATTCTTTTTATGGAAACCCCGCCATAAGAGGTTTATGTTTGGTGGGACGGTCAGGCCTGTGAAAGGACAAGGGTTTTTCCTACTTTATTTAACGTAATCCTAAATGAATCCTAAATGAATCCTAAATGCCTGAGATCAACTTTAATCCAAACAAGCAGGAAATATACAAATCCTAAATGCCTGAGATCAGCTTTAATCCAAACAAGCAGGAAATATACCTTGTCGTGCTAATGTCCTTGACATTAGCATAATCCCACCATTGTGCTGCACATTGTTTACCAGCATTAGCCTCTTGTTGAGGTGAGTTGTAATGATTCCTGTTGATTGCCCCCCCACCCCCTCACACCCGAACCCCTGCTGCTACACTCTTCTGGCCCCTGAGTGGCCCCTCCTCCACACTCTGGTCCAGATGGAGGGCCCCTGTCGAGTGAGAAGGGTTTCAAGAACCGGGGCTTTAGGACACTTAATGGCACAGGTCCATTCAGACAAGTGTTGCTCAAGGTCTTGGGGCTGTTGCTTTCACACCGCGCTCACAATGTGTTCACAAGGCGGTGGCGCGGCGGCGGCGCTGAATAGCAGCACGCAGATGCAGGGAGGTCTCAGCAGCCGCAGTCAACACATGTCCAGGGTCTATTATGCTGAAACACGCCCAGACCCCCACACATCTCCACTCCATACCAGAGCTGCATTTCAAATAACATTTAATGGATAACAATAATGATCCCTAATATGAATTCATTACAATTAAAATGCCCCAGTTTTGGTACCATAACTTGGTTACTGAACAAACCAACATTACCACACAGACACAGGGTGTGATGTCAATCCTAAGTCGCTAAGAACTGTTGTCTGGTTTTGACGGTATTTCTTGAGCTGTGTTATTACTCCTTTTTTTTTGATTTCATAAATCACTGTGGAAATGAAAAACAGTGAGAACAACAATAGAAGTGAAGAAAGATTATAGAATGGAGCTGGAGTTTCAGATCTGTCTTTACAGTTTGGTTTTAACAAAGTGGTGGATTTTTAGCATCATTAAGAAGAAGGAAGGAATGAAAGAAGCTAAGGTCAAAGGAGTGACTGTGATCACCAAGAAAAGACCTCAGACAGTAGAAGAAGTGGAAAAGTTGACACTTTTCAGTTCACGAACAGCCTTCAGGAACCAAAGCTCCATGACAGTTCAATTTTTCTTGGCGTGAATGAATTAGACTCTCTTGTTTTTTTTAGAATGTAACAAATGGAAAAAAAAACCATCCTACCTGAAATGTGTGATCTGGTACTCCAGCAGAGCCATGAGTCGACTCCTGATGGCCTCGAACTCCTCCTTCTCCTCAGCTGTGACCGTACCCATCCCATCAGGTCTGGAGGCACAGGACACAAAAAGGTGTGTTGTTGGAACATTAGTGATCCTCTGAAGCAGTGAACATCACAAAACTACAAAAGTACCAGACCATTTTTCAGTTTATTGACCGATCATCGGTGGGTCAGGTGAAACACACACAGAACTCTTTAACCACCACTAGGAGAGACTTACAACCTAAAGAACACTATCCCCACAGTGAAACATGACGTAAGTGTAGAAGCTCTAAAGGTGCAGAATTGGGAATTCTGTGACAATGGAATGAACTCGTGAATGTATTTTAGAAGAAAATTTCATGCAGACAGAAGTGATTTGGTTTTGGGTCTTATCTTCCCAAAAAAAAAAAGTGCATCGCAGGTTTTAAATATTTTAAATGTATTGCAGATTTTCTGCTCTATCGCAGGTTTTTGCAGCATATAAAAAAATGTTCCAATAGTTCCAATATTTTCATTATTTTTGTGAGCCTAAGCCAAAAAAACTGTAACTGTAAAAAAAAGTGAACAAATAAATTAAAAAACATTTTGTATGTATATACGTTAATAATATAATAACTATCGTGTCTCTGCAGTTTTTCACCATCACAGACAGCCTTGAAACGTAACACCTGCGACAGACTAGGGACCACTGTGTGTGTATATATGTATATATATGTATATATATATATATATATATATATATATATACATATAAAGCCCAGGGACTGTATCACTAAACTTTTTTTGAACAGAAAAGTGTCAAGGAAATAAAGAGACAAATCACATGTACAGCCTTGGGAATCAGACAAGACTCTTTTTCTGTTGTAAATCTCTTTCCCACTCAGCAGAGTTTGACTGCTTGCTTTTACCAAACTAAGTGATGGAGCAGCCAAACTCTTCAGGCTGACCCCAGAGTCAACCAATCAAACAGAAGAGCCTGCTCACGCTCCTCTTCCTTCTCTACGTCTCCTGCTGCCAGAAGGAGGAAAGTCCACAAATAAAGAAAAAAAAAAAAAAAACACAGCTCGCTGAGGGCTTCATTAATGTTTGTAAAGCTTTCATTGCCTTCCTCTGAATAGGCACTCTTGCAAAAAAGGAGAAAAATGCAATCAGGACCCGGAGCGACCAGCCTTGACTTTCTGGGCTTTTTCTGTGCGACTGAAAGAGAAAAGCAGCCTCTCTAAACGGCACTCGCAGTCGCCCGGAGGGAAGAAGCGAGGAGGTTGTCTGTTAATGAGTCGTTCTCATAAAAGCCTTCGCTGGTCCGGCCCCTGACCGCAGTACCTCGCCTACCAAACGACTTCGCCCAGATCCTGGCTGGATATTACAGAACCGAAAATTAAAATGTGACGAGGAAGAAGGAGCGGCAGGTGAGTAGAGGACACCGGACTGGTCCTGCTGGACATCCAGCCCACTGTCAAAACTAATGAACTAAGAAATATATATATATATATATATATACACACATATATACACATATATTTATATATTAGGCTAATGCTATATATATATATATATATATATACATATACATATATATATATATACATATATATCTGAATATATATATATATACACATATATTTATATATTTGTATAATGCTATATATATATATATATATATATAGCATTATACAAATATATAAATATATGTGTATATATATATATTCATATATATATACTGTATATATATACACATATATATACACATATATTTATATATTAGGCTAATGCTATATATATATATATATATATATACTGTATATACATACACATATATATACATAAACATATATAATACACATATATACATATATGCTATTGTGACAATAGGATATTAGAACAAAGTAGTATGTAAAGAGTTACAGGTTTACAGTGTTTGACCTTTTTAGCTCAAATAGCAAAAAAATACTGTTAATACTGTTGGTCTTATATTAAAGACATCTGTTGATTATTATTATTATTTTGTGATGTTGACTTTATTGCAAAGTGTAAATATCTCCAGATGTTTTATATTTACTCTCTTAAAAGGTTCAACTAATCTGATGACTACCTTCGTTTGTTGAGCAACTCTGATTAAAAATATAATTAAAATTAAAGTCTGTAACTTCTGCATAGCTTGATGTAACAGAATTTCAATAGCCTGAATAAATCTAATGTATCTAATGTGTGAGTACCAGGACTGGATGTTAGCATAACCGATAATCGATACCCGATCAAACTGTTGATCAAGTTCTGTGTCTACGACGGTTCAAGTTGCAGCATTTATTTTATTGAATTAAACTAATTATCCATTTAATATATCTGGTCTCCTTTTACACACTTTGATCAGATTATGACAAGTTGGCAGTAAATTGGCAGGAAGCTGAGTCTCTCCCTCTCGTTGCTGTGCCACTACATCCACTCGGATGCCAGTTCATGCTTGGTCTCACACGACGGAGCGGGGAGCGAGGCGACAGCTTGTCCAGCTTCAGACACATTGTTGCTGCTAAATGAAGCGAGCATATTGAAGGCGTGGCTGCTGTCAGAGCATCTCCAGGGTGGAGGAAGAGGAAGAGGAGGAGGAAGAGGAGGAGGAGGAGGGAGCAGCAATTGTCAAAGTGGACTCAGGTTAAGGTGTTTACACCCCGAGTGTGATCGGCAATCGGCATGTCAGCCTGTGGCTGTTTAGTCCTGTTGTCATTTGACGAGAGTCATCATGAGTGGGAGTCGCTGAGCACCGTGGTGTGAACGTGGTTTAAGATGAAGAGGTGTGAAAAAGAAGGATGAGGAAGAGTGACAGGTGACCCTGAGCCTCACCTCCATCCTCCGACATCACCTCTGCAGAGACGGGGGTGGGGGG
>NC_024312.1:6299503-6328119 GCF_000523025.1 Cynoglossus semilaevis | reverse complement strand
TCTGGGAGTGCATCTGGACGGAGGTGGGTGTGGGGGGTGGGGTCTGTTATGTGAATGGTGGGGGGGCTCTGTCACATCACATGTCGATGCGGTGTGGGGCGACTCAGGCTGGAGGAGATGTGAGGTGACAGGTGAGGGGGAGGAGAGGGTCCCTCCCTCCCTGCTCTGCTAATGCTCCTTTAACCCTGATCTGGGTTCAAACGCACCTGTCTCATCAAACAGTCACAGAGTTGGAGGAGATGAAGTGGTGTCACAGCTGCAGCTCCTGCTCAGCTCTGTTTGTTACATCACTTCACACAAACACCGTGAACAACAGAGCAGACCTTAACTGTTCTACTCAAAACACCTCTTAAACGTCTGAGGTCTGCACGTGGACCACTGCAGACCTGGACCCTCAGGCTGGAGACCGGCTGGACACACACAGGCGCGCAGTACAGTACGATAGGCCAGTGGTTCCTAGTTCACCAGTGTGCCGTGAGATTTCTCTTAATTTGTTTGAAAACTATTATTTATGTATTTATTGCATATAATTTTTCTTTGCTTGTCAAAGTATGAAAGGCAGGACAATTAAATCCTCTTCTGCTAGGGGGCAGCAGATGGCTATAAAAAAAAGATAATCAGAGCTTTTGAAGAAGATCTTTGTGAGTGTCTTTCTTCAATTCCTGCCAGTATATCAGCGTTGTCTTCAACAAAACAGGCCGAGATTTTAGACAATTATGAGGTCATTTAAACTATGAACCTGTTGCAAAACTTTGACATTTTTAGTTCTTATGTTTGGATAAAAATGGCCGTGTCTGAAACTCTAAACATGAACGCTTTTGAAATCTACGTCTTTGAACATTTTGACTGAACTTTGTACGTACAGTTTTAAGAAGGATTTGAATCCAGACTTCCAGTGTTGGTTTGGTTTGTTAAACAAAAAAGTAGCAACCTGAATTTATTAATTTAATTATTTAAATAGCTAATTAACTATTAAATTCGTTTGATTTTTACTTTTTTTGTATTCTAAATTGATTGTCCTGCTCTCTTTTTCTTGCTCAAGAAAGAGCAAAAATTAAATATAACCAAAAAATAATAACTATGTACTGGATTCAATTTAACAGAAGAGTAAACTTCACCTCAGAATTAATTTTAAAAATTTAAAAAGCTAATAAGATTTTTTTTTCACAGTCCATCTAAAGTTTTAGATGGTAATTAAAGATTCAAATTAAGGACCACATCCTTGAAACTAACAAACCTGGAGGAGCTGATATCACCTGGAGGAGTCTTTGACATATCAGAAAAATATTTGCCGCTTCAACAAAACTCTAACGTGCTTTTCTTTTGACTGATGGAGAGTTGTTTTCTTTAGCTCAACACTCGTGCGCTCTGAATAATTTTCCTTGAAGTATTAGTCATGTACTCTCGACTGTTGATCAGTCGGTGGCGTCTCGTCTCGTAGTTCCATCTCGTCAAGCAGCCCTCCAAGGGAAAACTCAAGTTCTGTAATTAAGTTTTTTTTTCTCTACACCTCAAAGTCTGCCAGCCCTTCGAAAAAAAAAAAACGACAAAACGTTTCTTTCCCATCCACACCCACTCAGGCAACACCAAGGAGCCATGCAAGGGCATCCATTATTCAAATTAGAGTCTAACTGACAAAAAGCCAATTCCAGTTACCCCTCCCCCACCCCCTACAATTTATATGTGGTGATTAGCTGGAGAAGCTAATCATTACGTTTTCTAATTGACCAAATGAGTCGACAATGAGGGGGAGCACAGACATCAGTAATTAGAAGCCGGGGAGTCAAGCGGGGGCTTCGGGGAGTGAAGTGGAAAACTGAACTGCTGGAGTGCTGCTGATGCCAACGAGTGGCTAAAAGACACTGGTGCTGCTCATATCTGGGGGAGTTTACTGCTCACGGATCGGGGGACCAAGTTTTTGCAGACGGTGGACTCCTCTTCCCGTCAGATCAGAGGAGAACACTTGACACACGTTTGCTGCTGCAGCATACCTGTGTCCCCCATCTGTGTCCATGCACCGTATGTTTGCCTCATGTCTCTCTTTACCTGTGGAAATTAACTCGTTTTTTGTTTTTTTTACTGGTCTTAAATATTTTCTCCCAAACTAAAATGTGATGTTTGTGACATAATGTAGAAATATTAAAAACTGGTCATGAAATCATGAAGTCATGAAATAATAATATTAATTGAATCCCTTATTATAAACCACACAGGCGGCCAAACGGGAGAGGCCTTTAAATATGTGGTTCCTCTGGGCCTCGAACCCAGGACCTTCTGCGTGTAAGGCAGATGTGTAAGCAAGGTGGGCTACACCAAGGTGCCACAATGACACATATTTGTAAGAGATACATACAATTTCCTTCACGAGTTCAATCCCCAGTCTTGGAGTTTTTTACCAGGACTCTGGTTTCCTCCCACAGGAGAAAACCATGAGGATTATTGGTGATTTTTTTTCACTCTAAACTGACCACAGGTGAGAATGAAAACTGTCCCCCTGCCCCATCACCCTTGAAATATTTTAGAAGAAACAGATAGATACAGAAATTGTCCTGTGTTTGATGACTGCTGGGATTGACCCCCCGCCCCTATCACCCTTGAAATGTTTTAGAAGAAACAGATAGATACAGAAACATGAGTGAATGCAGGTGTGAAACACGTGGAGACAACACTAAAGTTCTTATCTGTGCTCATGTGAAGGCCGTCTCACCTGTTCCCGTGGACGTGGGAGACGCAGAAGGCGTAGCTGTAGTGCAGCAGCGTGGGGTCAACGAGTGTGTTGTTTTCGGAGTATTCCATCAGTCCTTTAAGGTAGCTCAGGTGACGGTGGCAACCACGGACACCGTATCGAGCGCAGTACTCATCTAAGACAAATACCTGACCTGGACTGAACCAACCCTGAGAGGAAACACAGACATGTGATCAGGCGGCGGCCATTACAGCACTCTCTACACCTCAACTATATTTATTTATAGTTTTTTTTTTAACATTGTTTATTTACCAAACAGTCAGACACTGTTAGTGAAGATGTAGCTTTGTGGGACTAAAATATTTAGTTTTTCAATTTTTTATATCTTATCTATAAGTTTTGGGCCAAAAACCAATGACATCCACTGACCATTACAGCAGTGTTTCCTAACTTATTTTGAGCCATGGCACATATATAAAACTCCAAACAAAGATCTCACAAAAAGTATATACAATGAAATATTTTAATCTTCTAGTTTAAATTTAGTAAAAATGTACTTCTGTTTAGTTGAAGACAACGCTGATATACTGGCAGGAATTGAAGAAAGACACTCACAAAGATCTTCTTCAACAGCTCGAATTATCTATGTTTTTTAACTTTTAAAAATCATCTGCTGCCACCTAGCGGAAGATGATTAAATTGCTCTGCCTGTCACGCATTGACGAAGAAAGAAAAAATATTTGCAATAAATAAAAAATTGTTTTGCGACCAATTAAGTGACATTGGGAAAATTACATCGGCACACCTAATGATCAGTCACGACACACTAATGGGCCACGGCACAGAGGTTGGGAATCACTGCATTACTGTATAGGGCAAGTTCAGAAAGTAAGAAGTTGATCAGGTCTCACACAATCTTTAACAAACGTGGTAACAGGTGGTAACAGCTAACAACAACCACTCATGCTTCACTTTCTGTTGCCATGGCACAAGTAAACAGACGCAAACCAACACGGTTCACCTTTTGGCTTTACAAAGTCGACAAAAAAAAAAAAAAATCCTCAATACTTTTTTAGCGCCATTAAATGGATGTGTGTAAAGATTAACCCTACAGCTATTAACTCACTGCTACAGTGAAATAATAAGTAAAGAAAAAACAGAAAGGACAGAGGACAGATGTGCAGAAAGGTGTGGAACAAGTGAAACACCCTGAGATGTTCATCAGTCCAACCATCCTGCACATAATCACTAAATTAGCCATGAAACCCACATCGCTAATTAAGATTCTTCATGGAAGGAACATCAACAAATTAGCACCTCTACTGAGCTGCTGTCACACACACACACACACACACACACATGCACACACTCACACAAACACCAAAAATTGACACAAACGTGCACACGCACACACATGCTTACAGCAGATTTTGGCAGACATGCATCTAAAAAAAAAAAATCACACACACACACGAACCCAAACCCAAACACACACACACTATTAAGTTTTTCTCATCTAAAGCATTTATAGTTTAAACAAACCATTTTGGATGATGGCCGTTAATGATTTATTTTTGATAGTGTGAAGAAATGTAAAAATAAAACAAAAACATTAAATCATTATGAGTTTTTCTCATCTCCATCAGTGATGCTGCCCCCTGTCTGGATTTCTTCTTTTTCCATGTTGACGGAATTGTCTACATACAGTAATATAAAGAACTGCCTGTAACTGAAACCACTGTGGTCACATGACCACTACTTCAATTACTATTATTAATTGAATAATAATTATTAATTATTATTATTCAATTGATCAATTGGATGATTCTGCAGAAATTCAAATTAAATTTCAGCATTTAAGATGTCGATCTGTTGAAGCTTGATTTCTTTATATGTACATTGTTTTTTTATTTTGTATTAGTTCATAATCAATTAAAATGAATACACTACAGATTTAAAAACACAATTTCTGCCACTTGAGATTATAGTCACGTAAATGATTTCAGACAAACAGTGGTCTGAAGAGACATCGGCAGCAGAATTAAAACATTTTCAAATGTTATTGGATTCAAGTTACAACGAGACTATTTCCAGACTGTGTCAGGGTGAACTGGATCTGGCAGGAGTCTTCCTCTGGAGGCCTCCCTGCTCCTCCTCCACCTCCTCCTCCAGTCTTGAGATTATTTGTTATTTGTCTCCACTTATTTATTTATTTTAATCTTTTTACTTTGTCTGTGAGATTGAGCTATTAATATCACACCAACAGAGCGAGAGAGAGAGAGAGAGAGAGAGAGAGAGAGAGAGAGGCCTGCTGAAGAGTGTGATGCGACAAGATGTTCTTCTGTGACAAACAGATGGCAAACTCCAGTCTTGGCACTGATCGCTCAATTAGCTGTTAACGAACCGACTGCCTTGTTAGCTCCGTCAGCGGTGCCCGGCCGTCTCTATCCGCTGCCTCCCTCCGAGGAGTGACACAACCCCGTAAATGTGAGAGCGGCGTGTGGTTTTTGGATGGGCGAACACCTGGGCTCGCCGCTCGTCACCTGACACAGAGCTGGTGAGGACGGTGCTGAGGATTCTCGGCGTCTGAACTTGGCACTTCTCCGAGTGGCTGTGTGGTTTTTTGGCACTCGAAACTATTTTTTTTCTCGGCCCTAAAAAGTGACCCTAACAGTGGGAGCGACGCCAGTTTGCCATGTGAGACTAATGACATGGAGTGCACTCTTCTAATTGCATCTTCAGTTATTTAGAAGTAAAAGAAAAGAAAAAGAGAGACTTTATAAAAACGGGAGCGCCAGAGTTTTAATCAGTACAAAACACGCGGCCTCTAGGAGGAGCCAATGAGGGAGTGCATAAAGAAGCAAATGTTGTAAGGTCAAGAGGTCAAGCGGCCAACACCAGCCTCTGCCTGTCTGGATGCCCATGTGTCCCAGGACTAAAGTGTGCCCCCAGTGGTCACAGTCCTGACACTGATATTTGAATCATCTGCTGTGTTTTCTTTAAAGCAGGGAAGCAGCAGTACTGTTGCCATGGTTACTTGCAGGTTGCTACACCTTGAGCTCTGAATTAAACAGTTACACTTGACCTCTTGGGCGCACACATACATTTAGTAATTGGCCGAACAGCGTGTGTTCAAATATGAAAAATTACTTTGGTCTACACAATTAAAAAAAAAGAGATTCCTGACCCAAAGAGCTGCATTACAGATGTTTTTTTTTATCCTTCACACATGTACGTGTCCTCTACAGTAACTACATTAAAAACTATGATCAGTATGACTTTTACATGAACCATCGTACACTAGCTTTGTGCCATGTTTGATAGATGGCAACAGCCATTTATTTTTACACAAACGACACTTTACCGAGCCTTTGTCTACTGATTAACAAGCTGGAAATAAAGGTCCTTTCTTTGGACACAAATATGACCTTTTAAGGTTTAAATGTTCTACAGAAACCAATACCATATTTTCTGGACTATAAGTTGCATCAGTCAAAGAATGAAAAAATATGCGACTTATAGGAGTAGCAGATAGTGGTACACAAGCCTAGAGTGCCCTCTAGTGGTGGTCCGTTTGAAAATAACACGTGGAGTTTTAATATATAAGTCACAAAGGATGAAAAAAAAGTGCGACTTATAGTCCGGAAAATACGATACAGGCCTTCAAATGCATTTGCATTTGTGTCTTGCTGTTCACTCTGTCTGGTCTCACTCACACAGTGTTAGCTGTTAGCATACCCTGACCAGTGTTTGCTGTTGAGTTAAACTGTCCTCCCTGGTGGACAACTGCAAAGTCAACACATCTGTTAGGATGGATTTGGGTTTAGCAGATTAACACATTATTATCTCAGACTACTGTTAGAAATAGTCTTGTGCACGATATTTAAACGGAGGATAAGACCAATATTTTTTATCTTGATTATTTTCCCGTCTGAGGTCAGTAGTTCAGTGAAATCTGGAGCCACTTCTTTCTTCTCTTGTAGATCCTTTTAATTGGAGTGGGCGGACAGAAACATGCGCAGGCATACATCTGTGTAATTATACTGGAAGTGCATAATGATGAGACTCCGCAGGAAGTTAATTTGAAAATAAGACACTTGGAGTAGAGAAGGACACCTGTGTCCTCCAGACATGAGAGCTGGAAACAACGATGCACCAGGTTTTTCCCAACAAGAGGAAGACGGGAAACGGTAAAGTGGGTCGGATTAGTGAGGACTTAAGAGAGGTTAGTGTTGGTCTTCAGATGTTGTCCAGTTCACTGCTCATTCAACATGATCCCATGACCTTTTTCCTTCTGCTTCACCGACCGGAGGTTTGTGACGAGTAATCACTGTACGAGGCGACGTGACGCTGACCCCTGCAGGCTGCGCTGACAGAGGCATTAAGAGTTATCGACGTACTTCACACCACTACGTGTACACATCACGAATGCCTGATAATGTTAGAGTGTGAGTGTGATGTATTTGTTTACTATACTGTCTACAAGTATTTTACACTACTTACTATGTCAGTACTACCTACATCTACTGTACATCTATGAGAATCTACATTTTGTAGAATAAATTGATTAGATTTATTCTACATAGGTTACATATACAGCATATATATGTGTATATATAACATAGGTATTATATGTATAATATCTATATTATATATAATTTATATACATATATTATTGTACATATATTTATATATATATTATTGTACATTACTATTTATCATATATTTCTATATATGTATACACATTTATATAGAAATAATATATAAATAATATATAACAAATTAATATATAAATACATATATACAGCATACACATATATTCTAATATATATATACATACATGTACATACAGCATACACACATATATGTGTATATATATACATTCTAATATATGTGCATAGTGTAGGTATATGTATGTATATATATTTTTTATGTATTAATGTGTTATATATTTCTATATAAATGTGTGTACATATGTAGAAATATATGATAAATACAAACATACAATATTATGATACATACACACATATTTATATATATTTTTATTATATTATATTATATATTTTATATATATATATATTTGTTTGTAAATACATTATAGTTTTTGTTTTTTTTTTTACATATGCTCTGTTTGTGGAGACTCACCAGCAGCACTAACACGACCTTTCCGACCCCTCAGTCATCAGCGGGGTCTGCACTGTGCATTTACCAAGATCCCGACAAACTCTAAATCCCACGACTGCGAACTAAATTGTTGTTTTTGTTGAGTTTAACAGGTTTTGAATAGCAAAGATGACCCGGTCCACGACATGAACCCAAGCCACTTCTCAACAGATGTCCCCCACACACAGGCACTGGCCTTTTCTCAGGGAAGTTGGTGAAAAGGGCTCAGGTTTTCAACACAAAGCCCTGGAGTTTGAACAAAAGGCCGAGCAGAGAAGAGCTGCGGGGCCAGTGTGAAAGGCTCGTTCTAATTGCAAAGCTGGAAGGCATCCTAGTGAGGCAGGTAGAGAAGTGAAAGAAGCACAGATGTCACTCTGAGGAACATCTCCTCGTTCTGCTGCTTCTAAAAAGAGCAGAACACAACACTATAGTTTTGTTTTTTTTTTTACATATGCTCTGTTTGTGGAGACTCACCAGCAGCACTAACACGACCTTTCCGACCCCTCAGTCATCAGCGGGGTCTGCACTGTGCATTTACCAAGATCCCGACAAACTCTAAATCCCACGACTGCGAACTAAATTGTTGTTTTTGTTGAGTTTAACAGGTTTTGAATAGCAAAGATGACCCGGTCCACGACATGAACCCAAGCCACTTCTCAACAGATGTCCCCCACACACAGGCACTGGCCTTTTCTCAGGGAAGTTGGTGAAAAGGGCTCAGGTTTTCAACACAAAGCCCTGGAGTTTGAACAAAAGGCCGAGCAGAGAAGAGCTGCGGGGCCAGTGTGAAAGGCTCGTTCTAATTGCAAAGCTGGAAGGCATCCTAGTGAGGCAGGTAGAGAAGTGAAAGAAGCACAGATGTCACTCTGAGGAACATCTCCTCGTTCTGCTGCTTCTAAAAAGAGCAGAACACAACACGACAGGAGGAGAGGTTTTTTTTTTTCTTTCTGAAAAGCGTTCTCTTGTCTGCCACTGCTGTTAACGCTAAGGATGTTGAGTTGTTTATTTTGTAGCCACATATTAAACACTATTTTAATAAAGATCCGAGGATGTTGAGTTGTTTATTTTGTAGACAGATATTAAACACTATTTTAATAAAGATCCTCTTAAATATATGGTGTTTTACAGCAGCGCTTCTTCATTCTAGTCAACACGACAACTCCATCACTAATCAATATCAAATATTTCATTTTTTAAAATAAGGAAACCTGTTCTGATGTCTATAGTCAAGACAAATCTTGTTTGTTGTTCATCAATTTTCTGCCCTGAACCACGAATAAAAAAATACAGCGGCTGAGTTGACGACACATTCACAAAAATATATTTTACACCTTCTTCTGGTTCATCCACAGCAACAAAAACAAGACGTGGAGAGACACTGACCCACAGGAACATCTCAACATCTTCCTCTCCCTCCTCATTGTTGCCATCTTGTGTCAGAAATTGGATTCAGTGGATATACTGTACTGGAGTAAACCTTTCTAACAACAAACCAACACTTTCAGTGTTTCACTGAACTGTTTTCCAAAAACCTTTTCTAAGCTCCTGTACCTACGATCAGGGCAAACAGCGTCTTTATATCCTGACTTTTTAAAGGTCCCTCAAATAAATCCATGGTAGAGACGGACCTCTGACCAAACCATGAATGTTGTCTCCAAACAGGAGTCCAGGTCAAAAACTGACTGTACATATTAACATGTAAAACTATTTTTTTTAAATCGTCCTCAATCTTCATCTGCTTTTTGCTTGGTTGCACAGAAGACATTAAAAAAATGACCCCCCCCTCCACCCCCCACTCCTTCGTCTTTGTTGCGTGAGACAGTTCAGTGCTTGTCCATAGGGGTCATGTTCCTATTTGGAAAATATTGATTACAGCATTTATCCTCTCAATCAGAGAGAGAGCCCTGCAGGCTTACAAGAGAGAGAGCGGGGGGGGGGGCTTTGCTGTCTTAGTAGTTCAACTTGTTTAAAGCTGCAGCTTCAGCTTTATTTGGGTTTTAATTATGACTGATTAAATAAGAGTTGATAAATGTATTTCGTCCTTAAAAAAGTTTCTCCAACCGTAGCAACGGTGGAGTTACTGTGACGGATGGAGTTAGTGAGAAACATCCAACGGGTTTTGTACACGTATGGTGAATAAACAACAAAGTATCCCTAAGCCAATCAAACAGCTTCACCAACTGCACAGAAACTTTAAAAGGAAAGGACTTTAAAAAAAAAAAAAAACACAAGTTCCGACATTTGACTCAAAACCCAAACAGAAGAGAGTGATTTTTTTTTTTCAACATACCAGACAGGAGAAGGAGTCGTTCATCCGGTGCTGGAGAGTGTGTTTCTGTAAAACACTGAACAGTGTGGCGTGGTCAAAGTGACACGGAGGTGAAGAGATCAACTCCTCCACTCCCTGACGCTGAGAAGGGTCCAGACCTGAAACACAAAGTTGACTTCACTTCAGAGTAGCTCAGGACTTTGTTGTACACTGTAACCTTCAGTAGAAACACAGCTTTGTTGACAAACACTTTCATTTTGTTCCACAGTGACGAGTCAGCGGCAGTTCAATACAAAATTCCAGGGGCGTCAAACTCATTTTGGGTCAGGGGCCCGATTACAGCCCGATTAAATTTCAAGTGGGCCGGACCAGTACAATCATAACATAACTACCCATAAATAACAACAACAAAGTCCATGTTTTTGCTCTTTGTTTTTTTGCAAATAAGTACAAGAATATCATAAAATATCCATATTTAATGAAATATAATTTGACTAAACATCACTAGCATGAAGTGTTTGTGCATTTTTTTTATCACTTTCACTTTTCACAAAATTGATCAAGAGCGCCAGATTGAACCCCCCAGTGGGTCAGTTGTCTCGACCGTTGTGGGTTGAGTTGAAGGTTTAGTTACTAAACCTTCAACTTAACCCACCGCGGTCCAGGCTTTTGCAGCGCCCCCTAATACTAATTTTTTAACTTCATCTAAATCACTGTGTAATAACTCCTGCAAACCACAACTCTAATGTGTTTCCCTTGCTGCACACCTTTTGGTACTCAATCCACACTTTGGAAACCGCTGAGCTAAGCCATCACGTGGTGAAACTCTTATTCTTCAATAACATGTTCAATACTGTCTCCATACTGTGTGAAGGGATGAACGGAAGAAACAACGTAAGCAAAGAGTCAGCACTGGTTTCTCTCCGGCGTCGCTGTACAGTAGGTGTCGTCCTAATTGTTCCCCCAACAACTCTTCACACCTTTCTGAGCTCCTGGTGATGAACAAGTGTCAGTACACAAATTCAAGGACGCCGTGGAAGTGCTGCGGCTAATGGTTCCCACCTCGGTTGGCGACAGATCCTCTGTGAAGCTGTCAGTGGCGTCAGCTGACACAAACATTCACATAAGCCCTCAGTAAATTCCAACCTGCGTTGATACTGTCTGGGCCTCTTGAGTTCAAGATCGAAGGGACAAATATTAGACCTGCGTCCTGACAGAAGCTCCGTTGTACTCATTATAAAAAGGTGTTTTTAGTAACGTGAAAAACACAAAAACAACCAACTTGTTATTGGACTGAACCGACACCGCGGCACAGTGAAACTCTCCTTCCACCACCGTAGCTCCTGCCGTGGGCGACAATAATGAGGCTTCGGGGTCAGTGTCACTGGCATCAACAGAAAAACAGGGCCAATAAAAGAAGCAGAAGAGGCGCATGGCGTCCCAGCCTGAGCAGACCTGGGTTCATTTCCAGTCCTTTCAGACCTTGCTGTTAATGGCCCCGACAAATGAAAAGCCTAACACTCTCCACTCTGCCTCCATTGTTGGAGTACATTTCGGGATGGGAAGTTCCAGAGTGTGACACATGGCCCTACAAAAGGAGCACAGCTTCCCCGAAGAATGCGGGAACCGCTTTCACGCCTGCGACGCCCGCGGCCTTGTGCCTGAGACAAGCATTAGCGATCGCTTTTTTATTAACGCTGCCATTTTGTTTTTTTGTGTGGATGCAGAAAAGCCTGCAAGGACTCTCAGGCATTTGTGTTTTGCCCCTCACACCTCCCCCCTGCATCACCTCGTTCTTTTGTCGCTTTTGTCAAAACGAGAGAAAAAAAAAAACAGCAAAAGTGAAATCTCCACAATCAACTTCCAATCAACGCTCCTCTCCTTTTCTTCCGTCTTCTTTTCTCTGGACTCGTCCACTTTTCTGTCTCTGGCTGCCCTTTGGCTCCTGAGGCCCGCCCCCCCCCAGTCCAATTCCGATGTAGGTCATTTTACATTTGTTAGGTCCAAAACATGGGATTGTGCTTAATGTAATTTGGAGAAAAGACAGAGAGTGAAGGAGGCGACTCCAAAGACAACGAGACAAAGAGATATAGATTAGTGCTGATAATAAGAGGAGAAGGGAGGAGGGGGAGTATTGATTGGGGGACAGACGGTGGATGGGTGACGTTGATCCGTGTCAAGTCCAACTTTCAGCTATTATCTCCTGGGTGTGTGTGTTAAAGGGGGGGGGGGGGGGGGGTGCGGATGAGTGTGGATGACATTTTTATGGCTGTTATTCTGAGGATTAGTCTTCATGGATCCAGAAATATCAAAAAGGGAAATATGACAAAAATTTTGTTTCTATATATTTTTTCTGAAACTGAAAGACAAATATTGATAAATAAATAAATAAATAAAATAAATGTCAACTTTATTGATCCCATAGTTGGGTAATTGTTGTGTTAGCAGCAGATATGCTGTTAACAGGCTCTGGGAATCGAACATAGGACTCACTGCTTCCGAGGCGGGTGTGCTTACCGCTACACTATGGAACTGACCAGATTCCAAAAATATAGTTCCAAAAAATATATATTAATTTAATACTTGTCCCTTTTTTGTGGAGAAACTCATAGTGTGAGTCTCTGCAACTCACACAGACTGCCACAGGAGGCACCATTGAGTAAGCTGTAACCCTGGAGATCGAACCCAGGACCTTGTGCGTGTAAGGCAGGCATGATAACTGTTACACTATGGAACCACGTGTGTGTCGGCCAACATTAGGCTTTGGTGTTGGTTACATGTATATGAAGCTGTAGATAAATACATACGCTGGACTATAAATGTGTACCTTTGTGTTTAAAGTCTTCTGCTGAAAATATATTTATCTACGTTCGCCTTCTTTTATTCATATCCCAGAGAAATCTTTCAATTCAACTTGAAGCCTTCACAGTGATGAGGTGAGATGCGGCCGAGGCTGAGGCTTTGATCCCTGTGTGTCCATCTGTTCCCGGGTCATCACAGGAACGCAGTCACATCCATGTGACACCTGCTCTGAGGGTTGATGAGCGGTTCTGATGGCAGGTTATTGATGTGGATGAAGATGGGGGGCGGGGGGTGGTGGGTATGTCTCAGTTTCAGGTGCGTCGGGCCGAGAGATGTGATCTTGATCTGCGCGGCGCGGTGTCAACGAGGCGAAATCAAGATGCATCCGGACAAGGCCATCAGCTTCTGTCTGACTGAGTGAGGATTGTCGTGGCGTTAGAGTCAAGCAGAATAACGTCCTGTCAGGAAAGAGTTTCAGAGACGTTGAAACAGACGCGCTCATCTGTGACTGGTGTTTGTGGACGTCCCAAACGTCTGGAAGGTCACACTGAGTTCACAGGAAGTACTGGAGTAAAATAAAGCTGAACTGTGGCTGGGTTCACCACTTATACTCAGGTGCGACATATATTAGAACATATATATATAAAATATTTATGTTTGTTATTTTCACACTGACAGCCGCTAGAGGGCGCTCTTGGCTTGTGTACCAGTATCTGCTATTTCTGTACAACTGAAAATTAACATGTTTGTTGTGGTTTCACACTGATAGCCACTGGAGGTCACTGTTGCTGGCTGTTGCGACTTATACTGCGGAGCGACTACCTATCCATCCATCCATCCATCCACGTGACCTTTGTTCTAACTCTACACTCAGTTGAAGTTTAAACTTTGACTACTTGGAGCACTGACTTTATTGTTCAAACCAAACTCGCTAGCTGTTAGCGTTATCTAACCTCCGCCTTTCATTCGCCACCAAGAGAGATGAAGATACAGGTTCAGCGACACAATTGTTATTAAAGCAAGAACAACTTCCTGTCAAACCCATTACATCTACACACTCACACACACACATTCACACACACGGAGAAGCACTTAGCACCCAGTTAAGTGCTATTTCAGGGACGCCGTGCACTGTGTTTCCACCTGCTCACGGCGTTTCAGCACCTTTTGCCATTAACTCTTCAATCTCTTTCATTAAACGCTAATGAGCGGCTGCAAGAACGGCCGCCGTCGTGGCACGTTAAACAAATACTGTTGTAATCATCTCTCAGTACCGGCCTCCTGGTGTCACTGTGCCGGGCTGGGAGGAGGCGACTGTCAAGCCCGCTGACATTGATGCAACTATTATGTGTAGATAACAAATAAAATAATTACGTGCGAATGAACAGAAGAAATAACTGCAATGAAAATGAGGAAAAAAACCAGAGGAAAATAAGTGGAAATATTTGTAAAATGAAGTGGAACAATGACATGGGAAGAGTTCGATCGATGTATGAAAAAAAAGTCCTTATTGTTTTTGGTCACAGTCTGTGAAAAGTTTGTTCAGCGCAATCAAACGAAGCAGTAAAATATGAAGAATAAAGACAGAAAATAGTGAGGACTTTTTTTTAAAGTAAATGTTACAAGAATAAAAATAAAGTAAGGAGGATGTGGGGGGTAAAAAAAGACAAGAGTTTAAGGTCAGAACCAAATTACTTCTAATTCTTGGAGGATTCCAGATGGTTGTCAAAAGAGTGGCCATGGCTACGGTAAGTTCTTTGCTAATAAATCTCTGAACGACCACTGGGATGAATTAAAAGACGACATTTTCTGCTGCTTTTCCGAGAAATGTGACGGTGAAGTTGTAAACAGAAAAAAGAGAAATGTGACGGTGAAGTTGTAAACAAAGGCACCGAACGCCACAGAAATCAAGGTTTAATAAATGAAAAATAACCAGTGACGACTCAGGTTATTGAAAAGTTCAAAAGCCTATTCTAGATTCTGGATTCCTTTAGTCTATCCTCGGCATTGGAAAGTTACTCTGCAACAATCTGAGACATCCACGGGTCAAGAGCATTTCATTACTCAACAGTTTTCATCAGAAAAAAAATCTGTGTGGAACTCACTGATGGGCGACGCTGCCTTCTGAATCGCTCCTCTGCAGTTTGTGGTTTTGTTCTGCAGCGGCGGCACAGGTTTGTAGGACTGGCCCGTGGCCCGGTACATGGCCTGAACCCACAGAACTCGGTCCGACTCGTCGTCGCAGGCAAACATCACCAGGTCGCCCTCCTTCACAGCGTTAAAAAACACTCGACCGCCTTGGAGACCTTGAGAGGAAGACATTGAGAGGAGCATCTCTGACGACTGATGTTCCCACTTCCAACAAACACACGTAAGCTGTGAAGAATAAATCTGTCCATATATATATTTCTTTAGACCTATTTCAGTGTTCAGTGTTGTTAATTCATCAACCGTTTATTTTTTTCATCATTAATATGATTTTTATTTACTTTCTGCCCACACAGTTTTACTTGTCAAAACAACTGAGTGAAATAAACACACATAAAAAATTAAAATTAAAGTGGTAAAAATATATATACCATATATACCATTTCTTTATTATATTATTTTATTATTTTAAAGCAGGGGATTTAAAACTGGTAGAGCGGCGGGGTCGCTGTTGCTCATGCTAACTCATAGGAGGGCCAAAAAAACTAAAACTAACATGTGGGGCGGGGGGCAAAAGTGGCCCGGGGACTGAAGGTTTGAAACACTGTTAGAAAGCATGTGCAGCATCACACAGACTGTGTCCAAAAACACCTCTGTCCACTCAGGTATCGTTGCTCTGACAAACAGTTGATACATTTTGTTATTTATACACCATGTGGGGAAGTTTTTGTATCACTGAAGCACCTCAAGCTAGAAATACCATCGTCATGAGCAGCAGCTGTTTGTGGCCACGTTCTTAGTTTAAATCACTAACACTTAATCGGTTCCGAGTTAAAGACGGACATTCACGTCATTTTTTTTTCATTTGGTGTCCAGCGCTCGGGCCAGTGTGACGCAGTGATCCACTGTACCTGGCTGGGGGTCGCAGTAGTCCACGGTGTAGCCCTCCAGCTGCATCAGCTCCTGAGGCTCCGCTTTCTTTTCTCTGTAGCTGCACATGGCGAAGGTGTACTGACTCACCTGCAGGACGGAGACCACGTGACCAACACATTAACACCTCACGACACAGATTATCTTTGAGACCGTGTGGGACATGTGATCACGAAGATGCAGCACATTTAGATTATTCTGGATTGAAATACTAATAAAATTAAAATGCTTTTTTTATACTCGATTGACTGTGAGCCCTACGTTGCTCACAGCCACCGGATACACAGTAAATTACACCTCATAAATTGTCTTCACAGCCTTTTTGAACTTTTAGTATTTGAAAGACGGGACAACATTCACGATTTCCAGGAAAAAAAAAAACGTCCAAACACTACCATTCAGTTGGGTCACCCTATCTGTCACTTACATGAAACCTTAGACTCTTAATACAGCGTTTAACACTGTGTTCTTCTTGAAATGGTCTAAATCTGTACAAACCTCTTTACCAGGAAAGGTTTTTAACATTCTGTTAATTCTGTGCAATGAAAACTAAAAACAAACAAAGAAAACGTTTTAGTCCTTCTGAAGCATATAATTTAACAACACAACAACATGTACAGCACATGCGACTGACGCACCACTGCACCACTATGTTCCAGGCCGGTGTAATGTGTGTCTAAAATGACAACTGGCTTCTGTAAAATTCTAATTTCAGCCCTTAACGCAGCATTTATAATGTGGTACTGTCGTAGGGGTCAAAGGTCACACACATTTAACAGCAAAATCCATTCTTGATTTTTTTTTTCCTCCATCGCCCACAATCTTTTCTCATTGTTTCATTCGACATACAGTGCAGTAAAGCTGATGATGTTCATTTAATTTAATTTTGTACATTTTTATACTTTACCTTTCGATGAACGTTTGAGTTAATTTATGTTTTACTGTATTTTTGGTTTAAGACTTTAAACTTCATCAGATGAAACAACATCAGTTCTTCAACAAAAATAAAGTTGGCAGAAAAGTTTCTTAACACTGTCAGTTAATGTTTTATCAAAGGGACACAAACAACTTTATTTTTTCATTTAAAAAGCTACAATTAGAATAATTGAATTGACCTTCTGCATCTATTGTTGTTTATTTAGGAGAAAAAAAAGTTTTATGAGGGAAATAACTTAAGTTTTTAGAAATATTTGACTTCCATTTTCGTTCATTAAATTGTGCCACTCAGTCTATTTGAGATTCCAGTAAAAATGACTTTACCAATTAAAACCAATCAAAAACTATCAACTAGAATTAAAATTAAGTGACATTTATCATTTAAATTTGAGTCTCTCAGCTTTGTTTATCTGAGACTTGTCTGAGTCTCTCAGCTTTGTTTATCTGAGAAAACACTTTTTTAATAAAAGCCTGATTTTCCTCGTGACTAAAAGCTTGAGAAAAAAAACAAAACAACAAACAGCAAACAAGGAATTTCTGAAACTAAATCATGAAACATTAATTCTGTTTTTTTTTTATTATTTCTGGTGAGATGTTTTAGGTAATAAGTGCAAATTGTTTACTTATTCACTTTAATTTTGTTTAATTTTGTTTACCTCGCGACCTCTCGGCTACAAGTTTGTTTTTTCTTTAAAGAGAAATTCTTTTACACATTAATTGACAAAAACAGTGCATTAGAGCAAATACACTCTTAACTCTCACTTTTTTTTTTTTTGGTATTTTCAGCAAATCCTAACCAGAGCTGTGTCTATATTAAATCTCAGCTCATGTGACCCGTCGTCTTTCTTCTCTCTCCTGCGTCGACAAATAACTGTGAATAAATCTGACATCATTCCCCTCTCACCTGAACGAGAACGAAGTATCTTTTCTTCCAGCGCTTCCAGACTCTTTGACCCACGGCGTACAGGTGCCTGGAACACAAGGATGATAAGATTAGGCTGGTTTTGATACAATGACTTCTTCAGCAAAGCTAAACATAAAAAAAACCCAAAAAACTACAAAGTCAACATTTTAGCTGAAAAAGAAATAGTTCTAAAAGCAGGATCGTGACACTGGCCCAAGTTTCTTCAGTGTAACATGTTTCTGGAGTTTCAGCAAAATTGTATGGATATAAATATTTTTCCTCCAGTTTCTATTGGTTAAAACAAATGAGGATCTCTTACATTTTTTTTGGGTAATTAGGACATAAGGAGCAGATAGAGGGAGCGTTAGTGTGAACTAAGATAAATGACATGTCAAAGTCATGCATGAAGGCTAAAATGCTTTTATCATTTTCTACGCCATCTATTGGGGAAACGTGGGTATTGCAGGGAAAAGGCAGAAATATAATGATAATATAAACAAATTATATCATTTGAAAAAGTTTGGCCGGCCGCATCTGGCCCCCGGGCCTTAGTTTGCTCATGACTGGTGTAAGGGTATACAATACAATATATATATTTAATTTAATTAAAAAAAAAACCCAACTAATTGAACAACAATTTCAGCTTGTATCATATTAAAAGCAGCCTTTCCTGCCTTATTGAGGAGGGTCATGCATGCGGGGGGCCCGGGGGAGTACAGAGTCCTGAGCTGAGAAAGGCCACGACACAAACAGCAGCTCATTGGTAAGGACTTGAAGAAAATGGAAGAATGACCAGCTTGGCCTTTCAATCAATGGCTGCTCCGGAGCCTCCTGAAGCGTGGGATACAGGCAAGTGCAAGTGAGGAAAATCAATCGATGGCGAGACCCCTTTCTTCAGCCCTGCTGCCCGCCCTCAAAGAAAAGGCCTCCAGTCAAGGCAGCGACAAGTCTAGACTGAGAATCTGGGCCATTCGCCACGACTCCGGGTTAACACGCGGCCCCGCTCGCCGGCCACTTGTGAGTACGGTTGGGTTGTCGGTGCCACGGCTGCAGGGTTTCAAACTCAAACTCCCATTCAAGTCACACTGCACCACGTCCACAGAGTTCACCGCAGACTTAACTTAGCTCTCCCCGCAAACAATCCACTTCTCCAGCTCGTCATTTGGCTGGATATTCAGACACTGACGTGCCGTGGGGCTCATTTTTAACCACCTTTTATATTTATATCCAATTTATATTTTATTTGAAAACACAAATGTGGCTGAATGGACCACGATCAAAGCTGAGGGAAATATACAGTGGTACCAACAACATTGCCTCCTTCCTGTACGTATATTTGTATAAACATATCATACATTTTTAAACACATCTCCAAGTGTTTTCTTCTGGGCGAGTGCTTTATTTTTCTCCCTGAAAAGTAAAATATGCTCCTGCGTCTGCTGGCCCTTTAATGGACTCACGTCTTTAACCTATCAGGCTCCTTTTCATGGATTTCTTTTTTTGCAGCGTGAACCCATGAAAAATAACACAAAGGTAGCAAAACATTTTCTGTATGTGCTCTTTTTCTTTCCTCTAAGCAGCAGCAGCCATCAGTCGGCTTCTTCTAAGACTTTTTTTTTTTTGTGCCTCCATTCATTTACCTGTGTTCTTTATAAAAGTAACACACAGACCTTGTTTGGCCCGTCAGTCTTATGTCTCTAACAAATGTATCAAAAACCTTGATTTGAACTATAAAGAAAAGCCAGAAGACGAACCAACCAAAGACGAACTGGACTCACGAGGAGACCGATGCTGACCCCTAGTGGACATTTTAAAAAACAGCCGAAGTTGGGAACAGCTGAAATAGAACTTAGTATTATATGCAGAAAACTAGATTTAATTTATTTATTAATTTTAGGAATTTTCGATCTAATGCAGTTTTATTTTGTACGTTTTAGTAAAAACAAAAAACATGTTGTACCATCATACCGAGTGAATGGTCACATTTGAATTTATCAACAGATGTGTAGGCACAAAAACACAAACCATTTACTCTGGTGTGTTTATGGTGTTCAACAATGCAGCCCAAAGTGTGGCCCTTATCGGCTAAAGAAGCATCTGGAATAATTCTCACAAAAATTAAACCTGGGGTTAGGAAAGTGGTGTTTTGCCTCCATCTGCTGGACAAAAAGAGAACTATGCTTAACAAAGATTTTTCCTGTGTACAGAACATACAGAAAAATAACAATAGACTACGACAAGCAGAGTGGCGCAGCGGAAGCGTGCTGGGCCCATAACCCAGAGGTCGATGGATCGAAACCATCCTCTGCTAAACACGAACTTTTTTCCATTGGGAAACTATAAAGGTCTCATTTATTTACAAGGAACCTCACAGTCCATTCAGTGTTTGCAAATAATAAACAACAACCTTCAGTCACCTCAAGTCAAACAAACCTGACCTTAGGTATTTTCCTCTTTGTTGTCTTCACTGTGATCTGATTTTTTACAGAACTGTGCCGCCTAAATATAATATATAATAATTTGCTGTGGTAATGAATGTCAGCGACAGCTGATTCTTTCCCCACATACCTTAATAAAACCAGTAGATGGAGCTGTCAGCCAGCTATAAGTTATTGACACTAACGTAAAAAAGAATGGAAAAAAAGAATGGCTACACTTTGAGCTGCAAATCGCAAAAATGTATGTAATTGTTTCTGTGATTTTGTTGTTAGACAGAAGTTTTGGAAGATTAACATTTAAAGTCTGACATTAAACGATTTCTAAGCAAGTAAATTGCTTTAAAATGTTCCTTGACCTTTAAAAAAAATACCTGAGTGATGTTCCATATTTTTGACTCCTCGGAGGTTTAGAGTAAGAAGTTCACTAAATCACTAGAAACTGAAAGAAAGATTAAAAAAAAAAAGAAAAAACAGAGACCCACCCGCTGTGCTTTAACGCGGGGGGCTTGTCCATTCGGACCGCCAGCTTGATCTTGAGCTCAGTGTCCTGACTGTTCTTTGGGACCACCATCCTGTGGAAGTCGGCCTGTTTTGGTCCATTGGTGGTGGGGTTCAGGACCACCTGAGGGGACATCAGCAGGCGGTCAGTGTCGGCCAGTTTTTGTTTGGCTCAGAAACCGTGTTAATGATGAGACATCGACATTTAACGCAACTCCGGTGGTAAAACTCTTCACACAACCATCAGGCGTAAGGCCGTCTGAGCCTGAACACACACAACCTCTCTCCACCTACAGTGTGTGGTAAACATGGGAGTCATTAGTCCCCCCTCCCACTGCCATGGAAGAGAATTATTTGTTAATTAATTCGAAAACATCTCAGGAACACAGAAGAATTTTTTTTGCTGAAAATCTACAGCGTCCTATTGTTGTAGAAAATGAGTCTGAGAAATCAGCCTAACTGTACGTCTGTGGGCTGTTACTACACATTTCCTACTCTCATATAAAATGAGGGTCGGGGTCCCCCATGTCCACCGAGTTATTTCAAGGTTGATGTGGTGAAACAAATGTTTTTCAATCTCAATATATTTTCTTTAATTTCCCCAAAGCTGAAAAAAAATCCAATCATTTTTAATTTTATAAATTATTTTGTTCAGTAAGACAAACAGCTTTTAATATTACAGCCCATATTTACAAAACACCTTTGTCTCAGTGGACTTTACAGTTTGAAATATGAATTCAAATTAAGACTCAAATATCCTCCTAAATACAGTCAATGTTTATAACTAAGGTTAAATCAACAATATAAAGTAAAGATAAGTCACACTGATAATGTGTTGATATTCAGAGGCTCGACAACACCCCAATCTACCAAAGGGGGGCGCTACAGGAAGAGTTTACTAAGCAGTGACTATAGACGTTTGATAACATGTGAAGTTTTGTGTGTTGCCTAAAAAACATGGACTCACTCGACCCAGCTCCTTGTCCTCCAGAGCCAGGACTCCAGTGCTCTCTGTGAACAGCTTGACCTTAACTGAGGGCAGTGGGTGAGTTGTGATGAAGTCCCCCTGAGTCCCCCACCTGGAGAGAGAGAGAGAGAGAGAGAGAGAGAAACACGTGCCAAATCAGCTCAGAAACAGACAGCAGTGTTCTGAATGGACACTTGACCCAGACAAGAGGTCAACGCTGGGGTCAACCACAGATCCAAAGGCAGCGTTAGCCCTGTCTGTGTCAGCTGATGCTGCTGATGCTGTTGATGCTGCTGCTGCTGCTGTTCATTTCACAGTAAGTCTAACATCGACGCCTCGGAGCGGAGAAGACGGACACAAGGAGATCACCAACACCGAGAGACGTGTTCCTGTTATTTCTTGTGAGCAGAGTTCACACGTCTGTATGCACAGTATATGTGCGTGTGTGTGTGTGTGTGTGTGTGTGTGTATTGCGATCTTGATGAGTGACAGCTTCAATTACTGAAGGGTGAAAACCAACATGGAGCTCCACATCATGTTTTCTCTAGGTGATAAAATACCAAATCTCCAGCTCCACCGTCAGATTCCAGCAAGTGATTTTAAGACTTTTTAAGTCGAGGGACTTTTTATATTACAATAATAATAAATCGTATTAAAATCTACAAACACAGAACTCTGAAGTGAGAAATGCTTCCACAAGAATAGCCCGACTGTTTGCAGCTGTCGTGGAGAAATGAAGTCACTGTTACATACTGTGCTTTCCAGGAGCGTCGAACAATTATAACTCTGTATTAGAGCAGCGGTCTCAAAACAGTTGAAAATAAATCTTTAAAAGGTAAAAAATAAACCATCTAGTTGCGAGTCAGATTTGGGAAGCTCTGTGGGGTGGAAGTAGCCCGAGAGCCAGGGGTTTGGGACCACTGTTAGAGCAACGATAAGTAGATGGACAATCTAATTATCAGATACACAGTCAAAGCATTCCGCGAGGTAATTTCGCCCTAGTATTTTTTTTTTTCAATAGAGCTAATTTACATCTGGAAAAACAATGTTTTGGTGAGTGTTGGTTCACAGGAAACCAAATCCAAATTGACATTTTGACTTTTAATGTGGTTATTTTCACATCAAGCTCCTGGGTGATTAATGACTGTAATCATGCCCTGTAGTAACGTCCGTATAAATACTGGTAACTACGTTGGTAATGATCGCATGGACAGGTTCACAAAGACACAGACGTGTTCTGCAGGTTGATCATAGAAACAGCAGCAGGAGAAGAGCAGCGGCCGTGTGTTATTAGGTTTACAGATGAACAAGAGCAGGGATGAAGAGAGACAGGAGAACGTCTTCACCTGTTCTTGTTCTCCAGCTCAAACACCTAACACAGATCATCACCGCGGCTCACACTGAGCCCTGAGCTCATTATCATTATGGATTTGTACTCAGCCAAGAAATTCTGAGGAAAACAAAAGTCAGTTTGTGTTCTGTAGACTGTGAGTAGAGACTAATACTGTCACACACTGTAACAGCCCTGACCTGGACGGACCGGCCCTGACCTGGACGGACCGGCCCTGACCTGGACGGACCGGCCCTGACCTGGGCGGACCGGCCCTGACCTGGACAGTGACAGACATTACCAAAGGAAAGGTGGGATATGTTTGCTTATGTTTGTTTAGACTTGTACTGTATTTTCTGGACTATAAGTCGTGACTTACAGGAGTAGCAGATTCTGGTACACAGGCCTAGAGTGCCCTCTAGTGGCTGTCACTGTGAAAATAGTGACCATATAAATTTTCATTGGTATAGGAGTAGCAGATTCTGGTGCACAGGCCTAGTGCCCTCTAGTGACTGTCAGTGTGAAAATACCAAACATTAAAAATTATATATCTGTGTCTTTTCACAGCAGCACCAGTTACTGTGGAGACGGGCTAAGTTTAAGCTCTTCATTACCAGACTCTAATAATCACCTGTAAGACAACAAAACCACATTAAGCTGCACCAAATAAAACCCATATATTCATTAAAGAATGAAAACAGATAAAACTGATAAAACTTTTAGATCCTGGTCTTTATTTGAGACGACACAGTGTCTTCTCTTTCTAATAAATGTAAACTTTTATTGTGTTCTTTTTAAATGTGTGTCTGCGTCTCCTCACTATCAGTGTTTGGTTCTTCATTACTGAATTCTTCGTTAAGTTGTAACTGAGAAACGAGCCAAAGAACTCACTGTGGTCTGGCTGCTTCAGCCTGGTCTGTCTGCAGCTTCTCTCCTCCGTCCACCTCCATGGTGCAGTACACGATGCGGTTTGGAGCAACAGACTTCAGACCCTGGACCTCCACGATGACAATCTGAAAACACCAGTGGAGACACGGCTGAGCACATGCTAGCTGGGGATTAGTGGATTATTGTAGTCTTTCCCAAATTGTTTTTTCTGGGGAAAGTCAGAAACCTTCACGACCCAAGTCAACAGACATTATTGATAAATCCCTGGAAAACATGACAGTGAGACGACCCAAAAAAAAAATAACAATCTTGCGACCCACTTGAGGGCCGCGCCCCAGTCTTTGGGAAACAATGGATTATTGGACAGTCACTTAAAATGCATCAACATTTTAGATCAATTTATTTCCAAGGTTATTTACTGCAGTTAATTTTATCAGCACTAATTAAAGGGTTTTAATGCCAAAATCTAACAATGACAATCAGCATTTGAATTCATGACTGGTTGCTAGAGCATTCCGCAATCCGCATTTGAATTCATGACTGGTTGCTAGAAGTCCCAGACGTTTTAAAAATCAAATTAAAATGGCCTCCTTCTGCAAGGACATCTCAGCACGTCATTAGTTTACAGAGATTCTACCGGTAAAAGAATCTGAAATGCTTCAGAAACGGCAAACATTTCAACCCCTCAAGGTAAATTCTAGTTTATTTAGTCAAACTAACCAAGTGAGTGAGGGAGCTTGTTTATTTGCAGTGTAGAAAGTCTGTTCACGTGAATAAAACATTTGTTATTCATCTCAGCGATTGTTTATTGATTCTGTTCCGGGGATTTCATTTCTCATTTCTGTGTTTCTGAAAGTCAGCAGCAAACAGGACAAACAAGCAAAAATAAATAAATAAATAAATAAAAATCATGCGAGTTTCCACAAAAACACTCACAGACCTCGAGAGTGAAGGACAGCACAACGTCAGACTTGGACAGGATGTCTCCCTCTTCACCCAGGTCCAGGAAGGAGTTGTTCAAAGTGGAGCGTTTCAGCTTCTGTTTAAAGTCCGGACCGCCCTTGGACACAGGCAGACTCTCGAGGTTTGCCATGAGCAGGTTGACAGACGAGCGGAGCTCCTCTACGAAGAGAGCCTCCATGTCAGGAGAGACAAACTTGGGCTGTTTCTTCTCCTGGAGGACGGAGGACGACGTGTGTGAGAGAGCGGGAAGATGTCACTTAGTAAAGTTCTCCATCATACTGGACAAATACACCAGTGTTTCCCAAGGTTTTCTTTTGAGCCACGGCACATCTGTATCACACCACTGTACTAGTGTACTAGTGTACCTGCCACATGGTACTAGACTACTACAAAATACAGAAATACATTTAAAGGGTCGTATACAGTAGTACACACTCCCCCCTTCTCACCCTGGCGATCCTCTCAGCCAGTTGCAGCCTGCCGTCCAGCTCTCTGCGGATTTGAGCGGCCTGTTCGTCCACGTTGTCCAGCTGAAGAAGATAAAACCACAAGAACACGACCATGAGAAATCCAGACCACGGACTTGAACCTGCAGCATATTACTGGTACACGTGTGGTTTTAAGATACAGAAAAGTTTTAGTTCTAGTGGAAAAACTTCAGCAGAATTGACTTTGAATTTGGTCCCAATTCAGTCAACAGAACCAATTTAATTTTGGTTTAGTTTTCATTAAAAAACGTATTAAAAATAACTTGAACCAAATATAAATGAGATTTAATTAACATGTAATATTTTCATTGTTGTAACTAAACTCTGTTCATAAAATCTTGATTGGATTTTTTTTTAGAATTCTATTAGATTTTTAAAAATATGTACAATATGACTTAAGTAATGATAATAATCATAATGAATAAAATAAATAAGTAAAAACACTTGTATATGTTTGTTATAAACGCACATATATACATATATTTATACATTTGCATACAGTATACATATATACATATATGTGTATATATATTTATGTAATAATTATATATATAATATATATACATGTATACATATACATGTATGCATGTATACATGTATATTTACAGTACGTCAACACATTTTGTATATATACATGTATACATGTATGCATGTATACAGTATATTTACAGTACGTCAACACATTTTTCACCATCATTCGGTTCCACATAACTTGTCATTTTGTTTTTTGTTATTTTGGTCTTGAAATCACATGACGTTGACTGAGTCTCTCAGGACAATTATAAACCTGTGGAATAAACACTGATTGAAGTGAAGTGTTTTCAACCTATATGCCGTGTGGGGGTTTTTTTTTCCTCCTTTACTTTTGAAGGTTACAAAACACTTGCAGCTGATTAAATCACACCCAGTGAGCTGAACCCTCTCCCTCTCTTCTCCTCACTTCAGTTAAACTCAGTGTCAGCGGAGACTAAAAGAGGAGATGAAAGCAGACTTTAAGAAAACTGATTGAAGTTTGCATCGTGGGCATAAAACGTCCGCTGGTTTCACCGCTGTGACGAGCGGAGGCGTGTAAAACGACACTCAGAGATGAAACGTCCCCAGATTGAACGTGGCCCCGAGTCCAAGAGACAAGTGGGAAATTTAAAGTTGATTAAAGAGAAGAGATAAGCTACTTCGTTTATGCCAGTTGATAATTGATCCTCGGCCTCGGTGTCTCATTTGCATCGATACAATCTCTCTTTAGTCCCACTGACAAGTCATCCACCGTGGGTCGTGAAAAGAAAAATATACACTTAAATCAGTCTAAAGGCACAATTCAGCAAAAAAAAAAAAGTCAAACCGTATAAATCTGTTAATTCACAACTATGACAGTAATGACATGGCGTAACTGATTATAAACCAACAATGCTGTGTTCAAAATATAACATTGTGTCTGTGACTGTGTTGCAATTATTACTATTACTTTCATCTTTAAAAACAAAAATCACATTTAACAAAATTGTCCCATTTCATCAACAGAAACTCCTGACATTAACTTTTATGAATGGGTACCTTTTTGGAAATATAATGAAAAAAAAAAAACTTTTTAAACCTCATCAATGACACTGCTGCTGTGTTCACAAACACACACTCCAACTGCATTGGTTTTCTCAGAACGTATACAACAATAATAGTGTGTCATCATTATGAAGCCCTAACGTGGCACACAGTCATTTGTAAACAGTCGGCAGTTTGATTACATCTGTGTGGTCAGACAAACAGCTGCTGTTACCACCGCTCAGTCTGTGTCTGCTGCTAATTGAATTTGAAACTAATTAAGTCCTAACCAAGATAACGAAGTACGGCAAGGACTGTTAACAGCTCATCACACACCATATTTATAAATATATTATATATATATATGTAATGTATATATATCTAAGTGATTTATGAGCAATCCTTTAATAAAAATATATCCGATTTCAATCCTTACACTAACTTTAATCTGACCATGATTATTATCTTAATATCTAGATCCCAAACCTGATCCTGCAATTGATACAAAATGTCCCCAAAAGAGAAGTACAATTACAAAAAATAAAAAATAAAATAATCCATACAAGTAAAGCTAAACCAGGAAAACACAGCAGCTGAAGATTTTACCGGTTACATGAAAGTGACTTACATTAGTGATGGAAAGGTCACACTCAAATTTAAATGATTGCTGGTGAATGAATGAATGTTTGAAAAATGAATGCCGTCTTTTACCGTCTTCTGTCCAAAGCCAGCATTTCCTCCCTTATCTATAACTAAGACATTTCTGTCTCATCATGACCGAGGCCTGGTTCCCCCTGTGTTCCCACAGGCTCGGAGAAGGGTTCAAAAGGTCAGGGTTCAAACCAGTAAAAAGGGCCAGGACACAGGGACACAGACGCACCAGCACAGAGCAGACTGTCTGTTAACCACTGTCTGTAGCTTCTGTCATGTGGACTTGTGCCTGAAGTCGTTCTCATCCTGCCTCACACAGCATTTCTATGACAACCAGCCTGACAACCACATGAGAGAGTTATTTCCAGTCTGTCAACATTTGAGAGTGGCCTAAAGCAACGACATTTGTCTTAAACAAAGCACGAAACACGACTTTTATTATGAGTAAGCAATTACTGCAAGATTTTCCTCCAGAAACGAGGAAACATCGAGTTACGAGTGTTCAACCCAGCTTTTTCTGACAGTCCCTCGCTGGGTTATTTTTCTTTTTCTAAATCAGTCTCTTAATTTAGACTGGAGATCAAGGGGAGCTCAAAAACCTGAAAATTCACTGATACATGAGTTAAATTTCCAGTGGAACGCATGTAGCAGATACTGGTAGACAAGCCTAAAGTGCCCTCTAGTGGCTGCCGATATAACAAATGTGAAATTATATATTTTAATATATATAGTTTTTTTGCGACAGTGTTAGTCACAAACCCAGGGTAAAAATATCCATCTTTAATATCAGCCCATCAACATTTGTGCCAACCACTGACCTACAGGAGCACACACCACAGTGACCTTTGGTATCTCTCTGTCTAGACTCGTACGAAAGGTCAGGTCATTGATCATTCTGTAATAACAATGTTCAGACTCAGGTACTGACACAAATATGAGTTGGTAATCAGACTGCACTGAAACACAGAGGGTTTCTGTTACTGGGAACATCACAGCAGAAACACCCCCCCACCCCCCAC
>NC_024312.1:6296940-6299419 GCF_000523025.1 Cynoglossus semilaevis | reverse complement strand
ATTCATCCGTGACTTCTGCTTTGCTTGGTAACCATCAACAGGATGTTTTTTTATTTTTCAAAAGTTGTGCAGGTCTGTTTTAACAACATCTATGAAAAAGAAAAATCTGCGAAATAACTAATGGTGTGAACTCGTATAAACATCCGAAGAAAAAAAAGGCCTTGAACTACACACTAACAACCTTCTTGCCGTAGGGCATGTGCACCATCCACTTCTTTCACAGTTTAGATCAACTCCCCAGTTACTGTGAGGAAAACTAAGAAAGTTTGGAGCAGGAGAGAACTTTAGAGTCCACTCTCCAGCAGAAAAACTCAAACCTCCTCTGTCCACAGCCAGAGAGCCCACTAATGACTCCAGCTGCAACAATTCACTCTGGCCCTGATGCACTGCTGCGCTCACACAAACACATTCTCTCATTAAAGGAAATTAAGTCAAACTGAACGTAGGAAAAAAAAAATCTCCTTTTGTCAATGTGACTGGTTTTTATCTCGTGGCATAATTTAATGCTCATAATTCAAAATTCCACTTCAGATGAGAACATTTTGTGGTTTCATGTGCCTGCCTTTCACACAGAGAGCATAGAGTCTGGGGTTCGATTCCCAGAGGAACCACGTACCGCTCTCTCGAATCGTTCTGTTCCAGGGGGATTGGGACTAAGATATGGGAATGGGAGAAAATCATTTCTCTGACCTTTCTGACCACACCATCAGATGTTTATTCAGATCTTATTTTGAGTTAAAAGTTCAATTTTAACGCCATAATAAAAACGTATACTGTTTATTTTGATATTGCAGCATTTTTAAAGCTCCGTCTTCTTTAAGACTGAAAGAAAAAACGACTTTGTCTTCGTGTGATTATCAGAAGATCTACCACAACAGATGGGCTTGGATAAAAATGCTCATCTATCACCCGTGTTCTAATTAAAACCACGTTTGATTTGACTGTGGTTGATTTTGGCGACATCCCTCTGTGGTAGTTTCCTGTTTGTACTATATTTACACAGAGGAGTTTATTTTTTAATACTCTTGCAAATTGTCATTGGTGCCCATTCATTTTAAAAATGAATTAGTAATTTTAACAATAAACAGAGAATAAGAATTTATTTAGAAGAAAAAAAAAACAGTAAAAAAAATTAATTAAAATATATTTTGTAACCCATACATGAAAAAATTAATCTGTATGTACGGGTAAACGAGATTTGTGAAATTTTTCTTTTTTTTGTGTGCCATATTTCATGCCCTGCGATGCCTCTTAAAGGGTTCGTAAAGGGTTAATATATGTAAATAATGTTAGTTTTTCACCTATCATGGGTGGTCTTGGAACGTAACCCCGCGATGGACGAGGGACCACTGTATACGTTGGTTTATGTAAATGTATTTGTGAGGCTGTCGTCGTTGCCAGATGTTGAGGTTCACCAACAACGGTTCATTCATTTAAGGCCGACAGTTTAGCTGCTTTTGTTAAGTGGCTAACATTCGTTTGCCCATGGTCATTACCATGACCTGCTGGTTCCTGACAAGGTGAAAGAAAAGGGACAAAAACTTTTATAGAAATAAATGATGACCTAATTAAAGGGAGAGAGCACAGAAGGCAACACAAAGGAAGTTGAAAAAAAAAACAGGGAACAGATGAAATTAAAAAGTTTGCATCCACCGCTGAGGGCAGACAGCCTGGAGGCGCCGGCAATTCAGTGGAGATTCATTTACCTGCCTCTCGGAGCTAATGAGACACGACACACAGACTGAGCTGGAATAGAAATCAATGGGTGCTCTGAGCAGCTGAGTGGCTCCCAGTTCACAGCTCAAACACCCTCGAATCAGAATAAATCTGGGAGCAAACACAAGTCCAAGAGTGTGTGTGTGTGTGTGTGTCCATAAAAGACACGGGAAACTACAGCTGGGCAGTAACACCGACTTTCCCCTCAGGATATCGAGGTGCACTTTTGTCCTAAGAGGTCATCTGCAACCAGTGGCATGTAGATGCAGGAACTCTGTTGCTAGGGAACAAAACCAAATAATTTCATTACTGGAAAAAAAAGAAAAGAAAAAGAAAACACTTTTAATGTGATTTTTGCTCTCAGTCATGATAGTTCAACCTCCTGTGGCTCTGAGGCTCTTGTTTCTCCACTGAAACGTCCGCACATGGTAACGAGGAACAATTGGTGGAAATGAAGACATTTGAATATCAAATCATCACATGAGCTTGACAAACACGTAATATTTCAATGTACTTATCAGAAGGATATTATGGATAATTTAATGAGGTGAGTATAAATACTTTTTTGGTCAAAAATGTTTTTGTTTGAGAACCAAATTGTTTGAAAAGGGAGGAGTTGGACAACCGAGGTTTGACTGTACACGGCCGTTAGCCCCGGAGCTAATATTGGTCTCCCCTGTGCATTCCTACTGCGGTTGAGGCACTGGAGCAGGAAAGAGCTAAGGTGTAGCCAGCCGTGTACAGGTACTGTTCGGAAAAAAAA
>NC_024312.1:6291425-6296840 GCF_000523025.1 Cynoglossus semilaevis | reverse complement strand
CAATTTTACTTTTTTAATATTTATATTTAACAGAAAACTTAACAGAAAAATAAAAATACACTGATTCCGCTAAAATAATCCTAACTGTAAATGTTCGTAAACCTGTCTCAGTATGACCTGTCAAACAGTGTGGAGGGCGAAATTACACCCCGCAGGCTAATCTGGAACTTTCTGCAAGGCAAATACTGTACACAGCAACAGGTGAGACCCTAAAATAGCACAGCGCTGCTGTGGGTATATGTGTGTATGAGTGGTGGGAGGGAGGGAGGGGAGCAGGGGTGAGGAGGGGAGACAGATACACTACACCAGGACACAAACAAACACTGGACTTCTGCCGCCCTTTGACTAATTTTTCCCCCCAGGTAAGACCGTGTGAGTGTGTTCGCCTTCTGTTAGCATTAACTCTAACAGACCTGGGCTTAAAGATACAGTGTCCAGGAATTAGCGACTGCTTATGAAAAACAATATAAATATCAGCCCAACGTTTTAACGTGTAGCTGACGTGTGTGCGTCATCAGAGGGATGAACGCTGCTGATGTGTCAGATGAAGACGATCTCCTGGACTATGACCTTCAGATGATGATCCAGGAGTCATGTCAGAGGGAACAGTCCACAGGACCAGGCAGGTACATCCCCGTCATCACACCGCAGTTTGAAGGCATTCATGTAGTAATTCATGATCCCGTGTTTACGTTTACATATTTAGGGCCGAAACCATGAAGGTTTTCAACGCCATCGAGGAAGGTAAAAAAACGCACACAGAGTTAAATGACCAATGAAATTAAGAGTCACATCTAATTGGTTTGTGTCTGCTCTCTTTTTGACTTTTGGTAATTTAAAATCTTAACTATATCACAGTCCAAATCAAGTGTTTACTGCAACAAAAATGACGCTTAATATTACGTGTTGAACTCAAATGACTTCCTACACTTTAATCCAGTCATTCATTTATTAAAGTTACTTCACTCAGCTCATCTTACCTGTGACGTCACCGTTGACCCCAAACTAAAAGTTCTTTTCCGTGCAGGTGACTTGTTGGCTCTGAATGAGCTCTGTGATTTCCCAGCAGCCTTCAGTCAGGTGGATGAGAATGGCTGTTACCCTCTGCACAGGGCAGCAGGGCGGCCGCTGCTCTCTGTTTTGGAGTTGGTGCTCTACGGTGAGTGACAGGTGTTTCTGCCAGTGCAAATAAATACATAAATACAATATCTGTCAAAGTGACAGAACTCACGTTGATTCTGCTGGAGTGTTTTTTCAACTTCAACCTTACTTTTCCAGCACTAGGTGGCAGCAGAAAGTGATTTTATATAAATATATATACAGTCGTCCCTCGCTGTATCACGGTTCACCTGTCGCGTCCTCAGTGTATTGTGTTTTTTTATACATTTTAAATGTATTCTTGTATTGTGGATTTCTTGCTCTTTCAAGGGTTTTTGGGGTATATACAGTTTTTTTTAATTTCCAATATTTTTACTTCAAAAGAAAAAAAACCCATAACAATACCAATGAAAAAACTTAATTGAAAGACATTTTGTAACACAGATACAGGGTATTGCAATAACGTACGGGTAAACCAGATTCGTTAAGTTTTTTTAACCATATTTCACGCCCTAAAAAATATGACTGTCACGTCTCTACTTCGTGGTTTTTCACAGGAGGTCTTAACCCTCGTGATAGACGATGGACCACTGTACTTGATGATACTTTATCTTCACATCTTCCTCTCCTGGCTACTCCATCTCGTCCATCCTTTGTCGGACATTCTCACTTTCTCTCCTCAGCACATGTCCAAGTGGATGAACTGATGATTGACTGAAACAGCGTGGCTGACCATGGTCCCAGTGTTGTTCTTTGTTTCTCCCCCTCCTCCAGTGAGTGTTTACGTGAAGTTGCTGCAGTTGTACAAATCTGACTGGTGGAGTAGACACTTCCTGTCCACCTGTCAACTTGTCTGTTCACACTGTGTGAGACTGAAGTGATGCAGCGTTACGCTCTGTGCCTTTAAATGTCTGATCGTGACATGCTAGCTTGTTGACGTGACAGGACGGCAAACAAAGTCTTCTTCTCGTGGTTGAAGACGGCAGTGCCTGATTGCTGAATGTAAACACACAGAAATGTGCATTTCTTTGATTTTTTCAGATTTGTTTTTAACTCTTTACAGCAGTGATACTCAAACTGAAGGGAGGGGCCCTCTATGGGCACATCTAAATTTCCATTTTTTTCTTTAATTGTGTTTTTTGTTTTTTAAGTAAATATCAATCATGTTTGAGACAGTAGATGGGTTTGTGACAATTGGAGGGGAGGGGGCTTGACATTAGTCTTTTCTAAATAAGGCGGTGCTTCATTGGCGTTTGTTTTGAAAATCATCTTCCTCCATAAAACAATGCCCCGTGTGAGGCTCGAACTCACGACCTTCAGATTATGAGACTGACGCGCTGCCTACTGCGCCAACGAGGCTTGTGGGGCACGCTATCTGTGGTACGACTGAACTGACTTTACATGAGCAAGGCATTAAAACAACACTTCTGACTTCTTCTGACTCTGGTCCTCTGACTCTGGTCCTCTGACTCTGGTCCTCTGACTCTGGTCCTCTGACCAGACCATGAGTACGAGCTAAAGCGCTACCATTTCACCACAGTCACTGAAGTAGGACTGTGCTTACGTCTCAGCTTCTTTCAGCCTGACCCTGGAGGAGAAGACAGCAGAAGGTGAGACCTTCCTCACATTAGCAGTGAAGGCAAATTTGGTGGAGAATGTGAAAATGCTGCTGGAACACGGAGCGTCTCCTCACACCACCAACGGAAGGAACCAATCTCCACTGCTCTTAGGTTGGAGTCCTGTTCATGAGCAGTTGACTTTTACTTTTAGGGGAATTTCTCACCTGGACTGGACTGCTGTGTCCTCCCACAGCGGTCCAAGCCGGCTCTCCTCAGGTGGTCTCCTGCCTCCTGGCTGCAGGAGCTAAGGTTGAGCAGGTGTGTCTGAAGAAGTGGACAGCCATGCACGAGGCCTCCAGGGGGGGCTGCGTCCACATCATGGAACTCCTGCTGCAGAAGGGAGGACGGGTTTCAGAGACAGACCAGCATGGTGTGACCCCTCTGGGCATCGCTGCAGAATACAGCCACCCTGATGTTCTGGAGCTGCTCATCAAACATGGTAAACTGGAAAAACTACAATTTGCTCATTTTTGGCTACGCTTTAGCTTATTTTATATTTTTTGACAACTTATTTTTTTCCAGTAACTAGTAAATAATAAAGATGATTTTTAAAAGAGTTGCAAACCACACAGTATTCACGTCCTTACGTGTTTTTACATCTGGGTCCATGGAACATGACTTTGTTTTCTCATTAAGGAGCTGATGTAAATGCTCAGGCCCCCAACGGCGACAGCGTCCTCTACGATGCTGCAGGTTCTGGGAATCCCGACTGTATTGACCTCCTGCTACAGCACGGAGCAAATCCCAACGTCCAAAATCTCAGCTTCCAGTTGCCAATTCACCGAGCAGCGTATGAGGGACACCTCCTGTGAGTAGGTGGACCGTACAGGAAGTCTTACTTCATCTTCAAACAGCTAACAATATATGAACAACATAAAACTATTTTAAATCCACACACTCACAGAGAAATCATTAAAAAAAACTGATAATCATACGTACCACTAGGGGGAGTCCAAGTACAACCAGTGATGCCCATACCACAATATTAAAAGCCATGATGTAATCTCTGTGTTCCCTAGAGCTTTAAGAATTTTGATCCCCATCACCACTCGACGTGCCCTGAGGTTGACGGGTCAGAGCCCGGTCCACTCTGCTGCTGATGGAGGCCACGCCCACTGCCTGGAGCTGCTGTTGCAGAAGGGTTTTGATGTCAATGCCATTTTAGCCCCACACATCTCTGAAAACTATGGCGATTTGAGGAGAAGCCCACTGTACTTCACCGTCTCCAATGGAGATGTGACCTGTACCGACCTGCTGCTGAGGTCGGGGGCCAAGCCCGACCTGGATCCGCTGCGCTGCCTCCTGGTGGCCGTTCGGTCGGGACGCTACGAGATTGTGAAGCTGCTGCTGGCAGCTGAAGCAGATGTGAACTGTTACTTCACGGCGGTGAACGACACAGTATTTCCTACAGCTCTGCAGTACTGCCTGAAGGACGAAGTGATGATGAGGCTGCTGCTCAACCACGGCTACGACGCCGAGAAGTGTTTCCTCTGTGATCACCGCGACGAGTTGGACGAGTCTGGGTACTCCCAGCAGCAGGAGGACAAAGTCACTGTGAGTTCTACTCCATGATGATACTGCATGTACGCACTCTGATCGTACAACAAATATATACTGCTCTCTCTAATGTTTTATAAAACAAAAAAATAGGTAGGTATACGTTTTTATAAAATGTTTAACATTTACCTTGTGAAACTCTCCTCTCTTGTCAAACTGATGTCCTGTCTCGTGCAGTTCTGTGAGTTCATCAGCGTCTCCTGGCTGTTGAACCTGGTGGGCCGGGTCGTGTCCATCCTCCTGGACTACGTTGGTCAGGTTTCTCTCTGCAGTAAACTGATGACGATGCTGGAGACACGTAGAGAGTGGCCGCACATTCACAGGACCATAGGTGAGTTAAAGAAGTGGTGCTAAACCGCTGGACCCCAGACCGGGACCAGGTCATGGATCGTTTGTCTAAAGGCCTCTAAAAAACAAAACTAAATATATAAGACAAAGGAAAGACAAGTTAAATGCATAATAAAAGACAGATTAGTTAGATAGTGTGTAACCACTGTTTCCTGTGTCACAGGAAGTCCTCGTTCACTGTGTCACCTGTGCAGACTGGTGATCAGGAAACACCGCAGCTGCAGAGACCTGACGTCCAGCCCACTGCCCACCAGGCTGAAGGACTACCTGCTGTTCAAGGAGAACGACCTGTACTCCAGAATCATCTGCAGGGACGACTGAGGAGACGATGGAGAGGACGGCTGTCCCTGACTCAGGCTCAAACATAAGCACTGTGTTTTATGTATCTTTTATTTGTATAAGTCACTCTCAGAGTCTTAATTCTTAAAACCAAACATGACGACGGAGTGAACTCACTAAAACCAACAGTATTACAAGTCGCTGGTGCTAGACCTCAGTGTGCAGATATGGACACTGTCTTTCTACTGTCTTGAGTTTTTCATTTCAAATTCAGTAGTTTGGGTTTTTGTTTCTAATCTTTACATCCGCCTTTGCTATTGTGTGTTTTTGTAAACTGGAAGATTTAACAAAGGAATGGACTGTTTCAGGTAAACTCTAATGTTGGTGTAAAATTAAATGTTAATGTATCACAAACACTCTACACAACAGAATAAAAATACACACACAGATGCCACGTATCTGCAAAATTATTGACAGAAATAATACTTTAAATTAGGGAAAGCATAATTATGTA
>NC_024312.1:6277936-6291325 GCF_000523025.1 Cynoglossus semilaevis | reverse complement strand
ATTGACCACTGTAATACTGTCTGAAGGTTTGATGGTCACACACATTCAGCACTGGTCAGTTCCCTTGGTCGGATCTCAACCGACTTAATATTAACTTTTGATGCTGACGGTCCTGAATTATTGACTATTTCTTGAGCTGTTTTGGCATCGATGTATGGTTGTTATGAAATTATGGATCTGAAGTTGCTGAATGTTTTTTTTAGGAATGTACAACTTTTCTGGGAATCAGTTTGACATGTTTTACAAAACAAAAAACATGTAGTTCGTCTACAACCTCCAGGTAACAATCCCCACGGTGAACACCAGAGACGTTGTCACTTCATCACAAATCACTGGACTGGACTCACCTGGCAGGCGTTGTACAGCAGCTGGTGCTCGAACTTTCGGATGCCCAGGATCTGCTGAAACATCTCGTACAACTGCTCCTTACTGAGGATGAGCTCAGACACGGCGCTCAAATGCACTCGTTGGGTCTGACGCCGCATGTCCTCGTCCCCTCTGTAGATGGCGTCGTATTTGGCGATCCAGGAGCTCAGCACGGTCTCTTTGCTCAGGCCGTCGATCTCCGGGAGGCTACGGATGCGTCGCTCTATGTTCTTCTTGAAGACCTCACGGAAGTCGTTGGCCGAGCAGCTACCGCTCTGAACCATCCTGGAGACACGCTCGCTCTTCAGGAACCCCTACCACAGAAGAAGGAAAAGATATCTCTTTTACCCCGTCATCAGTTTTTGTTAATAATAATTCAGAAGTGGACGATCTGACCTGGGTTTACTTATTCAAACTCTACTCAGAAAGTCATCAAACACTCAGAGACTGCAGCTCTCTGCACTTGTCCTCCTCCACACAAGAATTCATTGGGTCTAGAAAACATTTGGATCATTTACATTTTCCGCTCTGTGCAGAAGGTGAGTTTTGACAGTAAAATAAATGGCTCAGACTGAAGCAGGAGTTCTATGCAACATTAAACAATCGCTTCCTCGGCTGCTTCACCTCTTCGTGTGAGTCACTGGAAAACTTTGAACGGCTGAATGTCGTGAGTCGAGAAAACTTTTGAGATACAAACAAGTCCATAACACAATCTGGACCTCTGGAAATATACGGTATACAGTCGTTTTCACAGTCTGCAAGAATAATAACACGAACAAGGAAAGTCTTTTTAGTTAGTTGAGAGCTCAGTGTTTTCTCAGGTGGTGCAGAGTATAACAAGTTTATCTACAGGAAAACATAACTCAAGAACCCAGAAAAAAACATCAAAACTGAAAACCAGACCACTGAGTAGAAAGACCAGTACCATAAAATTGACGGAATTTTGCACCTAGCAATTTGAAGTTGTTCCACCTTCAGCCGACATGTCCCAGGACCTTTAAACAGTTGTTTTATGGTCTACAAAACGCTGTGCATCTCACAGAAGAAAGTGGTAAATGTCAGATATAAAAGAAATAAATGTTAAACTGCTCTGAGGCAATAAACTGGTAAAAAAAATAATTAATGGGGCTATTGTAAACCCTGAGAGGAGCAGCCCAAGTCATGAAAAGGAAAACAACCAGGCTTTTTATGTGTGTTTTTATGCAGTCGTTTCAGATTTATGAAGCCCCAGTGGGACCGAAACACAGCTTTTGATCGGCAGCTCGGTTCTGCAGAGATTTTGTGTAATTATAAATAATGGATAAGTTCTTCTGGGGATGAAATTGTCAGAATCAGATACGCAGATATTGAGAGTCACTTAATGTGTAGAAGTTGTTCTCAGCACATTTAAGGAACATTTCTTCTGTATGTTTAGTATTTCAGCACACAGACGTGTTTTTCCTACTGTTTTCGACCACATTCATCAGCTGCTGGGTGATCACGTCATGGCTGAACTGCTTTGTCTTTCTGAATTAAAAAAAAAAAAAAAAAAGAAACCTCTGCTGAAAAGCCAACGTTTGTCACATAAGAGACTGTGATCTTCATCTCGGCAGTTGTCATGGTTCGCTGTGAGAACGCACCTGTTCAAAGGAAGTGCACGGCGTACTGTGACGCAGGTCCAAAATGATCGCTCTACGGTTTCTGCTGAGAATGGTTTGCAATAAAAGAACAGTAAGTGTTGATACCATGGAAACAGAAAGCAGTGGACTGATGTGAGGGACCAGAACGACAACGGAAACATCAGTATGGGGAGCCCGACAACTGTTCCAATCCACGTGAATTTCTTTCTCCCAGATTGTGTGGTTGATCCCCTCAATATTTCATACACGTATTCAGAGATTCTAAGATTCTAACATTGCAATTCTTTTAAGTTTTTACCCATAATATCATAAAGATAACAAAGCCTTTCACAAAGGGAATAAAGAAAGAACAACAGCATTAAAAAAACTCCACAATCCCTACAATCAGTTGTGCACAACAAAAGGCTGCAGTTTTTTTTTAAAGTACTTTTCGGAGGCCATTCTTTGGCGGTATCCCAGCCAATTTATCTTCAGGAGTGTCTCAAACTCTGACTTCTTCAAGTTTTCTATCAAACCATGCTCGTATTCTCCTTTCTTTATGGATCCTCACAGTTTTCACGAGGGTTTTCGATTGCATGCACTGACGCCTCTACAACACAACCATAGGAGTACACACTGGGGGCCGGAGCTCTTTGTGTTGAATCCCTCACACTACCCATTCTAACAAAGGCGACGTGTCTGGAAAAGAAAAAATCCTAAAAGAGTCACTGCTGTTTTTTTGTTTGATATTTTTTACCTTCTCCATGAATACAAATTTTTTGCAAGAATGAAAAAAAAAAAAAGAAGTTTTTTCAGTCAAACTTTGTGGGTCATTGTTTTGCCAATACAAATTTTTTGCAAGAATGAAAAAGAAAAAAAAGTTTTTTCGGACAAACTTTTGTTTTGCAAGATCTCACCTGTTGATTTGGATCATAAGGTATTCAAGCTGAAATCAGTGATGAAAATGAGATGAAACAGAGATCGTTGGAGTGCGAGGAGTGTGTCCATATAAGAGACTGTAAGGACGGAGAGTGACTCCCTGAGAAAACAAATGTGTTGTTGTTGAAGAAGTAATCAGGAGTGAGATTTAAAGACAGCAGGCTGAGTGATGTAAAGAGATGACACGGAGAGAGTCCTTTATGTGGTGATGGATGGAAATGGCAAACAGCAGAGTGGATTAAGATTGAGGTGACAGATGTAGCTGCCACCAGAGGAGCCAAACATCAGCAGCCGGTTTGACTCTGGCAGTCAGAGCGAAGCAAACTGTTCTGTCGGCGCAAAGAACAAAAGAACACACTTATGTTTGCATGAAATAGTCTGACACCGGAAAAATATACCGCTGTGAAATCTAGTCATAATATCAACACCGGTGACTTTCACAAAACCACTGGGTCCTAGCAATCACGGAGACGGACTGATACAGGAGCCCGTGGCTCATTAACCAACAGAGGTGATTCCTCCTTGTCAGGATAATTACTGTTTTTTGTTCTCTCTGAGCTGAAGGGGGGGCTGTAGAAGAACTCAGCTCTGACGTTTGATCACAGGAGCAATCACACTTCAGGTTACAGGCTCCGTGCACTTTATTAAGGCCTGGAAATCACAATCCTCACACCGACTCATTATTCTAACCCTAGATCTTTGATCGAACCTACGTGTTCACTCCACACTTAAAGTAATTGTAGTTGACTCTTTGATCATCTGATCCAAATCCAAATGTGAAAATCTGAATTTTCCCTGCGTACCACTAGAGAACGCTCGCGTACCAATGGTGGTACGCATACCACAGTTTGAGAACCACTGACCTAAATCATTGTCAGTGAAGGTTCAGAGAAGAGACTGTACATATGGGAATAAGTCAAAGAGGTTTATATGTAGATAGATATGGATTAAAACCCATCCTGAAGTATGAGAGTTTTTCACTAACAAACTCTTCAGGCTGTACCTCGCCCTCATAGGGTGAATGCTAGGACCGGCTCCTGCCCCCCCGCCCCTCCTGCTGTTGAAGACAATGTAATTTCCATGATTTCATCCATTTCTTTCTCTATGTACATTTATATAACAATTGACCTTTATAAAGAAATTCACATTGCCAAGGCAACGCAGCTCTTTGACACACGTTAGACAAAAAACATTTATCGACTCAGAATTTAGACTCTGGACAGAGCTTTTGCGAGATATCTGAATATTTTCTAAAAGTTATTCAATGTGACGTATGAAGAAATATCTGAGAGGGGGATCTTTTTATGTACATGATGTTTCTAACATTTTTTTTTTAGATACAGCAACGTCTCCCTGAAAGAGTTTCAAGACAAAGTGTTTATAAAACACGTTTTATCTTTAGATTTTTCTCAATGGTCATGTTGTATTATAAAGCTGTTTATTTATTAACCCTTTAAATCATTAAAATGTGAACAACTATCTAGAGAGAATTTGAATCATTTTTTGATTTGATTTGAAGAACCTTCTGACCTAACCTTCCATATTAAATCAGAGACATATAGAGAAAGCGTTCTAGCGTGATTAAAACCCTATAAAAACATGACTCAAATGCTGGATTTTTGGTTTTCTGTCAGCAGTCCAGCAGCAGCTCCCCATCGACTGCTCTCTGGACTCTATAGGGCTTCCTTCATTTTTCTGGTGTCACAAATGTCAGGCATTATTACTAATGAATCAATCAGCAGGAGACTTCCTCCATCCCTGCTGCTCAAATTAATTGCTGCTTTAAAATTTCACTAAATTATTTACACACCAGCAGAGTGCCAGGCTGTGATTCGGGGGATTGGAGACCCAGATGATGACCGTCCTCAGACCCTGTGAGTGTGAGTGTTGAAGGATGAAGACCATCTGAGTGAACACACTCAGGAGCTTTAATTTTTCAACAGAAACATGTGTTTGATTCACACCTGATTCTGGTTATATCCAGCTGTAAAACACACCTGAGAATAAAATCAAATCAGCATGAGGCAGGAACAGTCCATTAGGTCGTAGGGTGACTGCTGCCGTCAGTTTTTTTTTTTTTTTTTTTGGCACGTGACGGCTTCATTATACTGGTTGTGTTTGACCTTTAGAGAATATGGCATTTCAACAGGTAAATATCACCGTAGGGCACTGACCTATCAGAGACACCCCAAAAGGTATGAACCAATGACATCAAGCTGATGAGCTCCAATAAGGTGCTACACATTCTACAAGCCACGGTCAGAACGCATCATGATTCATTGTGATACATCACTGTCACAGCTTTCCGGTGATTAATCAGATTACAAATTTTAATCAGTTGACACTGTGTAATGTTCAAAGTTTAGCATAAACGAGCACAATATGGTAGTTTCCTAACAAACACAAGGTCACATGACCCGTTACAGTCAACAACCAGCCGGTAAGGATTGCTGTACTGTACTGTACTGTACTGTACTGTACTGTACTGTACTGTGACTCACTCTGCTGCTCTGCTTGTGTCGTTTACAGATACAGTACATTCCCACATTTCTGTTTTAGAAGTTTCACCATCACCTGTGGGAATAAAGCTGTGAGTCTACACCGCTCGCCTGCTCCGTCATGAATAAAACATCACGCTCCACATTAAAACGCAGCCTAGCCGATCGTAGTCGTAGTGTCGCAGGATATAAGACGTCAGACGGAGGTTGCATTTAACACATAAAAAGAACTCTTGCTGTGTGTCTTTTGAATTGTTTTTTGAATTATTAACAGCGGGCAGTTACAGCGCGGTGTTTGAGATCTTTAAACTTTGAGCGACAGAATCACTCAAACAACCAGACACATGGCATTATTACATCACTAACTGAAACGTCAACTGCCCCCGGGGCCGTGGACGGGCGTTCTCAGACATATCAGTAAATGAAGACACACTCATTATATTAAATACGAGGAACAACTGTGTCCACAGCCAGAGCCATAAACACACTTGAAATGAAAATGCCAACAATGATATGCAACTACTGCCTCATCCATGCCAACAATGATATGCAACTACTGCCTGATCCAAAGTGCATCTGTTTGTTTGTTTTTTACCATTAGTGACCCTGTGCACAAACAACACACAACTAAATAAAACAGAAGACTGTACTTAAATAAAGCCCTGGCCTTAAAGGTGATTATCATTAAAAGACAATCTTTGATGCCACTATAAACCAGAGGGATCGCACTCAGGGACCCTGAGTTTATACAGTACTCTGTGGATGATCAGCCTGATTCCTAGGTAAATATATTTAACATTTATAAGTGTTTTTTCAAATTAATAAGAAATGTAATTATATGTGCTATAAAGACCTTTAGGCTATAATCATGTAAAAACTGTGACAGGCTGTAATATAAAACGTATCACTGAGGATGATAATATATATACTGTATACTGTATATATACAGTAGGTACTGTACTGTACTGTACTGTACATACAGTATATACATACATACATATATACATATACACATACATATATACATATATACATATATATACATACATATATACATATATATACACACATATATACATATATACACACATATAAACACATACCACATATATACATATATATAGACACACATATATACACATACATATATAACTTTGTCGTCATGAAAAATAGTTACTAGTGAGAGCAGGTCTAATAAATTCAGAATAACATTTCATAACAAGTCATTTATTTTGCAGCCTAAACAATGTTGATAAAATTTCATCACCACAACAGTTGGTGGTCGTCTTTATGCATTTGCTATAAAATAACAACTCGTGCAGAGGATTCATATTCACAAGTTCTGACCAGGCAACCACAGCTGGATCAGGCTCCAAACAATAGAATCAATCTAGATATTCATTATAAAACTCATCATTTCTGCCGTGGATACACCTGCCATCCACGGGATCTTATCTTTGAGCTTTGAACAGCAATATTTGAAAGTGCTGCAAGCTGCAATTTCCCAGAGTCTGCTTATACAGAAGGTGGAATCTGTGAAAATGATATTGAAAAGTTGGCGTTCCTCTTTTTGTTTAACTTCGTAGTACGTCAAGTCGAACTTTTATGTGACAGCAGATGCAACTGAGATATTTTTTTAATGTATAGTTTAGAAAAACAGCCAAGGATAAAAACACAGGAGGCCAAGCTGGAAGATGATGATTTGTCCAGAATGAAGCTGGATTAGAAATTAAAATCTGAGGGGCAGACAGGGTGAGGCAACATGAGATTAGCCAAATGAGTGAGCAGGAAGAAAAAAAAAGACATAGGCCATAAAAGGCTACGATAAGGGAAAACGATCTCCAGTGGTGAACCCTCGAGGGAAAATACACCCACTTTGACTCAAACTCTGAGGAATCGTCTTCCAGAGTCATAGAGCTGAGTAGAAAAACAAAAGTCTGAACAGTTAGGGAGACTTCATTCATCAGTTCATGACACCTTTGATGCACCACTCCTGCTGTGGCAGCATCTTTTCTCTTCTGTGATCCTCAGCAAGAGGGAAAATAAACGTCTTCATAAATGTCTAAATAAAATTTAAATAAATAAATTTAAAAAAAAAACTTCATACACTCAACATACCAAATGCCAAACGCTTCAATCTGGAGCGCACAGAGGCCTGGACCGAGTGTAAATCCACTTTCATGCTCCATTAAAAGGCTTCCATGTGAGACTTGTATCAAAACAAACAGATACAGTCCTCCCACTCACACTCTGAGGAATACATGCATTAAACAGCCTGAAATCAGAGTGACAGCAGCCCTCCTGTTGTGTTGTGTTCAGGGACTCTTTACATGGCAGGTGTGTTTTTCTGCCAGGTAAAAGCACAGATGAAAAGTGAAAGTGACACGACGTCGAGGCTGGACGAAGAAGTCCGATTCCTGTTTAGTTGAAATGCTGCTCCCGGTGGAATTGAATTTAAGAATGTTGTATTCTGATACTTTCGTATTAATATTTGACCTCAGATATAAGATTAAAATTATTAAAGTTAACACTTCTCCTTCATATAAAACTTCTACTACATTGTCAGTTCCATAGTGTAGCGGTTAGCACTCCTGCTAACAGCACATCTGCTGCTAACAAAAACAATTTCCCAAATATGGGATCAATATAGTACAATTGTTTTTGTGTGTGTTTAAATCTGTTGATGTTGCAATTCTCAGTAGAAAGTTAAGGTCCCAGTCCAGTCAGAAAAAGTTTGATGAAAAACTGTTTGGCATCTCCTGCTAAAACAAACAACACACTTGTTGTTTGATCCCAGAATTCTTGACCATTTTTTTTTTCAAGCTCCACCTACTTAGTTCTCAAAAATAGAGCAGGCATCAGGCCCTGTCAGGAGTCATGTGGATGAAGGATCGTTCAGCTGGAGGCACTTACAGCCAGAGCAGCAACTCCCTGCTGGGCTCCTGAAATGTCACACACCTGAAGCAGCCGGACTCCAGCTGCTCTAAAACACTAAATTACAGGTAACAAACACCTCCAGCTCCGGCACAGAAATGGTCTTCATGAATCTGAGCAGCAATCGCCTGATGCCTGCTTTTTTTTTTTGGTATAAAAACACGAGGCGCTCTTGCACCTCGATCTCGGAGAACACAATCACGACAAGGAAATCAGAGATCTGATGTAAAGTAAGTCAGAACATTTCAAAACCGAATGAAAACCAAGCTAATGTAGCATTTCGGGTGGTTTCACTAAAAAGTCGACATCCAATAAATCCACTGAAGTACTGCTCTACTGGGACTGAAACACAATTCGCTTCTTATTATTTCTTATTTGTTTTAAAAAAATATTTTTGCCCATGGCAGGAAACTTGATAGATGCTCGTCCATGTTTTCTTGTTTTACGGTTTATTTCTTCCCCTGCTCCGTTTTGGTTACATGTGAGGCACAACAACGCCCCCACCGTTTCTGGTGGCACTGCTCTGTTTCCTGCTCTGGGGTACGAGCCTCAAAAGTATACTACATTACAGCAGTAAATTGGTCAGAGGACGGACACTTAGCCTTGAGGGTCACAAGTTTCTAGATCCAGTCATGTTCCAGGCTGTTGTGGAACCAAGCTGCTTGTTGACCAAATGTTGCTTAGTTACTATGTGCTAATGAGTATGTTGTTTACATTATCCTATTATTCAGGTATATGACATAAACCTGGTCTCACCTCAGAGCTAATATTCAGTGCCACAGCAGACTCCATCTGTGCCACAGGCAAATCTATCAGCATTACATTTAGTCCTAGACTCATAAAATCATTTTATAAAAAATATCAAGTAATAACAATAAGTGAGGTGTGACGACTGAAATAACCAACGGAAATAAAAATAAAGTGACTGTACATTTCAGGTGTTTCCCTGAAGAAGTAAAAAAAAAAACATCCAAAAACGATTCTTCAGTCAGAGCTCTGAGCTCTTCAAGGCAAAAATAAACTTCCTCACGAACAGAAAAAATGTGGATCGATTTTATCGGTCTGACTCAGTTTGTTGTTGGCGTTAAATTTAATTACTTTGTGCCATTAGTGCTCAGCAACAACTCCTTTATCCCGACTGTGGAGGAGGACCAGACAGGAAGTGAACATGGAGCAGCTTAAAAACAGAAAGTCGTTCAGACTCCAGCCTGATAAGTCAGGGGAGAACTCTTTACCAGAACTCCCTTTTTGGACCAATAAGCAGCAACATTTTGAGAGTCCATCCATCGACCAGCTCTTGTCCAGACAGGTACCAGCAGCATCCAGTTACCACCATTTTATCACATCAAAAAAAATCATTTTTACCTCATGGTAGCTCCTCACTGCGTTGCAGAAAGCTTCATCTGCCACGATTTGCGTTTCCCCGTTCAGGAAGGCCATGAAACGCTCCTTCACTGCCTGCAGCTGCTGCTTGTTCACCTGAGGAAAAAAATAAAAATAAAAGAGTTGACGATGGAGGTCAACGTGAGGAGACAAACGGGGACAGAAGTGATGGGAAACAGGACTAAAGTATGAAAGATTCTCAGAGTAAGTGAACTGCCTTTTTAACAAAAAAAGAAACAAAAACAGAGAAAGTCTTGTCTTTATTAATGAACCTGTAAAAGTTCTTTACATCCAGTAAGTTGATTGTGATTAATAAAAATGACTGAATCTCAGACTTAAGCTGATTCATCTCAACTCCAATTCAATCTAATTTACTGTCAGCTCGTACATTGATTTTCTTGTAGAGACAGTCATTAGTTTCAATCTCATTCAGGACGCCAATAATTTCATACACTCAGAATTTCAGGCACCAACAAACATGACATAATGTTTAATTGCTGTAAAACTCATTCTTAAATATAACATTACAATTACAACTGTCAGAACAGTCCATAACCCTGACATCGTAACTTAACTCAAAATGCTTTACTGAGTTTGGTTCTTGATTCTTTGATCTGTGACACAGAAACACAGCACATTTGATGCAAAACCAACCACGTGCAACAAGACACAACTCGATGTTTACGTTGTACCAAACCTTTACAGAAAATCATCTTTAACAGGAGCATCATCCAAAGGTTTTCATCCTTGCAAAAACAGAATTAATTCTGTCTCTGTGCTCCAAAAAGAAGAGTTTATATTTCTGAGCACACGACAGCAAAGAGCTGAGAAACGCTGGACTCTAAGTATTTACAATTAATCACAGTAAAAGGATTCAAGGACCCAGACACGATGTCTGACTCATGAAGCGCTTGGCCCACTTTAACCAATTTTAGTGTTGACAGTTTTAAATTCTGCTCAAAGAACTTTGAAAATACTGATATAATGAGATTTTTAATTAGCTTTTTCTTCTTCTTTTTTTAGTGCAGCTCTGATTTTCCTTACTCCTGTGAACTCTACTCAAACAGCCTGGGGGAATCTGAAGATTCCCTATAGAGACAAGGCTCTGACAGGTCACCAGAGAGGCTGCTTCTTTAGTTCCAGCTGCGACAGAAGAACATCTGACCTGCTGCTTCTGTGTCTGAAGGGGAAGCGTTTTACCAGAACTGTGTTTGGGACCCATTAGCAAATGTGTACACTATAGGGCTCAAACTGGAGCCATTTCTAGAGTGCATCTCACATGCATTTTCTTTGTCTTTAGGTGCAAATCATATCCTATTTTTGGGCATAGGGCTCAAACTGGAGCCATTTCTAGAGTGCATCTCACATGCATTTTCTTTGTCTTTAGGTGCAAATCATATCCTATTTTTGGGCATCACCAGCCCTGCTGTAACACCAGCCCTGCTGTAACATCACTTCAGCTGTAACATCGCTGCTGTTGTCCAGAGAGAAGTAACAAACTCCTCATCCAACTCCTATTCGTCCTAACAAACTCCTCATCCAACCCCTATTCGTCCACATCCAGTGACATACGTCTGCAGTGACGTCAAGCGTCTCTGGAAATGTCTGGCTTGTCCGTCAAATCCGTCAAACCTCGGGGACATTGGACGAGACACATGCCAGCATTGACACATCAGTGTTCACGTTTGTCTGCTTGGTTTTTTAAAGCGGTGTCTGTTTCTCCTCTCCACACATTTGTCTGTCACTTGGATTATTGGACGAGAGGCAACGTGTACACACACCACTCTATGGGATGCGGTCACATTTTCTAGGGTTTTTTTGTTTGACGAGAGGCAACGTGTACACACACCACACTATGGGATGTGGTCACATTTTTTGTTTAAAAAAAAAAGACTTAATATGAAATTATGCAATACCTAGTACAACAAGTAGGCCATATCAACAACTTTTTTTTTCATTTTTGTCCATGCAGCTACTCCTTTGTCCCGTGTTCTCTTTTTACTCTTCAGAACTTTACCACGGTCCCTAAACAACAGCTTCACATTGGAAACTAGAAACATGAATTTAGACCAATATTGCAGTTCATTTAAGGTTAAAGTTAAAGGTGTAGCAGTTTTACCAGTTCAGGTTCCTGTCCATATGTACGTGTGAGCTACTGTTATATATTAATGTCATTTAAATGAGAAATAATTCACAACATTAATGCAAAATTTAAACAAACGAATGACACAGTTTACATATCTACAACCTAAGAAAATACCAAATGCACACGTGCAAACACACACACAGAAACACACACACACAGAAACACATACACACACACACACTGTTCCCAAAAATGACAGACTAATTTATTCCTCTCGGAGACATTTGGTTCAAGCTGAAACAGTTTGTGCACAGCTCTACTGACGGGAATGGAAATTCAGTTAAAGAGTGCATGCATGTGTGCGCACACACTCACACACACACACACACACACACACACACACTGCCAGGACTAACAGGGACTCACACCTGCCTGATGCAATCCTTGCACTTCAGACCCAGACAAGTTTTTAGAAAAAAAAAAAACCCGACCACTAAGGTGTTGTATCTGGTTTCCAACGACAGAACAAGAGGAAACTAAAAGTAGGTTTTAGTCTTGCTTAAAAATACTTTATTTATACTATATACTTTATTACTGATGGTTGTGCTTTTCAAAGTCTATTCCACATTTAACAACAACACCATAATGCATAGCAAAAAAATAAATAAACATAATAACCTTATATCTGCATATTAAACACACACATTCCCTGACTGTGTTAGTGTTACATGGCAGTGTGACAACACCTATCAGTGTCATGGCAACGGTCCTTGCAGCGTCGACAGAGCGTCAGTGATGCAGTTGCTGCCAATCACAATCGCACCCCCGCATTATTAACAAGATAATGATTAAGTAAAGCAGGTGACTTCACCTCAGCTGCAATCATAAAATGTACAACTCTGGGTATGATAGTCAATATTTCATGAAGTTGTAGTACTGATGTGTATTTATGCTCTGTAGCTCTGTAGTTGTAGTACTGATGTGTATTTATGCTCAGGAGTCATGGAGGATTTTCATGTTTGAGAACATTGAATATTTAAGCAGAAAATGCCAAGGATTCTGCAGTGTATGTGTTGGACTGGCCGGCCTGCAGTCCAAAACTGATTCCTATTATTAAGGATGCAGCAACAGACTGGGCCGAAAGGCTGTGATACGTAGGTGGTACTGTAGGAATTTCAAAACTAAGTCTCAGATTGGTTTTTAAAAAAGAAAAAAAGTGATTGTTGTATCGTATTGTTTGCCTAATATAAAAGTAAACTCAAAAACTGAGGAAAAATATTAGGAGTTTAAAAGCCTGGGCTGCCTTCCTCCGACTCCACAGTGAAGCTTTTCCAAGCGGGTGAATAAAATATCGACTAAAAATAAACCAAGCACAGGTAAAAACTGTTGTCATGTTGTGAAAGCGTTGATTGCTGTGCAGCAGATTCATTTGGCAGAGTCTGTGGGAGAAGTTACACAAATTAATCACCGCGCTACACAATCTTCTCAGGCTCAGAACAGAATGAAGCTGAACACTGTACACTGAACTGTTAGGACACAAATATAGATTGAAAAAAAGACGTTAATGTTAATGCTTCCAACTAGG
>NC_024312.1:6276843-6277904 GCF_000523025.1 Cynoglossus semilaevis | reverse complement strand
CCCAGGAGACCATTAGCTGTAGGTGCTCATGTCTCTGTTGTGACCTGGTCAAGATATTGAGCTCAACCAACCATGCCTTGCTTTAGGCACTGGGGCAAAGTTCAGCATAAGAGAATTTTCCAAAACTCGGAAAGCATAGTTCCCTCCACTCTGACTTCTGAGAGTTTCCTGTTTGAATTCCATCAGGCTGTTTTCATGGCCTTGGAGTCATAAGGACATTTTCCCAAAACCTGCTCTCTGTCTTATCTACTGTACACAGATGTCAGTCGCTGTCGTTCTCCCCAAAGGCAAACACTTCCTGTCCTCCCTTTATAAACACCACTGCTCACTGCAGTCCATCTGGAACCATACTGTACACTGTATTTGATGGTCCACTACTAGGTTCTTAAAGTCAGGTACAGACATTAGGTACAGGGACATCAGCTTTGGACCTGGCTGTGATTGTTGGTTCTTATCCAGGAATCTGTGGGATTTATTACTGTGGCAGCAGCTTTTCCCAGACTTTTCCTGATATTGTTTGTTCACTGAACTTTCAGGTAGTTTCACTTCCTCAGCAGGATGGCAGACGGGCTGCCTTTTACTGGTAGAACTCACTGTGAGAGAGAAATGCCAACAATCGTTCAATGCAACAAAGGTTATTTTCTGAACTACTGCCAATTAAATACATTGCAGTAAATATATAAAAGAAAATCAGACGCTTTGATTTACAAAAACCCTATAACTTCCATTTACAAATTCCAAATTTGAGGGGTGAATGAAAAACAAAACAGCCCACAGCTGTTGTGTTTTTCGTCGTAGAATCCGTTCATTGAAGCACTTTGCATCACTTGTGTCAATATCCTAATGTGAAGAATGGTGTAGCAGCAGGCGGTGTGACTTGAAAAATAAAACTGAACATATTTTACAACATTGGCGGTATCCATTAAAGCAACTTCTTTCTTAAGAGGTGGTGATTTAAGGCAATGAGGGGAAAAAAGCTCTGCGAGCGGTCGCAGCAGGAAACCACAGCAGAGGGAGGAGAAAAGAGCAGGGTGACGGAGGAGAGCCAGCAAGAAGACAGA
>NC_024312.1:6245297-6276728 GCF_000523025.1 Cynoglossus semilaevis | reverse complement strand
ATCTGCAGAGGAGAAAGGATGGAAATGTAGAGAGAGGACGAAGAAGATGTAGCTGTGACGGCACTAGTTTAGGGATAAAAATAGAAATGAAACGCTTCCACGGCTCATCCACTGAGGCCATTTGAATCAATTGATCATCGCTGTGCAGGGGAAGACTTTTATTAGATCACAACATCCAGGGAGCTGGAGCTGGAGCTGTAGTGACGGGATCTGATTCAAACAACTTTGTGCCACCAGCACACTTGTCCTGTGTTCCCCAAACCGGTGTCTTCCGAGGGGGGGGGGCGCGCCCCTCTGGAGGGGGCACGGTGAGGTGACTCAGGGGGGCGTGAGGGGCTTCCAATGGAATATGGCACACTGGACATAAGTGTACCACTGCTGTAATGATAACAAGCCTCCAGTCACTAGGTGGCAGCAACTCATACGGTGGTTTGTACAGATAAAAATATACATGTTATGAGGGTCTCAATGGTGTTTCAATTCGTGGGAGTGTAGGGGGGGGGGGCAGAAAATAATTAAGAACCACTGGTGTACAGTAAGATCACAAAACCCCAAGAAAACGACGACACTAAGGCTTAATAACGTGACTTCACACCTGAAGACATTTGCTGCAGGAGTTATTTTAGTTGCTGTTGTCGACAGGTTGACAGAAAAAAAAAAGAAAAGCCAACATAAAACCAAACTTTCTTGTTCACCTGGGTTTTACGTCAGTCTGATTACATGGAACATGGGTTTGGGAAAGTGTGGTCAAAAGTCTGGGCTTCTGGGATGTTTTTGTTCCTAACCCTGCAAGTTTGTTACCACGATGGTGAGAAGATCACGTTTGATCATCGCTGTGAAGCCACGGGGGTTTGACCAAGTACCAGAAATGTCCTCGGCTGTTCAGTCACTGCTGGGGTCAGATATCATTGTTTTTATTTGGGTCAGATCTGATCAACTCAGGTCTGTCAAAAAAAGTGCCTCATTAATTAAAGATTTAGTTTTTTGTTGCACTGGATGAAACATGTGCCTGAGGTCTTTCCTGGTTATAGACAGGTGGCTCTGAATCCCAATGACAATGTCAATTAATTCTGCAACATGAAATGATACGGCAGCACTGTTTCACAAGCAACACACACATTAAAGACAGTAAACAGAGGGGAAAATATCTGGAGGTATCCAAGTGTTTGATGCCAACAAGGCCAGCGTGGGCAGCTGCTAGCACAAATTATAAACTGTGTGTGTGGATATGCGAAGAAGAGTGTGTGTGTGTGTGTGTTGTGTGCCCTGTGTGTTATCAACTGAGAGCAGGGAAGCTGCAGGGAAGAGAAAAAGCTGCAACTAACCTTAAAGACAGTTTCCTTCAGAGTCGGTCTGTTATTATGGTCCTATAATTTGCCACGGTAAATTCTGCCAGTTGGAGATCAAACATGAAACCTAGCGGCTGATTGAAAAAAAAAAAAAAAAAAGGCTTTTACTATATTTTGGTAAATTTGCAGTCAAAAGAAGGGGAATCCCAGTAACTAATAGACAAAAATGAGTTGCGTGAGGTTCATAAAAGGATACAGAGAGAAAGACTGTTGAGTAAAAACTGTCTCAATTTCCTCAGTAATTATCATCGGTAACTGTCGTCACAGTCACAGAAGCTGCGTTTGTGTCAGTTGAAGTCTTGATGTAACAGAATCAGCCAAAAACATGCAGTTTCTTCTACTGTTTTGGCTCAATTCAACTCAAATCTTGGGGGCGATTATTGACGGTCACATGAATTCATCTCAGTAATACTCAAGGTTAACATGAAAAAACTACTGGCGTTGGTGAAGGAGACACGTGTAGGAATTTGTTGTTCACTGTTTTTCATCTGACTAACGTCCTCCTTCAAATACAAAGCACACGTTCCCACGACACTCTCTCACTTGTTTAACATTTCCTGGAAGTGTCGGAGAAAAAAGTGATCTCCCAAGTTACATACAGACAACAATTAGAAGTTTTTGGTGTAATATTTAACACCCAACAAAGTAAATTGTTAATAGTGTTTTTTTGTGAACACTTCCTGTCCTGGTAAAACAGTAACAGTGAACTATTTCTTGTTTTGTTTTTTTTATTGTTACAAAAATGTATGAAAAGTTCTACAAATTAATATGTTCATTCTTTTATTTTCCACCAGATCACAACAAATCATACTCAGATGGAGGACAGATGCTCCGTGGCAGGGAGGTTACGTGAGACGTCAGATTTACTGACAAGTAATTAGTAGTTTTGAGACACAAAGAGTGCCAGTCTCAAATGAAGGAATTCAGGCAGAAGTGACTCTTTGATCTGAACGTTTCCGCTACAAAAAGCCAACTGACTGATCCAACAAAAGGCATCACTTTCCATTTTGCCGACAATTGTCTCCAGAATCTTTGTGCCTCACCCCCCACTCAGCTAATTTACCACGGGAACAATGGACAAACATGACAGAGTGGGCTGAATCTTATCAACGCCTAAAAATCATATGAAAGTTATCAATTTTAATTAGTAATTATTTTGCCTCACCACAGAACATGCATTGAACATTTTGATGAAAAGATACAGAAGAGTAGGGCTCTTTCAAATTTTCAAAATAACACATCAGACACTAAGGCAATAAAGATGTTTTACTTTGAAAATCCATAATGACCCTTTGGCTTAAGGCTGACAGACGGGTCCTTGGTTCAAAAAAAGTTTGTTTTAAAAGCTAGAAAACCGTCAGGAAAAGGCTTGATGTTGATCGTTTATGACAGAAAAGTGTGATCTTAAAAAAAAAAAAAAACTGTTTGGGCAACAGAATGTCCGGAAAGGAATTATTTGATTCTGCCCCTGCACTAAAATTAATAATTCGGATCAATTCACAAGTTAATGTTTGTGGTCACCTGTCCATTGTGACAGCCCTAGTATTTACACAGTAGGTTTTCTGCTGCGTCGTCTCTGTGAAAGGCTAAAACCAACCATGCGCGGTGTTCAACAGACTCTACTGTCAGAGAGTTGGGGCTGACTGAAGGACATGTCTTCAGCCCCCGGGGCCTGAGCTGATACGCTCTACGATGCTCTTCACGGAATTCCCTGTCGAGAAATCCTTTCACATTCTTGAGAGGAAGTACGAAGGAGGAGGAAGACGACGTAGGAAGCTTACATAACCCTGTGAAGACAGCTCCATGTCAAGAAATCTGACAGGGAGGGAGACGTGACAGAGGGGGTCTTGAAGTGCCCGTCAGCTCCTCCGTGGCCAAACTTGGGCCCAAATCACAGCAGAAATGCCTCCACACCCGCAGCGGCTCCTTTCAGCAGACAGGCAGAAGGATTGTGTTTATCTTGTTTGCGTAATAAACAGCTGTCAGGGGATTAGACATGTGCAGGAAGGGGATGCGTGGGTCTCCATCAGGAGGGGGTTTCTGCAGTCATGGTTTCCCTGCTCGGTTTGTTTTGCAGGCTTAGAAACAGAACAAAAATAGAAATCCCAAGAAAACAGGAAGCCACCAAGATTTAAGAGACAAAAAAGCCAACAGGTGGGTGTCGGGGGTGGGGGGCTCACAAATGAGGAGCTGATTAAGTTTCTATTTAGTGGGCATTTTAAAGACTGACTTCTTCCATCCTTCGTGCCAAACATTTTCGTGGTCATCAAAGTTGTCATCGACCTGACAACTGGTTAATGGCAAGGACTGTCGAACAACTTCGACAAAGCTTTAGTCAATAGTAAGAACATAACAAATCCGCCAACAAACATCGAGCCTTTTAGTTCTACTGGGAGGAGGGATTATTCAGTTTCTGTCCAGCAGGAGGGTCCATCCATGTATGTCAATGACTGAGTTTTGTTTTCAAAGTTTTTAAAGATGGCCTCCAGGTGTATAAAAAGAAGACTTAGGAGTTGATCTTCAGTGTTAGGTGTTGTTTGCACCTCATTGACCAGGTGGCAACAGTCGAGTGCTGACGTTGTGTTTAAGGGCCAACATAATGATAAAAATGAAACTTTTCATTTCAATAATTGAGTGAAAAGTTGCTACAACTACTGTACATACTCAGATTTGACTGCTGTTTGCACCGTTATTTTCTGCCTAATGTTTTTTTTTTTTTCTCTGCACATAAAAGGTTATTTTCTGCCTAATGTTTTTTTTTTCTCTGCACATAAAACATCCAGCATGATCATTATTGTGTTTCCTGGGAGGTGAAACCCTGAGGACGGATCATCATAGAAGACCACAGAGAAGCTGCTGAGGGCTGGCTCTCTGTGTGGGTCGACACACGAAGCAGAGCTTGCATCATTAACTCCACCTCCGGAACCGCAGCTAACAGCAGGAGATTGACGGGATTCCAAAAAAACGGAAGGAAATTTTTCTGTGAAATGTTATTATTAGTCTCCTTCATGCCCTGACAACAAAGGTTATTATTAGTCGTCTTCATGTCCCAAGAACACGGAGACAAAGCTCCTTTTGTTTTCGATGGATTTCTGAACAGCTACTGTCACCAAAGGCTCCTCCCCGTACTGATCATCATATAACTACAGCTTCAGATGTTCAACTGGGTTTTTTTTTCTTGACTGCATTAACGTTGCACGAGGAGTAGATGGAGAAGCACACGCTGACCCAGAGAGACGGACTTTGTGTAAAAGCCAAGCAGAGTGCAGGGGCGCACGATATTACTGTAAATAAAGACTATTAAACTGTCATCTGTGTCAGGCGTGGGCAAAGTTTTGGACTCACGGGCCACACTTGGATGGGGAAGTTTTGGACTCACGGGCCACACTTGGTCCTAAAATTGGATGGGGGGCCAGGTCAGGGGGGGCCAGGTCAGGAGCAGATGGATGGACTAACTATAATGTTGGACTAATGTAAATGTTGTGTTAAAGTTATGCATAAAGGTTAAAATCTACGCCATCTATTGGGGAAACATGGGTATTGCAGGGAAAATGCAGTAGTATAATGATAATATAAATAAATTATATAATTTGGAAAAGTTTGGCGGGCCGGATTAAAAACCTGAACGGGCCTTAGTTTGCCTGTGTCTGGTCTATGTCAAAGGAGAATTCACCTACTACACCTACACCTTTGTTGTACACAAGCTAAAATAAGTCACAGGGAGAATGATGCTAATTCAGTTTAGCTCATCACATTTGTACTCACCTGATCTGAAGTGCAAATACTGAAAAGTACAGTCAGAAGAACACGATTCAAAAAGCCCGGTGACCTTTATGGTCAAGCATGTCATGTTTAATAATTCTCATTTTAATAATACCCATACACAGCTAAACAACCAACGTTTTCAACGAGTCAAACAAGCAGCAGGAAAGGTCACCATCGGGATCAGCGTTTCTCTAAAACCTGATGCTGGTCTCTACCTGTGATCTACTCTTCATCCTCTAGACTCATTACAACAACTGTTGGTCCAGTTCTTATGGCACAATTTAAATTTTAGGAGAAATTACCAATTAATTGTTGACTCAATGTGACTCAATGAGCAAACGTAAGTCCTGGGTGGAGTATGAAAGTTTAATTTAAATATGATTTAATTCAAATCATTTAAATTATTTTTTTTGGATGATGCCCAAGGAACTGTCTGAACATTCTCAGATCCCACAGAAACAGTCAACCTACCACTGGCAGTTTAAACCAGAACCCTGGAATGGAAGTCAACATCATGTAGATACAGAAGTTCTCCCTTTGGTGGTAGAACAATGAATCTTTCACAGCATGAAATTACTTTTCTGCTATTCTGGGATTATGGGGCTGATTATTAATTAATTTAAGATTTTTTTTTTCTAAGTCACATCCCATGGCTGAGACGTGATCTCTGTGTCCAGGCTGAACACGTCCAGCAGGAGCAACCTTACACAGCACTGGAAACCAAACTGACAGACGAAGATGAGCAGTGAACAGTCCGAGCACATCAGCTCGTATCTGGCCCAGCATATACAGTACGTGGATTATATGTAGATTATTACATAGAAATCAGGGACCATCTGAACAGTAAGAAAAGAAAAACAACAACTTAAGCAGAAACTATTCCTTGAACTGGATCAAAACATTATCTTCCTGATTGATGTCAAAACTAAACACACACACACACACACACCTGTGCTGAATGGAAATAACCCCGCCTGTGTATTTGAACACCACGAGACACCCATTAACAATTCTCCATGCAGGATGAGAGAAATATTCTCCAGTTACATGTGTTAACCCTGGAGGTTTGTTAAAGGACACTCGAGGCTCCACACAGCTTTACATAGAAATGTGTTTTTTTCCTCAGTCTGACACTGACAGACACAGGAGAAACTGTCTGTCCAGTGGGCTGAGATTTAACACAGACAACGACCGTAGGTTCAGGAGAGTTCTGACAGGACATAAACAATAAACACCATGGTAAACCAGGCATAGTATTTGTTCATTTAGATTCAATCAGATTCAACATGGTACACTGGGAAATTATTTATTATATATGATATTATTATATTATAGTGGTATAATTACTTTAGTAATCAACTACCAATGAGCTGAATCCTGATTCTTCCTTTATTTAATGTGTAACGCCCATGGTTTCCGCACATGTCCAGACTACTTCTGGAGTTGCTTCTATTCAAGATGCACATTGAAAATACAAATAAACTAAAAGACTATACGTATTTTTAAGAACTGAATAACTAACAGTTTACGGGTGTTTTCAATTCGGCTATGACAGTAACATATTTAAAGAAACGTCTTTTAGCTTAATAACAATTGCAGCGGACGCCAAACGGACAATGTTTTGGTTCGTCCACGAAGTGGGAAAAAAACAAGAGAAGAAATTAGATTAATACATTTTGTTAAAAGTAGTCATTTGTGGTGGATACAACACGAGCCGTTTTTAAGTACATAACACTATTCAATGTCATCAAGAGTTTAATTGTTGTTGTTTTATATGCACACATTAGCCGATCAGGGGGTCAGTGGTAAATTGCCATATTTTCAATGGGCTTTCGCCATTCACCCACAGACAACAGGTGGTGTGTGCGGCTGGCTCACCTTTTGCTGCCGCCGGGCCATGTCAGTGGGCTGCTTGGCGTTGAACGGATAAGCAATGCATCTGAGCACAAACACATAAATCTGCAGTTTAATTTTCCTCTCCTCTTCCTCCTTCTGGATCCTCTCTCGCTCCTTCCTATCCTCCTCTTCACCTGCGCCGCTGTTGTCTTTCGCGCCTTTGCCAGGAGCGCCTCCAGGGGCGGCGGACTGTCGCAGCTGGCTGCCCGCTCGGCTGCTATTCACTCGTTTCCCCGACGGGGAGGCGCCCAGTTTTCCCGCAGCCTCCGGTGCAACTTCTTGGTCGGACTCCCCGCTAGAGTCTTCGCTGGAGGACGGGTCCAGCATGGTTCAACTCCGCTTCACTCCGACGGAGCAAACAGAAAGGTTCACCAGGTGTTTGAGCAGCACTTTGTTTGTTTTAGTCGACGTGGCGTTGACAGCTGCAGGTTAGACCTGTAGTCCTGCCCTGCCGCCGTGGTGCTGGTGGGTTTTGAGGTGGGCACAGGGTTCTTTGCTGTGGCGTTCGGGGCCGCCCGAGGGGGCGGGGTTTAACGGTAAAACCTGCCGGTTTTGGTCGCGCGCGTCGAACCATGTGTCGGAATGGCAACGCGCGTCGCCACCGCTGCTGCACCGAGAGCGCGCTTCTGCACACAGGTGAGAAACCTGTAGCTGCTGCCAAAGATAGTAGTACAGCGGAAGGACGTATCACTCTGCCGCTGATTATCCCCTGTGTCTGTTAGAATCAGGGGGAAGGTGGATCCCATTGCGTGTGCAGCCAGTGGTTTCTCAGTGCAGTGTTTATCTCACTTTTGACACAGATGCTCAGTTTTAAAAGACGACAAATAGTGAATGTTCCTAATTTTACTTATAAATTCCGGTTTAAAAAAAGTGGACAATAGAGCTATTTATGATGATAAAATTAAACCACCGCGTTATATACATTAACAGACCCTGAATTCATCAATATGTAAATTTAAGATATTTTTACAGCAACCAAATCATATATCCTGACGCCAGTCCTGGAACGTTGCATCATTTACATATTATTTAGAATAGTGGCAACATGTTTTCCATATGGCAGTTACTTTTATTTTGTAATTTCTCATTCGTCCACCCAGTGTCTTTTTACGTGCAAAACTCTGAACCCTTTTGGAAGAAAACTGACCAAGAAAACAACATTAATCATCAATATTGAATTATGAATACCGTAATAAAAGCATTTTTTGTATGCGTTTTCAGAAAATCTAACCATAATTGTGGTGGCCACTAGAGGTCAGTATTTTACTTGTACATTTTATCTGAAGTTGATATCGACGAAACAGCGGTGTCTCACCCACTTCATCTCTGCGATAAAATGGCTTTACTGTACCACACAAACTGGTGCGTGTGCGTGTATTTAATGCCCCCTGTGCACCGCGAATCAGTTTTTGATTATTAATGTTTTCTATTTTGACACAGATATTACAGAATGCTCATTTTAAAGTTAAATAACAGGATCAGACCACTGATAATTTAAAGTCTATCTATTGTCTATAGATGGAAACTAAATTTGAACTAAAACACATATTGAGTTTCCAGGAAAATAACAACACATTAACACTTACCTCACTGTCAAAGACTAAAGCGTAAGGTAAACAGGCTTATATTAAAATGTTTTTTATTAATCTGCTGAAATATTTTAAATGGAATAAATTAAAAAGACATTGTTCAAAGTTCAAGGTTGAGTGGAGTTCAAACTGGGAAGGACTGGTGCCCAGTCTGGGTAGGTGTCCAGAGAGAAGAGTGGAACTCCCCAAGTGGCCACAGCCAACATGACAGTAAGAACACCAAAGACGTTTACACCCAGCCCCGCTTTGACCTGCAGCCGTGACCAGAAACACAACACAGGAATAAAACAAATGTACATTTATTTTATTTATTATAACTGCCTAATAATCTTAGGACTTACCATGTCCATGATGCTGAAGTGTCCGTAGGCAAACACCACAGCATTGGGTGGGTTAGAGGACGGCAGTAGGAAGGAGAAAGATGTGCACAGAGTGGTGGGGATCAGGACGAACAGTGGGTTGACGTGGATGGCCTCTGCCTGAAGGAAAAAAATAAATAAAACATAGCGGTAACTTCTTGACTTCATTGGCAAATACTCATGTGCAATTGTTATGACTTTGAATCCATATTAAACATTCGGCCATTATGGATCAGTCACAAATAAAAGCAGATGTGAAACCCACGGTTACCTGCTGTTTTCTGTCTTTCTGTTCAGTAATGTTGATTTATCTCAATTAACTGATTAATCCCAATTAATCAGGATTGCTTAATGATATGTGGGCAGTACAGACATTTTCACAGCGTTGACCTACCAGTGGGGAGAGGATGGGGAGGAAGATGGTGGTGGTGGCAGCGTTGCTGGCCACCTCTGTTACTGTGGTGACCATGATGCAGGCAACGGTGATGGTGGCTAAAACTGGCAGTTCACCCAGAGGTGTCAGCAGCTCAGCCACCCACAGAGACAGCCCGGATTCCTGCAGATGCACGAACACCGCAGCATGACTGATGAGTCACGGGAAACGTTTGAACTCAAAGAGGTCGGTTTATTTTTCATTTTTATTAAGATTACGTTACATCAACATTAGAGAAACTCAGACGGCAGTGTCACACACGGGTCAATGGAATGACTTATTTATGCAGAAACAGCTTTTAATTACTAACAGTTTTGTGACTTTTTAACATGTGTTTGTCTTTAATGTTGTATTTTTTCTACTTCACTGATTTTATTTAATTTTATAATTGGTTCCTGTTGATCAACTTTAGCAGGGAGAGTGGTAATTGGTTCCTGTTGATCAACTTTAGCGGGTAGAGTGGTGCAGTGGTAATACCCCTGTCTTCCACCACAAGGCTCCAGGTCGAGATTATATTTTAAACGAGTGTGTGCCACAAATTGGGCAACTTAACCTAGGTTGGTTAAACAATCCTCATCCTGTGCCACAAATTGGGCAACTTAACCTAAAATGACAAAGTTTAGGTTGGTGAAACAATCCTCATCCAAAGATTCACAACAGACGTCTACAATGAGTTGAAAAATAAGTTTGAAACCTTCCATGTACACTTTTAAATATATTATGAATTTAAAAGAAATAAATTAACACAATAAAATATTTTGTTAGCATCTGAACACCACCCTACCTTAGCACCTTCAGCAAGTGCAAAGCCTCCACCCACCAGCAGGGCCACAGTCCAAGGCATCACGGCGTGGAATTCTTTCCAGGAGATCATAGCCTCTGCATGGACAGAGTGGAACATCCTTCCATAAACAACATTACAGAATCAATGTTTGTCCTGGTGTTTGTTCTTAATGATTGTTATCTAATATGTTATGTTATTCAATACACAATATATACTGGGAACTGCAGACATAACATTTAACAATATTTATTTCAATACGGAATTATTAGCAAACCGTGACATAAGTTACACATCTATGTAGGTAACGAGAGAGATTTAATGAAGTTACCGTATTGCTTGGACGGTCCGTAGGCAGGTATGAAGAAAAACAGGAGACCCAGCAGCAGAGCAACAGTAGCGTCAGTGATGTAGCCTGAATCACTGTAATGGGGCAAAAAGGAAGACAAATATACATTTTAGTTGGATTGAAATTAATATGTACTCAGTGTTAACACGCAGGGAAATATTAACTCCAACACAGTAGCATTCAATATGTAATAAGTCAAACTCATTTGATCACCTACAGTGACCTGATGTAAAAGAGGACAGCAATTTTAAATGGTTTTGCTGTTAGCAAGCAAGCTAAACATTTAAAGATATGATCTCAGATGAAACTCACTTGGAGAAGAGAGACGCCCAGCCTGGCACGAAACCTGGAGATCTGGTCAACCACAGAAGCACCATCAACACAAAGACAACCCCAGTCAGGATCTCCTGAGAGCTGGAGGACATAAATAGATCATATTCACAGTATATTAATGCATATCCATGTACAGAATGTTTACAGATGGATCAGTTGGATGAGTGATCACCTCATTGGTCCCAGTGACTTGTACTCTTCTTCTATGACCTTTCTTGCTGCCCTCTCTCGCTCTGTCTGCTCTCCTTTGCATCGCCAAAGAAAACTGAAACTTTGAGTATAAAAAAAAACAGACAATATTTTTCATTGACAAGTGGAAGGAAGATTTGCTTATTGTAAACACATATATACATATATATAAACCTTCCTTTCATCTTATCTAATCGTCAATTAAAATACAGTATATACTCCAGGTTTCTTAGGATCAGACAATCCAGGTGTGGTTTTACCTTTCACCTTTAATTACAGCATCAGTTACCTTATAAAGCAACATGGTAAATATGATAATCTGTCTTTTAGAATCACATCTAATCACATCAGTGACCTGTGTCATGTTCAGTGGGACTGCACCTTTTGAACTGTTTTATTATTTAGGATTCCTTGGGTGATATAAGAGGTTGTATATATTATCTCCAGGTTGGGAGGTTATGAGATGATGTAGTAAAACAGATCAGTTCATCAGTGTGGCCTCATACTGTACCGTATCTCCAACAAGGATTACACAAAGGAGTGACAAAAGCCTCAGACTAACTAAATGGAATTGTCAGGGTCAGACAGAGTGGAACACAGTCACATTGCAATAAACAGACAAGAAGGGATTAGTGCCAAAGACCGCGTGCAGGGACTCACTCTGAGCCAATGAAGAGCCAGTACAGCCATATCCATGTCAGCAGCAGCATGATAACAGCGATGGGCAGGCACAAGAGGAGCCACTTCCCAAAGTTAATGCAGTTGCAGTCTGGATAAATCCTAAAAGTAAAAAGTGAAGTTTGGAAAGAAATACTCTGTTGTGTGTTTTCCTTTTCTCTACATTCTGCCTAATGGAGCCCAGTAGGACACACACTCACTGGTTTAGGTACTCTGAGAAGATGAGGTTGGGTGAGGTTCCTGGCAGTGTGGTGATCCCACCGATGTTTGAGGCGTAGGCAACGCCGATGAACATGGCTTTGCAAATCATGAGATCCTGTCGACTCCTGCTGGGAGCTGTAGGTAAACTCAGGGCAGCCTGAATATACAACCAGGTAAAATAAATCACCAAAACTATTTTAATGGTTTAGCACCACTCAGTTCAAAGAGATGATACCATTTAGCATCATTTGTGTTTTGCAGCGGTTTTTGTACCTGAGCTTTGGCAGGTCGCTCCAGTGGCTGAATCTGAACACAAGTGCAAGCATTGGCAGGAACATCAGAACCTTTCATGTCACTGAGGAAACAGTGGACTGTATTATTGAAGTATAACAGGTAGACAGAGCAACTACAACAACAACAACAACACAGCAAATGTTTCTCACAAGATTCAAAAACAACAGAAAACTGTTACATACAGTACCTCGGAATTTCTGTTGTTTTTTCACCAGTTGCATGGTCACCAGTTTCTGCAGAAATGAAATAAAATCAGTTCAGAACTCATAGTAAATGTTGATGCTCGTTTTAACTAAGAACTACCTGTTAAAGCATACAGAACAACTGTGAGAAAATACTGACTGTGTTAAAGCATACAGAACAACTGTGAGAGTCGCTCAGAAATACTGACTACACAACAACAAATGACATGAAGTGAAGGCAGATACCATCTAGCTCTAGGTTGGGATTTTCTTCTCCAGTATAGTCCTCCTTTCTGGCCTTCAAAATCTGCTGAATTACAGCCTCCATAATTGGAATCACCATCGTAACTGCGGAGACGTTCTGGACCCACATAGAGATGAAGGCACAGCCCGACATGAAGCCCAGCATCAACCTAGGACCCCCAAAAAATGGCTGTTAAAAGGAGCATTGTCTACTCAGAAGATATTATCTGGCTGCACTGGAGAGAAGAGGATGCCTACCATGCCGGCTTGACTCCCACCATGGATACAAGTTTGAGAGCAATTCTGCGGTGGAGACCCCATTTCTCTATGGAGGTGGCGAGGCACATGACGCCAATGAGCAGGAAGTGAAAATCTTTAAAATACGTTCCCGCCACCTGACAGAGAGAGAGAGCGACAGAGTTGCCAGATCTGAAATTTAGAACCGTTGTACACGGTTGCGGTAAAACTATCGTAGTTGACAAAGAAAAAAACTCGGGGGAAAAAAATCACAAAGAAACTACAAATTGAAAAAGAACGCTTTTTTATGTGCGCGAAACCCTAGAAAACGTAATTAGACAGGAAGAAAAACAAAACGATGCGATAGCACAGTAGTAGCATTAACGGCTACCGCTGGCTACAAACGTGAAGAATAATACATGGGAAAATAAGATTAAAAAACGCAAAACAATATACAAGAAAAAGTTACTTAATAACAACTTAAATTTGAGTTCTACAAAACAACTCAAAAACTAAACACATAATATCCATTAACAATTCCATTACACTCACATACTTTAATTGATGGCAGTTGTGAGTAACATGTCATGGCCGCTGGCTGAGTTAACGATCCTCAGACATAAGTTGCCAACGGCAATCGTGAGCCATTACGTTCTCGTTGGTTGGACAAATGTAGGTGGTTAATGTTTTGTTTTTTGTTTTTTTACTTGACAGTGTTTCTAAAATACTCATACTTTATTATTTCCGAATGAATCAGCCTTCGTTTTATAACTGATGTCCGTGTGACTTCCTTTCTATCATGTCGTTTTTGTTATTATCCTTCTGCCTAAATGGTGCTGGTGACGTTCACAAAACATATTATTAACCATTATAGTCTTGTTCTCCAGAGAAAATATTTAAAAATAGACTTTGTAATTAAAGGACGCCTCACATTTGATCAGTTTAAGAAGTCCTGTGATGAATAAAAGTCTGTGGTCATTTGAGGTTGTACATAACACACCTGTAGGGGGAGCTCACTTTTTTTGTATATTGTATTATATACATACTCTATGTACTTAGTGTAACAGCAAAAAAGACCACCCTGTAAATGTAAAGTGTTACAGACATTGTAAATCATTTTTCCTTACGTGGGAAGATTTCATAATTCCAAACATGGGGAAGAGGACAGCAGGAAGCATGGCCGTCATGGACAAAGGGATGACCTCTGTCACCCAGTATGAGGCCATCCACAGTAACACAAATGCACATTCTGCTTCCTGCAAAAGAAAACACAGAGAATGTGTTTAAATAAAAGGACAAGGTCAAAGGATCAGAAAGAGAGCGATCTTTTCTTTCTTTCTTTCTTTCTTTCTTTTTTCATACTTTTTGTGCTGACTGGGCCCTTCTGTACAGGCTCTTTATTGTGTGATTTTGGCCCCTGAAACATTATTGCAAAGAATAGGAGTTCCCCATTATAACTAATTATTAGATGATGTTTTGTAGATTTTTTTTTTTTCAAATTAGTGGCTGGACTGCTGATTTTATAGATACATTTCTAATTAATTGATTTTTTTTTAATGCAGAAAAATCCAACTGGACTGATGATTTTATAGATACGTTTCTAATTAATTGATTTTTTTTTTTAATGCAGAAAAATCCAGCATCCAAATCTGAGAGTATGCATTAAAAATTGCAAAACCTTTTGATTAGTGTCTCTTGGCTGCTACCTTTTCTGAGGGCACAATAACACACTCAGACTTGACACAGGTTTCATGCCCTTCCTGGCACAAAGACACAGAGTCTCTACAGAACAATTGCAGTTTACCTGCAATTATAAAGTGTTTATCCTCGTGTTGTGAAGCACACTCACCTTTGTACCAACAACAACAGGAAGTGGAAGCAGCAGCAGAGGTGTGAGAACAATAAAGACAAGACCGCGGTACGTCCACAACCCCCTGCTCAGAGACTTCAACATTCTCCGCTCTCTCTCCGTTCTGTCCTCCTCTCCTGTGTTTCTTCTCCTCGTCTCTCCTCTTGGTTTTAGCCTCGGGGCTGTTTGAGCCGAGGGGGAGACTTTTAGAGCAGATGATGATTAACCTGGCAGTGGGATTACTGGAATTCAACATGAGGTTGGTCTCCTCTCCACGAACTCATATCTGCAGATACTTAATGTGTGTTGTCTTCTTATGACTCTTTATCTCTGAACTGATGGAATACGAGATAATTGTGTTTTTTTTTTAATTTATGGCCCTTCTGGGTCTGATGCACTAACGTGTTTCTCTCTGACGGAACATGTGTGTATATTTAAGATAATGACATTTTTACTATTGCTTTTTACATTTGTGTCGATATAAAACACTCTGTTGACCATCCACACGCCTCAGCCTATCTCAGAGCTGGTAGATTACTTTAACAAACAAGGCGTATGTCAAAACAAAATTCAAAGATCTTGGTGACAATGGTGACAATGGAATAAAAAAGAAATATGTTATTCAACATCGCATTCAATTACTTAGCTTTAATTAATGATAATTAGGCTAATAATAGTCAGAAGAAAAAAACATTTGATTGGTTTGATTGTTACAAATTGTATATACAATAAAATGAAATAAAAATAACCTGTTATCAAGTCTGGGCCGGATCATCCTCTGATTTTCAACCATCTGTTTTTGTAAATGACTGATGATGATAGAAAATTGCCGCTGTCATTTATAAAGGAGACTAAAGTAGTTTTTCCAAAACTGTTATTTATTACCACCATAACAAACCAGCCTGTTGCATGTGTATGACACCAAACAAAGGTAAATGATCAAACAATCTCTTCAATAAATTGTCTGAATAAATGTTTACATGAAAGAAAAACTTAGTTATAAATACATTACAATATTTAAAAACTTAATACAAAACCAAAAAACTATCCTGCAAACCTACAGACCTTACAATGTAAGAACTATGGTACGATCAAGTTGGGAACTTGGTCTCTTAACCCCCCCAACCCTCTCTCCCTTTTTGGACACACTGTCTGTTTTGATGCCCTACCGTTAATTCAATATCAGCTCATTTCTGTTAGAATTGAATAAGAATTGAAGTGAAAATTTAAATTCTAAATCCATTTTCGAACCATGTCATTGGTGTTGGAAATCTCAGCTTCTGTCATTTTTAATGATAATAATAATAATTTAATTAATAATTTAATCATCTTTTTAAAGTCTTGTATATAGTACATTCAAACATGGTTGAAAGTTTATAGATTCAAAGGATTTTAAATTTAAGACCACAGAGACAGAGAGACAGAGAGAGACAGAGAGAGAGAGCCTTTTCCTTCTCATTGTAAAGCGTCAGACCTGCCGTCACTGCTGTACTCAGAGGTGGAGGTTATCAGCTTGGACATGAACTGAGTTGCCCTGATGCCTGTGGGCTGATAGTCCAGGTACTCTGCAATGACAGGGTTCTGCCTGAAGTGGCGCCGTGCCAGCATGTGTTTGTACTCGATGCCGTGGATGAACGCTGCAGCGTACGCCTGACCACAGACCAACAGGGAAAACACAGAGGGGTTAATCTGCGGTTTCACCAGTTTCTTTTTAAGAGAATAACAACATCACATGAAAACAGGTGCTTTAAATGTCTATGGACCTTTTAGATCACGTGTCAAACTCAGGCTCGGGGGCCAAATCTGGCCTGCAGTGTAATTATATTTGGCCCACGAGATCATATCAAATGTGTACTACAGTCATAGAATATGAAATATATTTATTCAGTAGTTCAATGTCTTTACCTTGTGGACGTCCTTAATCTCCAGGTGAGCCGTGGACTCCTCTGTTGTCAGGAGAATGCAGTTCCACGGACTCCACTCTCTTTCACGGTTCCAGCGTATGAACCTCAGATCGTAGAGGTCTTTACTGCCGTTGAGTACCGAGCAGGACGCCCAGATCTTCTCCACCAGGTGCTGCACGTCCTCCACCTGTGAAATGACGCAGGTCGTTACTGACGTTTGCTACAAACACACACACAAAGAACAACTGCAGACAGTGGAGACGTGGTTCGGCTGACGACCTGCAGCAGGAAGGGGATCTTGGCGTCTTCGTTAAACTGCAGCTCGTTGGCTCTCAGTTTGCTCAGGATGTTCCTGTAGCAGAATAACTCTATGTGCCATCTCGCCATGTTGTCGAGTCTGTAGCAGTCTTGGCAGCGACCGCTCAGACGGGCGTTGGCGGCCAGGGTCACCTCAGTGGAACTTTTGTAGCAATGGCAGCTGATGCAGCGGAGAATCTGGTTTTTATCATGGGAGGATTTCGCCGGAGCCTACAGACAGATTTAAAGGAAGAGTGTTTTTGACATGAAACAGGAATCTGAAGCCCCAGAGTCTCAGACCGACAGGATCAGCATCTCACCTTGAGCAGCTTGGACACCTCAGGGTTAAACTCTGGTGTTTTGATATACTGAAGGAAAAGAGTGCAGATCCTGGTCCTGAGCCCCTCCAGTTTGGAACCTCTAACCCGTTTACTCATCAGGTCCATTTCTCTGTCTATCAACTGCACGATGTCCCGAGTCAGCCGACACTCGTGCTCCTGCAGGTTAGTCGTGTCAGAGGAAAAAATAGATACATGTATGAACAGTATATCAATATGCACCATGAGAGTTCTCCCAGCAGTCTAGGCCTAAGATGATATGACTGTGGTCGGAACAACAATAATAAAAAAAATGCAATAAAAACGAAACTTTCATGTCTGATTTTGTGGTACCTTGACGGTGCGTTTAAGAGTCATCAGGACGTGGCGCCTCTGCTCCTGGCTGGAAGAAGGCAGGATGACGTCATTGTACAGGTCTCGCAGCTCCCTGGCTCTGATGGTGTTCTGATTGTCCATCTCTATCATGCGGCCGTCAGCACCTCGCCACCGATGAGGAGCGGCGGACTAAAAATACACAAACAAAATAAAAATTTTGAGGTTGGCAAGTGAATGGCAATAATAAACTCCAAAAATATTGTCAATATTTTAAAAGCATAAACTTATAGAATAGAGGCCTTTTTTAAATTAATTTAGGGCGGGGCCAGGGCAACCCATGTTGGGGGGCTATATTCAAATGAGGTGTCCTAAATGTAATTGTTGGGGAGGGAAAAAAGACAGTGGGTGAGTAAGAAATTCCTGTTTGGGTTGGGTGACCTCTGACCTTATCTAGAAAGTTCTTGATGGCTTTTTCGTAGTTGTCTTTCTCCACAGCGATTCCGTGACGCTCTATGGTGGCGATCAACTGCGTCTCCTGCTCGAAAAGCATGCAGAGCGCCGCCTTCCTCTCGGCTCCTTGCAAGGAGGAGTTGATCCGCTGCTCCTCCTCACGCCTCCAGTCTGAAACACACGACTTCATCAGAACGGTCTCTCTCACACACACACACCTCATCTCACACACAGCCCGCTCCACGTACTCTCCAGAGCGTGGTAGAGCAGATTCAGATCTTCTTTTTTCTGCGGTCTTATCCAGTGTTGGTAGCGGTCTCTCAGCTGCTCCTCCTTCTCCTCTATCTTCCTCCGCTCCCGCAGCTCCATCCAGATCAGCCGTCGGTCTCGGGCCCTCCTCATCTCGTCCACCGTCTTCATGGCCATCCAGCGCCGTACGTGGGACTGCAGGCAGATCACCTGAGACAGACACGGGTCATTACAGCAGGAAGGTCTGCATACGTGAATATATCCTTCTGGAACACTCACCGCTTTATTAACAGAAGGTTAGATATAAGATACAATACTTTTCACACACACCAACAAACAAAATGTATTTGTTGTTATGTGTAAATAACATTTGTGCCTAAATCACTTATGACCACTTCATGCTGGAACAAAAATAAATAAAAAAAATTAAAGAATTCCCACTCACAGCCCTCAGCCTCCTGTCATGGTACTGTTCAGCAGTGATGTAGTTGCCGGGGGTGATGAACCTGTCATTCATACAAGAGCCATAGCAGCCAATCCTGGTGGTCTGTGTGGAGACTGTGATCGGCGTCTGCTGTACCTGAAGTTTCCCTGTCTGAGTCTGAGGAACACAGAAAAAAATAAATATATAATTTAACAGGGAAAGTGAAGGTTTCCTGTGGTGTTTTACATTTATTTGTCCACACTGTGGGAGCTCAAAAATACATTTCCTCCACAGGAGGCTTCAACTCCTGGTCAGACACTTCAGACCAGCCTGACTGAGCACAGGGACGGAAACAAGTTTCCAGATAACAAGCATGCCTTCACCATGTGTTGAAGAGACTGGAGAGTCAGCTGCCCTTCTTACCCCTTGGTTGTCTTTAACAAACCCCCTGCCCTTAGGTACGGGGTAGGTCGTCTCTGTCTCCAGCTCCTCTATTGTTTGCTCGGCCCTGAGGATTGTCTCTCTGAACTCCTGGTTCTCCAGGTACTTGTTCCTATGTGGCGTAAATGAAGCGCTTCTCCGTGGAAGCCCCAGCTGTGACAGACTCTTGGGGCTTTGCTGCGCACCAAAAGTGGGAAGACGCATCCTGGAGCCTGATTTCCCTCCAAAGATATCCCACGGGCCGTCTTGATCTGACGGACAGTAGCTGAACTCGCCGGAGTCCCTGAGAGGGGACGTGAAAGCACTCTTCCTGTCCATGGTTTGAGGACTGAGATAGAGAGTTAAAAACTAATAATGCAAGACAGAAAAAAGAAGGGGGGAAAGTTTGACGGTTTTTCTTCACTGGGTGGGAGTGTAGTGAGGAGTCCAAACAGTGGTGTCAGCAGCAGCAGCTCCTGTGTTGTACAGACCCAAACATTCTGCCCATTCAGACATGATGGCCCAGTTAACCTGAATATTGACTCCTAATATTTCAAACAGTTGACCTCCTCGGCAGCGCAGTACTCCACTGCACACAACATGGATTTTTATGTAGCCAAGGTTTTTGGCTTTGATGTTCACTGAGAGCCTTTGAAAATCCTGGTGATGTCATAGCAGTGCAGCTGCATTCACTGCTTAGTGAATTTGGTTAGAAATTCACTGCACAATTGAAAAAAAATATTATTTAATATAATTAATATAATATAAATAAAAATAAATCAATAAATATAATGTAATATAATAAATACAATTGAGAAAAATAATTTAGTTAAGGTTGAAAAGGTCATTCTAATCTATTCTACTCTATCATAGGGGTTAGGGCTAATCAGATAAAGGACAGGGCACAGATGAACGGAGGTGTAAAAGGTCTTCAGGTGTGAAATCTTCTGCCTGTGTCTGAGAAAAGGTGAACTTTCCTCCTTGCAGACGAGCTTTGACGTGAGCGTCTGTGCTGATGTGGATGAGTTTTTTAACTCAGAGAAGCAGGAAGACCGTGAACATCCGGAGACTGAATCGCAGAGGTTACAGACAGCTGGTCTCTAATTGAGAGTCACCAAAGAAGAAATGGCTGCTGAGTAACATTTTACATTTCCTGAGGATGTGACTGAGTGGTGATAATGGAGTAACCTTAAAAAAAAAGTCAAACATTTAATTATCGGTGACCTTTCAAAGACATCTTGTAACTAAGAGGATAGCGCTACTATTTTGTGGCTGTGGAGGAAACGGCACTTATTTTTATTCAATTATAATTTGTCCTTATCCACAGAGCACATTAATTACCCTGCATGCCTTAATTAAACGCTCACTGAATTTCTGAGTCTTAATCAAAACAGAGTCAACTTTTTTTTTCTCCCCCCGTTTGAGTTCTAAAGACATGCTGCTACAGATGGTCCGAGGATGTGGGCGGGACACTTTATGATTTTTAATGAAGCGACAGATGCAACATGTAAAACAGTCAACATTTTGACTTTTGACAGCAGCCAAGTGGAAACGCAGACAGGAAGCACTCAAACTCAGACTGCAGGATTGACCCTTCTGACCTGCCTGGAAGACGTTTAATTAGGAGACTACGAATCACAACGAAGTTCCACCAACCACTAGAAAAAAACCCTAAAACTTATGCTTAAATAAACAGAATACTGTGGTGTAATTGGTGCAACCTGTTTTTGTGACGCTCTCGTTTCAAACCAGTATCTAATGACTGAATTTCACACTTAGAAATAAACAGGAAACACATTCTGGAGCTTCTGCTGTGCATAAATCAATTAATCATGATTAATTATGATCAACCAACAGATCTAAGTACGTATGACAAAAATAGAGTTGTATATTGATTGAGCACAAAGACAGGATCCAGTAGGTTAGAAAATAGGAAACACTCTGACCAAGAGGAAACTCTGAATGGTAGTGTGTTTCAATATAGGGTTCCCTAAAGGAGGGGTGTACCCCAGCCTTGACCAATGACCACTGGGATTGGCAGATGGGCGCATAGATGAATGGATGCATGAATGAATGGATGAATGGATGGTTGGGCCGAATAATGTACAAAATTATTTTTTTTTAAAAATGTAATTCAAATTTTCTTTCTGAATTTTCTTTCTAAAAATACAAACATCTGTGTTTATTTATGCTTAGCAGAGATCACAGATCACTAAAATACTGTTATATATATTAAAAATTGTCAATATATACCACAAAAACATATATATATATAGTATATATATACATATACAAATATGTATATATATACTATATATTTGTGTAAAATCCCTGTCCATAGCAGAGCAGTCATCTGTGTGATTATTTATCATAATGTCCAGTTTAAGAACCCCATCTCTTCCCTACATCCCTTTTTCCACCTCTCTAATTAGACTGCTTCATTTGCTGGAGTGTCATGTTCTGCCTCATGCCTGTGTGTGATGTCCCTTTGCGATAATGAGTGACCTTTAAATCCACCTCACCCACCACAGCTCATCTCCCCTGCTTGTTCTACTCAGTTTTTTTTTTAATCTTTTCTTTTCACCGGATTCAGTCGTCACTTTTTTCTGCCTGACGTCTCTTTTTCTTCTGTGCTTTTCTGGACACCCTGTCACCTTCACCTGAGTTTCACGGCTGAAGCGGTCGACACCTCTGTCTGGTCTCTTCTTAGGCAGTGTCTGGACGGCAGCGTGGTGGAACTCCCTCCCTGTCAGTCGGTGTCTGAAGCCTCCCATGAAGGCCTTCCGCTGGGCACGACACTGGATCTCTACCACCACCTCCCGGAAACCTCCGTCATCTGAGAAATAGGTTGACCTCGGAGTTAGCGATGGTTAAGCTAGTTGGCTGATTTGACATGTTTTATGATGATGTCTTTGTCAAGCGTTGACTTGTGTGTTGCTTTAATAGACCAAGACCATCTCCGCACTCCGCGGTTCTCACAGTGTCTGCTAAGTGTCTGCCAATGTTGTGTTTGTCTCCACCTGTTGGTACTCTGACGGTGATGAAGTCCGGCATGTTGTCCTGCTCTGGGGGGTGGAGGGGTCGGAGCGGGTGGCTGGTGGGGTCGGTGGAACTCATCTCGAGTCTTGTAGAACTGTGAGGACGGACGCCGAGCTCCATCAGGCTCCACTGGTCCTGCAGAACTTTCCCTGGAAAAAAAAACAACAGAATGACAGTTTTTTTCAACAACTTCCCCAGTATAGGATCAATGAAGTACAAATTATAATAATAATAATAATTATTATTATTGTTGTTGTTATAATTATTATTCTTTAATGGAAGTTTGAATAATAAATTTTACCACAGACTGTGTACATGTCACAGACTGGTACTTTCAGTACTTTCTCAGTATTTTCAAAGTACATCTATTCTTTAATGGAAGTTTGAATAATAACTTTTACCACAGACTGTGTACATTAGAGTACACTTGTGTTAATGGAACACATTACAAAAACACCAGCTTAAATAAAAACACCCTTTTCTTGAAAAGCTGGGCTACTCAGTTCCTAATGTTCAACTGTTAAATTCCTACCTGGAAACCTGCAAACAATTCTATTCCAACCCTGTGAGTTCATGAGAAATCGCATCCGTTCCTCAGAATGCAGTCATGAATTCATGAATCTTATAATCATTAAACCTTCTGTAAGTGTTGCTCAGACAGACTCACCATCCAGAGAGATCTGCAGAACCTCCACAGGAACCCTGAGCTCCGAGGACAGGTGACACTTGAGCTCCTGAATGCTCAGACCGATGACAAAGGCCACCGTCATCACATGACCCTCGGGCACCAGCACCACTTTTACTGCAGTTGCATTACACACAACACAAAAGAGCAGAATTATTCTTATAGTCACAGCGAAACACATACAGATGTAATGGAAACATATATATATATATATATATAATTATTTTCTTTTTTTCTATAGAGCTCAGTGAGTCACACAATGATTGACTTTTTTCTCTTCAGAGTTATTGGTGGCCACTTTGTGTAAGTTCTGTGTCAGCTTACCTGTCAAACCAGTCAATGTGGGTTGATTATAACAGGCTATGTTTTTTTTCTATATTGTTTTTATTTATATGTAGAACTTTAATGCAGATATTGTACTGAAGGTTCTTCTGTAAAATTATTATAATATTTTTTTTTAAAAAATCGGTTCACACAAAGTTTAATGCAGATATTGTACTGAAGGTTCTGTAAAATTATTATAATTTTTTTTTAAATCTGTTCACACAAAGTAAAAAAATATGACTTGAAACTGTACTTTATTTGGTAGAAGATATGTTGGGGTTTTTTTTCTCACCTGTCGCTGTGGAGTTTCCAACATTTTCTTCAGTGGTCTGAACGGTGTCTGCAATCTGCTTGTCATCATCAGGCAGAACGGTCTGACTCTCAGCTCCATCATCATCATCATCATCATCATCATCATCTACCTCCTCCTGTTCACCTGTACAGTCCACACAGTCTCAGTAGATGCTCTGATTGGTCAAAAAGACCCAGGAAATGGGTCGTTCAACACTAACAGGTCACATTATCACAAAAACCAAATCTGAACGAGGCTAAAGAAGTACCTCTGTTAAATAAACCACTCGGATGAGTTGGTTTTTTTCCCCCTCCTTAAGTCATTATTTATATTTGAAGCTTTGGATTTTATTTTACTGTGCATTAATACTGAAAAGTTTAAAATAATCTCACCACATTCTTCTGCGTCTTTGTCTTCAGTTTGTGTCTCTCCCTCTGGCTTGTCATCATCAGTCTGAGTTTCAGCCTCTTCCACCTTATTTATCACATCTGTATAATTTAAAAAGACATTTTAAAAAAGATTTAAAATCGCTCTCATCTTTTACTCGCTCAACAAAGTCATATATACGAGAATTAATATTTTTTTTGTCTGTTATTGTTTCCTCCGAACGGAAAAAACAACAGCCCCGTTCGTTCAGTAAAGAAAACAGAAGAAGTGGGGTTTTTATATATATATTAAATAATATTTCCTTATCAGTTCGCCCTAATCCTGCTCTTCGTTATTTTAATGGACACTTTCGACATATTTTTTTGTCCCACAAACCTGAGTTGTGTACATCCAGGCCTTCAGTCGACTCACCTGTGGTGGTGGTGGTGATAATGGCTGCGTCATGTTTTTCTTCCCTGTCGTCTTCCGGTTCTTGTTCTCTCTCTGGCTGCTCCTCCGCACCTCCTCCACCTGGACGTGGACTTCTGCTCTTCATTTCCTCCCCGTTTTCCCCCTCTCTCTGTCTCATCATTGGGCCTTCACTTACCGGCACAATGTCTCGCTGTTAGCCGGTGTTCTTTAGCCTCCACGCTGGGGCTAAACGGGTTCCTTCAATCCGCTAAAAACACCGTGAATTCAAATCAACAGCATCAACATTTAACCTTTAGTTTTTCATTTTTCACTTTACTTTTATTCAGCCTTTCAGAGTTCACGCAGCTACGACTCTCAGCTTCAAGTTTACAACCGTTGCCCTGGAAACGCATCCAGGGTCGATTTAATCAGGGGCGTAGCGAAAAAAATCGGGGACAAGGACATAGCGACCCCCCCCCAATCCTCTTGTCACAATGTACACAGCTAAGTCAGCTAATGCAGAAGTTTTTTCAAACTTACAACCGAAAAGTAAATATGTGTTCAAGTGAAAGTGATTTCCACTCATTTTTGGGGGTTTAAATCAACCGTGGCTGATGTTGGGCAAAAAGTTTGATAAATTTAAACTTTAAAAATGAAAAAGGCTCCATGTGGTACACACTGGATTCGACCGATCACCTCACAGACTGACAGGAACACAGTTAATAAAACCCATTTCAAGCCAAATTACAAATTATTCCTGTGTCCAAAATATAAAATATTGAATATTGAAAACAAACTGCACCGTTATGTTGACTTTAAATAAATAAAAGCACTTGCAAAATTGTTATAAGGAACATTCACCTTTAATAAAAATGAAAATTTACAGAAAACAGCCTTTAGACCTGATGTAGTGGGAACAGTCCTGCTACAGCGTGTCCTATTTGTCCATAATCTAACATCTTTAAACAATGACAGTCAAACAATGAGTCCTATTTTAGTCACGTTACGGCCTCACTGTAGACAAGGACAATATGGGAGCTTTAGATTGAGCTGTTTCAGTCTGGGAAACAGAGGAGGCGACTCGGTGGCCGTACGTAAAGCTCTAGTAATCTGTCGTTGGACATCTGCTGGATTCCCAGAGATCACACAGCCAGCAGTTTAAACCTGTCACACACGGCTCCACGTTTACAGATGGTCCCAGTTTGGTCTTCTTCACAGTGGTGGTCTGATGGTCCAGTTACAGCAGCAGGGCTGTTTACATGTTGCTATGACAACAGTGTTCCATGTTAGCTCCTGCAGCATTTAGTTACAATAGCCTTATAGGTTAGCAACATTTTGTACGAGTTAGTAGCCGGTTATCTTTGGCAGATCTGAATAGCGAATATGTACATTTTCAGTGGTACAGAAATAGCAGATACTGGTACACTAGAGGAGTGCCCTCTAGTGGCTGTTAGTGGGAAGATAAGTCCCACCTGACTATAAGTGGCAAACCCAACCAAAAGATGGGGAAAAAAGTTCCATTTATAGTCTGGAAAATACGGTTTATATACAGAACTGGAGTGTGAAAATAATGGTTGCCTTTAGTAAAAAAAAAATCTTTTTGTATTATTTTACTAGTTCACTCAAAGTGGACAACAGTGTCGACACTGGCACCCAGGTACTTATGCAGCCTGACAACTAAAAAACTCTGTGTTAATCAGTAAATCTGAATCAACCAGACAAACAACTAAAGCCACAGCAATTACAAAAAGTTCTCAGGCAACACTACACACCGACAGCCTCACAAAGAGCGACCGAGAGCCTGGATTAGAGAGAGGACACAGACCTCCGCTGCTGCCCTCGGTCAACCGTCCACACAGAGCAGAGCGGGAGATGAATAGAGATGATTGAATTCTCTTCTTTTCCACAAAGCCGTTCATATTGAACTGGTCGGCTGCATGAGTCCTTGTCATAAGCCCCCCCACTTATTCTCACCAAACAGGCCAAAGACCTGGCTTAGTTCATACAATAGTCCATGTAACCAGGCTATATTTATGACCATCAGGCCAGGTGCTGGCACACACACACACACGGACACACAGTTCTTCCTCGCTGTTAGTGTCTGTGGGTGGAGCTAACTGACATCGTAGTGTAGGACGTACCTCCATATAAAACCACGAGAAGATGCTGAGGGCAGACTGACCGCACGGGCGTGACATTTTTACGTTTCAGGTATTTCACATGAAGGAACACATTCAAGGCTGGGACGGTTGGGTCGGAAATGGGATTTCTGTGGCTGATGGATATTTAGTTCATCTGTGATCAAGGAATTTTTCTTCATCCTGCAAAGCAGCTGGACAGAAACGTAAACATCTGTAGGTCTGCAGCCTCCCACTGATCATTTCTAATTCATTAATCTTTATACAGACTTTCAACTTATGGATTTATTTTGTAAATTAAAAAATGATCGAGTTGAACCTGCTTTTTTTGCAGCACGATGAACACCTACGATGAGTACGGGGAGGAGGAGCTCAATGACTACAACATCCAGCTGACCATTCAGGAATCCAGCCAGGAGGCTTTTCTCAAATCTGCCGACAGGCATGTATTAAAAAGACTAAACCCGGCCCAAACCAATTACCATGAAACCCGGCTCACCCTCCTGTGTTTCCTCAGTTTAGACGCAGTGACGGATGAAAATCTGAGAGTCCTGGCTGCCATCGAGCAAGGTGGGTGTCACATCACACCTGACAACCTGTAACACGTCCACAGGGATTTGTCTTTGGAGTCTGGCAGCCACAGTGTCAGGGTCAGCAGCTGTAGGTGACAGTAGCCGAGCCGAGTTGAGTGGTTGGCATTCAGACAGACAGATGATAAACAGAGATAATGACATAAAAACCAGCAGGTGATGGATGTTGTTTCTTGTTTTTGTGTAAAACACATCTGCTGCCGTGTCATTCCTGTAATGACCAGGTGAGGCATCAGTGCTCAGGGAGATGCTGAGACATACCTTCGCCTTCAGGGAGTTGGACGGTCATGGTTGGCTTCCACTCCACCGAGCTGCAGCTCAGCCAGTACTGGAGGTTCTGGAGACTGTTCTGAGATGTAAGTACATCGGATTTGAGGTCATTTTTATTAATAATAAAGCTGCCACATGGGGGAGCTATTGATATATTGAGCATATACAAGTTTAATAAATGATGATAGTAATGATAGCGATAAAAAAGTTATCGCAGTGAACAATGAATATTAATTCAAATTAAAGAGTTGCTTTTTGATCTACAACAAATATTTCACAACAAGCAAATTAGTGACAAGAATACATTCGAGTATAATAATTAGAGTAAAAAGAGTTTAATACGGCTGTAACACAAGTTATATTTTTTTTATTTCTTTCTCATTTTAATGAGTTAAATGCACTTCAACCCAGAATAATAAAATTAAATGTTACCCTAACAAGCAGGATTTTTATTTTTAATCGCAGATGATTTGTGTCTATGCAAACAACTGATCCAGAAATACTTCTTTGCAGATTTTAATTAGCGTCGTACCGCCTCACAGGAAGTGGTCTGAATTCCACAGCTCTCACATACCCACCGTCTCCAGTCCCGTCTTGGCGTAGTATGGCCAATTTATTCTCCTTACACAAACAGTTATTGTGGGTGGAACACTGTAAATAACATGGCACAGGAAGTAACAACCTGAGTGTGTAAACACTGGAACTATGAAGACGTTTTATTGTAAAAAAAAAAAAAAAAACTTAACCATAACTGCAACCTCCCCCAATAAAAGCCTGTACTGGTTACTATTAATGAACTTAAACTGAATCAGAGAGGCTCGACTTTAAATAAGGTTTGAATGATTTCGAACCCAAAATTAGTTAAAAAGATAGCACAAACCATTGTTTTTCCATCTTCAAATGACCAATTATATTATTTTTTATTTTGAAGAAAGCAAATGAAAATTTAAAAAAAGTCTTCCATCGTGTATCATTTAGCATGCCTGCCTTGCCTTGAGCAAAGGGTCCTGGGTGCAATTCCCAGTTGAAACCAAATACTTAGTTCAAATTATTAATATTATTATTAGTAGTAGTCATGGACCAGACATAAGGGACTCAAACCGCCTTCTCTGCCTGAGAAAAAACCCAGTGACCTCCGTCTCTGGTCATCCCACACACCGGTCAGGAATGATGGGTGGTCTATACACAAAGGTTAGCACGGCCGTCAGGCTGCTCTGCGCTCCCAGAACGCACAGGGCCACCTCCTCCCCGTGTGCTGTTTGTTTCGTGTTTGTCCGTGGCAGGTCAGGGAGTGAGTGTGGAGGAGAGAACAGCGGTGGGTGGAGAGACAGCGCTGACGCTGGCAGTCAAAGCCGGACTGACACAGAATGTGAAGAGCCTGCTGGAACACGGAGCCTCTCCTCACAACACCAACAACAAGAATGAGTCACCGCTGCTGCTGGGTAAATCACTGACGTTGGCACCGTAGGAGTCAAAAAAAAAGTGATTGTGGCTGAGTCAGTGGGAAGTGAATAGCAGTAAGTTCAAGGTTCAAGTCAACCTGGATACCAGTGATTCCCAGAACACAAGAAGCCATAAATGTCCACCCATAGATGACATGGTCTGCAGTTACACTGGAAATTCTAGTCTTGACGACTGATGCAACACTGGAGTTCTGTTTCTCTCCTTCAATCATAGCATAGCAGCTGTTTTCAGTCTCATTTTTTAGTTTACATCTTATGGGCATGGCTTTTCAAGGCATTTCAGTTGAAAAACAACCCCATAATCTGCCTTTTGGGTGATGAATTAATCTAACACTCATGGAGTCACAAGAGTCACAAGAAATGTTGGAATTTTTTTAATTAATTCATTTGTGTTTTAAATCCTTTTTTGAAGCTGCTGGTTTTAAGCACTTGTGTTAATGACACACAAGTTAAGTTTTGTCAAAACCTTCTGCGATGTTTGTCTTCACTGGCAATAATAATAATTAAGATCCCATTTAGAGGAAAACCAATAATAAAGAAGAGCAAGTAACAGATCTTTGATCACATACTATGGTATACTATGGTATGCGTATCAAAATCTTTAACCTTAACCTAGTTTTCTCCTCACCCTGCAGCAGTGAAGGTTGGCTCTGTTCAAATCACACACGCTCTGGTGGCCCATGGTACATGGGTGGAGCAGGTCTGCCAGAAGAGGTGGACGGCGATGCACGAGGCGGCCAAAGTCGGCAACGCTGACATCCTGATGCTGCTGCTGAGGAACGGTGGGCGGGTCAACCAGAAGGACGTGGCAGGAGTGACGCCGCTGGCCGTGGCCGCGGAGCGCGGACATTTCCACATCATGGAGATTCTGCTGAGCTGTGGTGAGTCTGAGAAGAGGAGGGACAAACCTGTTGTTTGTTATGCATGGATCGGTGGTAGGCAATGATGACCCACGCACAAAGGTCAAAGGTCAAGTTGACATCTGTATCTAACTTATAACTAATACATTTTTTAAATCCATTCTTTCCATGTGTGCATTTTTTAATGGTCTGTTTCTGATTCTTCTCCTCATCTAAACACCTCTAAATGGTTTATTCATCCTCCGAGCTCAGGAAGCAGAGTGAACTCTCAGGCCTGTAATGGTGAAAGTGTGCTTCTGGACGCAGCTGGATCAGGAAACACCGCCTGTGTCAAACTGCTGCTGGACAATGGAGCCAACGCCAACCTCCCCAGCATCACTGGTCTCCTGCCAATACACAAGGCAGCTTACGCTGGACACTCTGAGTGAGCTCTTTGAATGAATCGTTATCCTCCGATAATGAAAACCTGAAAACACAATGCCTGTTTCGCAAAATGATGTGTGCTCTAAAATTACCAGGCCTATATCAGTATCGATTGATTCCAAATACTTGTATTAGTTAAAATTGTGATTACTTACATTATCAGATGAATAAAGATGATATAATCTGTGTTCTTTTTTCTCATAAAGTGCTGTAAAGATGCTGATACCTGTGACTACAAAGAAAGCCATTAAAGAAGCAGGACAGAGCCCCGTCCACTCTGCGGCAGAGGGTGGACAGACACGCTGCTTGCAGCTGCTGCTGGCTCACGGCTATGATGTCAATTATCGCATGTCCACCAGGAACTCTGAGAATTACTGTGACATGAGAAAGAGTGCTTTGTACTTCACTGTCTCCAATGGAAACGTGGACTGCACCAAAATACTACTGGCAGCTGGAGCAAAAACTGACCTGGACCCGCTCTGCTGCCTCCTGGTGGCGGTCAGGTCCGGACGCTATGATTTAGTGAAACTGCTTCTGGCTGCCAAAGCAGATGTGAACTGTTACTTTACAGTAGTGAGCGACACAGTGTTTCCTACAGCTCTGCAGTACTGCCTGAAGGACGAGGTGATGATGAGGCTGCTGCTGAACAGCGGCTACAGGGCGGAGAGCTGCTTCTGCTGTCACCACGACAAGGGCTTTGATGCTGTTGATGGTGCACTGGGGAAAATCCCTGTGAGTGGCATGTTAATCATTTTTTCATTATTTTTGTGATAGATTTTGTAACACATATTATACATTCAAATTATTCAGTGACGACCCCATCACCCAAACTGCATTTAAAAAATCAACCCTATCACCAAAGACACAAATGACCTTGTGAATGTCCGTCTCCTTCACAGTTCTGTGAGATCATGTGTCTGTCGTGTCTCCTTCATCTGTCGGGGAACGTGGTCCGGATCCTGTTGGACTACGTCGGCCTTGTCCACGTCTGCTCCAAACTTAGGCTCATTCTGGAGCGACAGAGAGAGTGGCCTGAAATATATGAAATCCTCGGTGAGTAATCACGTGATCACACAAACATACAGTCAGGTGTTTAAGGTACCATTCAATTTACATTTTTCTGTTTAAAAATGATCGGCTCTGCAGACAGTCCTCGCTCGCTCAGGCACCTCTGTCGACTGGAGATCAGAAGACGTTTGACCCTGAAGAAGCTCAATAATCCTGAAATCCTGAACTCTCTCAATTTTCCTCCAAGACTGAAGAGCTTCATACTGTACAAGGAGCTTGACCTTTACGGCCAGGGTTGTGAATGCGATGCGTAAAGATCAGAAAATCCTTGCTCTGGATTTAACATCTTTGAGAGTTTTGGAATATATATCTTTTATTTTCTTAATGATTTATCTTATTTTTTATAACAGGTTTTATATAATTTTTGTTTTTTTTTTT
>NC_024312.1:6236349-6245197 GCF_000523025.1 Cynoglossus semilaevis | reverse complement strand
TGCTAGGGGGCAGTAGATGGCTATGAACGCCTATGAAAAAAAAGAGAATCAGGGCTGTTGGTGAAGATCTTTGTGAGTGTCTTGCCTATGATTGTTGGTGAAGATCTTTGTGAGTGTCTTCCTTCAATTCCTGCCAGTAAAAAAAGGTGGGAAACACTGGTTTATAAGTTGATTTAAAAGAGCATTGTGGGAGGATTTGGTAAAATTATTTTTACATAAAGTATTCAATTTTAATTAAATGTGTGAGTGACATCACATGCTGGAGAATCTGGAGTAAGTTGAGTGCAAATCGTTGTCTTTTTTCTGATTTTTTTGCCTCATTAATCAGACACACAGTGTAATTGTTAGCCTGTCTGAAATAATCGACGTAAACTCCAGATGGTGCCATTGCCAGACCAAGCTGTACTGTACAAACTCCCATCATCCCCTGGGAGAACAAGTGTTTTCCTGACATTTCCACATCCACACTGTGTTTCTGTTACATAAACCCTCATCACCGACGTCTCCCCACAGAGTTCTCCTCTCTTCCATTTCCTCCTAGCCCTGGTGGTGGATGAGCTCTCATCACAGGCCACTCAGAGAACTCACATTCCAGTAGTAAGCCGGCCTCGCAGACATCCTTTCAGACACACATACACACACTCCACACACCCTAAAAAAAGATGGTACCATCAGAAGCCCGACGGCCCTCCCCTCTCTCCCCTCAAGAGTCTTGTGGCAGCTGCAGGGGACCAGTAGATGAACTCGGAGTCACCAGTCGTCCAAAACATCTCTGATCTTCAGGAATCCAAGGAGAGACGAGCCAGTGAGTGACATCGGGAGAGAACGTCGATAAGGAAAAGAAAGAAAAGTAACGGCAGGAGAAAGAGAAGGACAAACAGAACCATGAGTACCTTTGGGTACCGCAAGGAACTGAAGAAGTATGAGGAGCTGGATGAAGAAGAACTACTGGCCACGCTGTCCTCAGAGGAGCTCCAAGAGCTGGAACGGGAGCTGGCTGACCTCGACCCTGACCACAACGTGCCCATTGGCCTGAGGCAAAAAGACCAGACGGCCAAAATTCCTACAGGAACCTTTGACAGGGAAGCGCTGCTGAAATACTGGGAAGATGAAAACAAGGTTCTGCAACAGTGTGAGAACGAGGAGTCCAACACTGGACAGGTGAGAGCGGATATCCACAAAAATATCCACAAAAATTATTTTTGTTTTTCAGATATGATCTATATTAGCATTTGTTGCTGAAATAATCTCATTGTGAAGAAATGATAGCTTAGAAATGTCAAGTATAGGAAAATTAATCTTAATTAAGCACCAAAGATATGAAATTGTGAATTTGACCCGTGTTTGTACGATCATCATGTCTAGGGGGAGGGGCTAGAGGCCACCAAGAAGGACCAGGTGTCAATTACCAGCAGAAACACTGAAAAGCACCTGGATAATAACGCCACCACGGTGACAAACAAAGAGCAGAAAACCAAATGCTGTTTTAGTGAAAAACCAACAAAGTCAGAGAAGGAAGATCGTAAAAAAACAACGGCTCCTACCAGGAGTAAATCTCCACCGAAAAACGTTGTGAACCAAGATCTTAATGGTGAAATGAGGACAGAAAATACAGACCAAAACCTGGACGGAGCCCCTCAGAGACCAAGCGGGAACCCCATCGTCATCGACAAAGCTCTGGAGCAGATCCTGACGGGTGATCCCACCATGAGTGAAGTCAACCTCAACAACATCGAAGACATCTCCCAGGAGACCTTGATACGTTTCGCCGAAGCCCTGAGCACCAACGCTCACGTGCACGTCTTCAGTCTCGCAAACACTCACGCTGACGACCAGGTGGCGTTCGCTCTCTCCAAGATGCTCTGCAAGAACTGCTCCATCAAAATCCTGAACATCGAGTCCAACTTTGTGTCGGGTCAAGGCATCCTGGCCCTGCTGGCAGCGCTGAGGCACAACAGGACACTGATGGAGCTCCGCTTCCACAACCAGAGGCACATCTGTGGAGGGAAGGCAGAGATGGAGATGGTGCGGTTACTGCGAGAGAACACGACTCTGCTCAAGCTGGGCTACCAGTTTGACCTTCCAGGACCAAGAATGACAGCGACCAGCATCCTGACACGAAACCAGGACCAGCAGCGGCAGAGAAGGCTTCAACAGAAGAAGGAACAAAAGCCTCCAGAGCTGCTGGAAAAGGTTTCTGGTCCAAAACCATCAGCACCAACACGTCTTTCTAAGACTGTTGAGAAACACAACAAGAACGTTCATTCATCTCCTAACCCCCCAACGAGGAAGATCGCTGAAACGGTGAAACAGCACGAGGGCGTCAAGAGTCAGTCGACCCACGGAAAAACGAAGGTGAAGAAATTTAAAAACGGTACCAATGAACAGGAGAGTGCTGACATTCTCAAGGACCTGAAAAATGCCTTGAAACCGTCATTGCACAAGAGACAAGCTGAACCAGGCCATCTGCCGCCACCACAGAGGTCAAGTCGGGATGACCTGATGGCGGCGATCCGTGGAAGCAGCGTCCACTCCTTAAAGAGGGTAAGACCGGTGTGTGTTTGGGGTTGGAGGGATTTAGTTTTGCTTCAGTCACAGCATCACAGACTCTAAGCCTCCAAAAGCCATTAGACTTCCCTCAGTGAGAGAGCCGCCGTCATTAGACAACCGTATCTCGTCTCCGCAAATTCCTCGTCTCTCAATCGGGCTATAAATAGTCTCACTTCCTCCCCGGCCTTTGATAAGACGGAGGATTCAGAGGCCTGCTGGGAAAACAGAGCTGCGGCCGCAAATATAATCAGAACAAACAGTATTTGGACAAAATAATACGTTTGCAAAACCAAAAAAAAAAAAAGAAAAAAAGAAAAAGAAACAGAAAAAAAGTGAGTCATCCGTGTAACTGAGATTTAGTCCAGAAACAAAATAAAAATGATTATTGCCCATGCCTGACCTAAAGTGTCTGTCCAGAAATATCTGTCCCTCCAACAAATACAGTTATAGTGACCCCTGCAGTAGAGATAGCGTAGGGAAGAGGAATCCTGACCTGGGGGAGTTAGAACAGACGAGGTGGAGCCCTGGTCTGGAGGATTCTGTTGATCTTTTTTTATTGACTCATTTAAATTTTTCCTACAGATCTGAATTAGGACTGACTGCTCTGGCACATGTGCGGAGCCACGTTAGCCCCGTTAGCGGACATTTGTCTGCTCACGTGGAGCCTCTTCTGACCAGTTAGAGAACATGTGTGGAAGCCCATGTGTGCACTTCAAATCTGTCCACAATCACATAACGACGGCGCTCCCCACAGAGAGGAAACGCTGAGCCCATGCAGCGATGCAGTAACTTTTGGACTGTTGTGACTCAGACATTACAGTGTTACCTCCACAGCTGCTGCTGCACATGGATCATAAATACCCTGATAAGGAGGCATATTTATAAACCACCAAAAGAGCTGCAAGAAATACCAGCTGACACTGGGGATAAGTCACCGTATAACCAAGATTTAAACAGCACCACCTAGTGGCAACAGGGCCATAAACAAAGCAACATGATACAAATTCAGAAATTTGTGTTTTCCAAAACTGTCAACAAATTCAATGTCCAAACATTATACCTTGGAAACACTCACATTCACAGCGCCATCTAAAGGCAACTGGAGGTAAATCCAGAATGACCCGCGTCATTTCAATTGAAACTGAAATAAAAAAAAATTAATTATGAGAAAATTATTAAAAAATATTAAAATAAGTTTGACATGAAAATGCTGAAAGGTTACAATAAAAAGTTCAATTCTTCGTTTTTGTGCCCTCCAGTGGGCACCGGAAGCAACAGCAGCATTTCTTTTGTATTTGGTGAACCTGAATGTAATGATTTGAGCTTTGTTTTGTTTGTTTTTGTCTAATTTCAGGTGGATTTGTCTCAGACCTGATCACACCAGGAGGATCACACCTGAACTTTTCTCACTTTCTGCTCGTATATTTGAGTTGTATCTCACAGTAAATGTCACTTTTTAAGCGTTTCCTTTCTGACTTTGACACCATGACGCAGCAGACTGAACCTCCTCCATAATTTAAGTAAAGCCATATTTTTTTTAGTGTGAATCATCCGCTGAATACTGATGTGAAAAAATAAAAGTTTTCGTCTACACCTTTGTCTTTTGTCTTCACCTGCATCAGAGAAGGTCTGTTTTCAGAGACATTAACGACCTCCTTATTTATTTTGTTTTAAAATCGTAGCACGCTTCTTGCCCCGAGGAAGGTTAAACATCAGAGGGATGAAAACAGATAAAAGCTCCTTCAACCTTCACCCATGAGTGTGACATTTGCTGTTTTTCCACCTGGTGTGTTTTGAAGATGAAACTTCTTTCCCTCTTTTATAAATAAACACACAGTATCTGTGCTTTTGCAGAGACAAACAATGGTCACATGATCTTAGCAACTACTCTGTTGGGGATTTTTATTTATTCAATAAAAATATGCAAACGCCTCGACCTGACAGCGATGGTGTCAGTGCAATGTATTTTCTAATAAAAGCAGCTCGTGGAGGGATTACAGTGCAGTACACACTCACACAGGATAACACAGTGTGTAACATGATCACATGGCAGCTGCGGTCCACTGCCCCCCCCCTCGCTCCCCCCACAGAAACAGGTTGATGTGGTTTGTGATCACACAGAGAGAATGTTTTCACGAGGTCCTTTACATCAGATAACTGACGAACCCTAACCCTTACACTTACTCTAATCCAGTACTTCACAAATAGTGGGGCGGACCCCCTGGGGAGGGCGCGGTGAGCTGCCAGAGGAGGCGTGAGGGGCTTCCAATGTAATATTACACACGTGTACCACTGCTGTGATGCTTGAACGATAACAAGCCTGACATGACATTAAATTAAATTGAGAACCACTGCTCTAATCTCACCCTAATTCTAATCCCAACTTCAAACTAACATCTCAAATCCCCAAATCCTCTCTCACTCTGGAGACCAGAGAAATGTCCCCTCCACGACCGGTGTCCCCCAAATGGACCCATGCAAGGTATTAACTAATAGTCTCCATGTTTGGACCACACCCACTCGTTTGTCAGCGGTGTACCAGTGACGGACGGAGCTGCTGCCACTCGTTTGTCAGCGGTGTATCAGTGACTGACGGAGCTGCTCTTTTTCTCTTTTTTTCTGCCCTTTCAGGTTGTGATCATAATTGACCAAACTGACATCTTGTTCTGTTGAAGAAAATCTAAAAATAGTCACTGAGATCAACGGCTGTCTGGATGATCTGACATTATAAGATTTAGATTTACATCCGTATCCAGTGTCTTTCAAACTAAGCGGAGGTCGTCGGGTCGTTGTCCCTGGTTACCATGTGACAGACAAACTGATCTGTATGAAATAGGTCGCCTTTCTATCCTACTACGTGAGGCCACAGGGATCACGGTGGGTGGGGTCACTTCTTTTGTGCTTGTTTTTCACACCACATCTGGCAACACTGTACGTCTCTTTATTATAACTGTGTGTAACAGAGATCGGCTCAGCTCCATTTCAGCAGCAGAGCTCCAGCTCCATTTATCTGGGCATGAATCACCTTCTAATCCAGGCACTAAAGAACCCCCATCCGTCCCTCAGGGACTTTCAGGGATTTGCTGTGACTAACAGACCTCCCCGTCCCCCGTCCGTCCCTCAGGGAGTTGCAGGGATTTGCTGTGACTAACAGACCTCCCTCATTACAGCATTTCACACCTTTGATGAAATGCCATCTAAATGTTACGACGGCTTTAATTGGGGGAAAATAAAATCCCGGAGTGTTGAAAGACGCTGCAGCATTAAGACGACAGTGATTTGACTTCAACCTCAGAGGACGACCGTGGACATCGGCCACATAACCTTTGTCCTGGATGTCCTGGATGTAAATAATGAAGTAGGTGATAAGGAGGTACACGATGCTATAAAAGACATCGGAGATTTGAATGAAACCAAGAACTTACAACAAACTTACTGTAGGGAATAAAAAATGACTGCCATACCTGATGAGTCAATGTCCAGGCTAATGCTACCAAAAAGGTTTCACTGATGGAGATGCAGGCGGATAAGTCCCGTTGGGATTCCTATTAAGACAAAACATAAATAAATAAAAATTAAAAAAAGAGAGAAAAAAATATGTAAAAATGTGTTTAAAAAATGCTAGAAAAACATTATTAGTTCACTGCACGTTTGGAGGAAACAGCTTCACAAAAGAAAAGACACAGATTTCTCTGTAAATATTACCATTTATTTAAGTATACAATTTAGTCCACTCACCCCCCCCGGCCCCTCCCCTCTTCCCAACCCTTTCACAGGTTCAGTGTCAGTATCTTGGCTTCTTGATGCAGCAGTAAGCCTGGCTGGAGGTTGGAGACAACCCTAATGTTGGACAGTTAAAACTGGTGCTGATTTATTGACTTGTTTTTATTTTTGCACCATAAAAGCTGATGGATCACAGGCATCGCCAAAACCGATAAGCTGCTGGAAAATGCCACATTTGGTTCATTATTTATTAATATTTTTTTTGTAATAGAATCTTCTCACGTCAAGGCATTTACAGTAGCTTTGCATAAGATGAGGGCGACAACAAAGGACGGGGGAGAGTTTTACATCTATCGCTTCTGACATCTTTTAACAGAAATGTTAACGCTTCCTTCTGCAAAACGGCGAAAAAACAAAAAAATGAAATGAACAGACGAATCTCCCGTTGTTTCACTAAATGCCACAGTGAGTTCATGTGTGCAGACACGTTCTTTGATTCAAGTCAAACTAACGTCCAAACGTCGCGTTTGCGGTCGCATTCGAAACGTTTTTGTTTTTTTAGTGTTCTCTGACGAACAGTTTCCTTCCTGAAAGAACATACATTAAGACAAACTCCCAAATAATAATAAAAAAAAAAACATCCCAGGAAACTCAACTATCTTAGAAACTGTGTGCAAATAAACATCTTTAATTACATTAAAAAAAAAAAAACAATAATAAAAGTTTGAAGAAGAAAAAAAAAAAAGATGAGGCATCTATGCTGCCAGGTTTTGGTCAATGAAATGTTCGTTTGTTTATAAAAAAAGTAACATGACTAAACTACATCTACCACTTGTTTAGTAACTCAGAGGTTGGTAAAGACACACAGTAAGAAAATAGTGTTTTATCGCATTCAAGTCAACCACCGTTGAACACAAAGAGGATCCTGCCTGTTTGGTCGCACGACGTACGTCTCCCTTTTATGTTTCTCACGCAAGGAATGAAGACGAGAAGAAAATAACCACGGAAATAATTTCCCAAGGATCAGTCAGAGACTCTCGGTGGAGCAGCTTCACGTTTCTATATAGTTTTTCTTTAAATATTATTATTATTATTCTCATCAATAATGAAATGTAGCCGGCTGCATCTCCACATTGTGCTGTTGACACTTAAGTGCTTTCTAATGATAGATATTTGTAATGATTTGCGAGGGCACGTGAATGTTAAGATTGAACAGATGAGGTATTGCACAGATTAATCATCATCATTAAAAAAAAGCAAAAAAAAAAAAGAGGCAAAAATAAATATACAGCAAATTCATACAACATTTACATTACAATTTTAGTCAAATTCTGGAAGATTTCTACATGATACTCTAGTGTAAGTGACAGGTCGGGGGTCAGTTGGAGACTAGTCTTCCCATTCGTCGTCGTCCTCAAAGTCCTCGTCTTCTTCGTCATCCTCCTCGTCGTCTGGGGATGAGGACAGGGGAAAAAAAAACAAAAAACATTTAAGGAGTTATTTAAAATGTAAAAACAATTTGATGAACTGGATTTGGTTTCAACAAGGTACAAAAAAGTTAAAAACTTTCAAGTTCATGTTGCATTGTATTTGTGATGACATTTTGGGCACTTTAAGGGATTTTTGGGACGGTGGAACAACGGAGTCTATGTCAGGTGAGTTTAAACGACAGAAGTACTGTAGGTAAAAACGTGGTCGGCAGAAATACCTGAGGAATGAATGGCTTTGCTTCTCTTCTGCATCACCTCCATGAGAGCGCCCACGATGCCTGCAGTAGGAGCCGGCGTCGACGGGCTGGACTCTGGAGTATCTGCCACCTGCACAAAAACACATTTCACAGGTCAGTTTGGTACAGGAATATACACGACCTTAAAGGAGAGATTGTCTTATTCTTGACCAAACGTGATGTCATCATGATGTCAAAGGTGACCATAAATTCTAGCGGGAACAGGAACTGATTATCTTACAGTTGGGAAAGCAGTTTCCTCTAGAACAAATTTAGTAAATCTGTGATTTTTTACTTACCATCATTTTCGACTAGAGTGTGGACGTCGACAGCTTTGGGTCAAAGTACTCACCAGTATCCAGCTATTACAGTCTTACACCACTAGGGGCATGATGGCTGACTGAACCTATTGAACTAAAAGTTTCCTAAAAGTTCCATGAGTTTCAATAAAACTGTAACCAGGTAAGAGTTTAGAAAAGGAACTTTCTAGACTTTGGGCAAATTTCTCTGAAATTTGGCTCTTACTTATTTTTAAGTCCATTTCTCTGTAAATGTTAATGTTAAAAGTGAACAGAGAAATGTCACTGACAGGACATGATGATGATGATGATGATGATGATGATGATGATGATGTCACCCAGCAACTCTGGGGTTTTAGACTTTACCGTCTTCAGCTGGATTCCCTGTCGGATCTGGTCCAGCAGGGCGTCTCGTCCGGTGTTGGTCACCGTGGGTCGGTTGTTCTGCTCCACCTTCTTCAACTGAGCGCCCCCTCTGATCTGTTCCAGCAGTGCGGACTTTCCTGCAGGAATTGGTGAATGGGCCGAGTCTCTGCAACCACCGCCGCCG
>NC_024312.1:6200191-6216632 GCF_000523025.1 Cynoglossus semilaevis | reverse complement strand
CTACTGTTGACTGGGGACTGATGGGTCTTTGGAGGAGCGGGAGGAGGAGGGGGCGGGGCTTGCGGTGTGACAGAAGCGTGCGATGGAGGAGGAGGCGGAGCCTGATGATGATGATGGTGGTGGTGGTGGTGGTGCGGAGGAGCCGGCGGAGCCTGGTGACTTGTTCTCGAAGGAGGCGGTGGGGGAGGTGGAGCACCCAGAGTCCCCGGTCTGGAGGGGGGAGGAGGAGGAGGTGCCGAGGCAGGTGCTCTGGATGGAGGAGGCGGCGGAGGGGCTCCTCGTCCCCCTCTTGAAGGAGGCGGAGGAGGTGGAGCCGAACTCTGGTGTGGGGGAGGAGGAGGTGGAGGTGGAGGACCTCCACGAGAAGGAGGGGGAGGTGGGGCTGCAGAACGGGGGAGAGAAAAAAGTGAGAAAGTGGGATTAGACCAGGAGTCAAAACGTGAAAGACCGGGAAAAAACACAAAAAAAGACTTCAGTTTTATTGGCAGGCTAACACTGCTGATGCTGCTGATGCTGCTGATGCTGCTAAAGCTGCTAATGCTGCTGATGCTGCTGATGCTGCTAACGCTGCTAATGCTGCTAATGCTGCTGATGCTGCTGATGCTGCTGATGCTGCTAAAGCTGCTGATGCTGCTAACGCTGCTGATGCTGCTAACGCTGCTAATGCTGCTGATGCTGCTAACGCTGCTAATGCTGCTAATGCTGCTGATGCTGCTGATGCTGCTAAAGCTGCTAATGCTGCTGATGCTGCTGATGCTGCTAAAGCTGCTGATGCTGCTAACGCTGCTGATGCTAATGTGACATTTACTCTTCATCAGCAGCTGCTGCTGCTGCTATTTCAGCAGCATTAGCAAGAATTGGCAACTTCTGTTGGAATAAGAAAAGAAAAACTCCAGTCCAGTCTCCAACACGGACTTATCATTTATGACACTTTTCCAACTTGGCTGCACATTTTCAACAAACAACAAAAGTGTCGGCAATTTAGAACAAAACAAATGTTTCTCAGCCACAGCGCGTGTGTGTGTGTGTGTGTGTGTGTGTGTGTGTGCGTGCTCTCACCCTGTCTCCTCAGCTCGTTCTTCACGGCCTCCACTCCTCCCTTCTTCTCGATGAAGTCGTAGATGACCTTGGACGTCTCTCGGTCTTTCAGCTGAGCCTCGGAGATGCCGCACATGTCGAACAGGTTCTTCAGCTCAGGATCCAAGTTGTTCAGCTGCAACAGTTCAAAGGTCAAACGCATCATTTAAATATAACAGACACACATGTTTCCTGGTCAAACAGTCACAAAGCTTGACACAGGTTTTCACAGACAACGGGAAAATAAAAAATATATATATTATATATATAAGATATTTTTCATTCATTATTATAAATATCGATAGCTAGTATTTATGAGTTTCCTCATCCTTTATACACAAGCCAGTTTAATCCAATTAAAAAAAGAGGAAGCGTCCAGAAGCTCATCATGACGCTGGTGTGACACCTAGTGGCAGACAAGTGGAAAGACAATCTGAATCCAATGTGGAAGCAAGTCAGTCAGCTTCTTTCTAAAACTGCCATAAATAAACGGGATTATTCACCATGGTTCTAGATTATTCTATAAATCCGACTGAGTGAATTGGAGGGAAAAAGTTAAAAACAATGAATGGTTAGCAACAAGGCTAATGGGCTAACGCTGTGCTGTTTGAGTCATGAGCTCACCTGTCAGCAGCTCTGATCAGGACTTTATTTACAACTGTCTGTGTTAACGTTACGATCGGAACAGCTGTTCTAACGCCTGTGGATCTACGGACGCTTATTTTTTTTTTAAACTTTGCATTTCAGTTCAGCCCAGAACATTCTGTGTCCTTCAGCTTCTCTCCATTTACATGAATATGAACTGGAAAACAACAAGAGCCCATTGTGCGACGGGTCATGCAGCCGCCACACAGGTCACTATTGTGCTGCCGAGTGTGTGTGTGTGTGTGTGTGTGTGTGTGTGGACGGAGAGACAGTACTCACATCAAAACCTGTGTTTGGATCCCAGCCCACGTGACCGATGTGTCTGAAAAGGACGGCACAGATGTGATGAGATCACACATATGTTTGGACAAAGACGTCCATACAGAAGGACACTGACTGATTAACATCAGCAAAGACACACAAAGAGAAACGGCTCCTTTACATCCAAAAAAAAGGTCAACACTTTTCCAAACTTTTACGATCTGGTTTGTCTATTAAAAAAAAGAGAAGTGATCGTCGGGCACACTCACTGGAAGTTGCTGGGCGTGCCGATGTCGGCCTTGGTCAGCTTCTTCTTCTTGCCCTTGCTCTTCTTGTCCTTGCGGCTCAGACCGCTGTGGCTCAGCATGTTGTTGAGGTGGTACGGCTGCTGGTGGCTGTGGGAGTTGTGGAATCTGAGGTTGTTGATCTCCGGGTTCTTGATGTCGACTGTGGCCATGTGCAGCGCCGGACCTACACCCAGGGTGGGACACACTGTACATGAGCTGGTGTGTGACAACCGCCTGTTGAACTGAACATTACATCACGAGTCCTCCCGTCTTCAGGAGGAGGCTGCTCCTCCAGCACCGAACTTCAGATATTTGTTTTTTTTACATTTTTCACATACGAGTGTGAACTTCAGATATTTGGTTTTTTTTTTACATTTTTCACATACGAGTGAGAAAAATAAAGCTTCTAATTAAAGTCAGCAGACGTTTGGTTTCTGCTCCTGCCAAGACCTGGAGACGTGCTGTTGTTGTTATTTACCAGCTACTGGAGGGAAGATCTGTGGCTAATTGAAAAACACACTGTATAAAAAAACTCCTGTTATTATTAATAGGTATCCTGTTTGTCTACTGTGGGCTGAGTGCAGAAATAGAGCCATCCAACACTGCTGCCTCCACACAGAAGATCCGTGTTTAGCCAACTTTTACACACCAGCTGACACACGTGTTACATGTTGTTAGTGCCGACGCAGAACTACTATTTGTGGTGTGAGCCTCACAGCTAAAGGAAGGTTAATTATTTTTATTATAAATTTCTATTATTTATTTATAATCCACCGTACTGTGAAGCATCAGTGTGGCTGAGAACCCATGCATTTTCTTGTCATGTTTGATGTCTAACAGCAGCGATGGCTTCTCCTGGGATCAGATCCATTCATTCTCTGAATCTGTCCCATAATCTCTACCAACCACAGCCACACCTAACATGACCACTAATCCACGGCTAATTCCAGTCCAAATCCCTGGACACAGATTTGGACCATACACATGGTCAATGTTGAAAAAAAAAAGTTTGAACTCTGTGGCTACAAAGCTTAGAAGTTCAAAGAAACAATCGGCGTGTTCTCCAGTCAGATCATCCATTAATGTCAACATTAACAAGATAATTGATGTCACATGTTGTTAGGAGACATTAAATATCTCAAGGAATTTATTTTAGACAAAGAGTCCCTAAGTTTGAGAGAAGACTCTTCTTCTCTCAAACTTGGACGTTATTTCAACTACAAAGTCTCTGAAGTCCAAACTTGGCTATTTGACCCTTTAACTTTGCAGTTGACCCTTGCAGTGACCTGCCACACTGTGGGATTCTGCAGCCGTAAACACTGCGTCCTCAGGCAGAGCAACGGCGTTGCCTACTAGGATACAGTACACACGTCTCTCAAACACAACCACGGCAACGACAACGACGGCGACGACGACAGCAGCCTGCTAGTTTTGAGTTTCACATCTGAAATGTCAGAACTAATCCACACCACTAGAGACAAACGTCGACCAGGGAAACCCATCCAGGCACAGACCCATTGTGTTGATTCAAGAGACGACTGGTCTGTCGAGCTTGTGTTAATCCCGTTCTTTGCAGTTTCAGCGTTGCCAACGATCAGAGGGCATAATGACAGCTAACGGTCTTGGGAGACAACACATGCAGCTGGGTGTGAACGTCGTGTCCACGTGTCTGTAAACAAACAGAGCTGCTAAGATTCGTCCACTGACCAACATCACTGGTTTAGAAGGACGTCTGGGCAGCGGTGTCTGCTTATAACACACACTTTTAGTACTGAATGGGTATAAACAAGTCTGAACTGACAACACATACAACAACTGACCTGGAACTAAAATCAAATCAGTTCAATATGTCAGATCTCCCGCGGAAAAAAGATTCAATCTCAAGGAACTCACTGCTTAAATTAAAGTTAGAAATAAAGACTGGGTTTACAAGAAACAAACAAGATAGTAAAAGTATAGTAAACCACAATGATGTAGTTTCCCTGTCTCTCCTGCAGGGGGCGCTCAAAAAGGCAAAAACAGCCTAGAGAATGCACTGGTTTGTAAATGTATTTCTTTAGTTCCTTAAAAATGTTGGAGGAATTACAGCACCTTGACAATAGTTCCATCAACAAAAGGAGAGAAAACGCTGCACTAAAAATCTGAAATATTGAATAAAAAAATAAATAAAAAACTGTAAAAATCAAACTGTTTAGAGGACACAGAAACATTATTTATGGTGTCTGGGGATGTCACAGATTATTACTGCCCTGCAAATCAGTTTGGAGAGAAGGACAGAGACCATGAGGTTTACGTGCAGCACAGATGGACCTTCTGCTGATCAGATTAACCTGCTGAGGACTCCACTCTGTGTCAGTATGTCAGTTGCACAGTCTGTGGAGCGGTCCAGCTTCTGTAACCAGTGTAATTTTTACTAAAATGCTGTGACATCTCACAACCACAACAGATCAGAAGTCCTGAAGCCCTAAGCTGGGCTGCAGCCGCTGATGCGATCGACAAACAATGACGAGCTTTGTCAACCCGTCAAGTTATTTTGATGACGTGCAGCACAAACAACTGCCTCCATCTTAAAAACACAAGCTTTGCCATTGGTTCAGTTGATACACTGTGTACGGAAATGTGCCGTATTTAACTGTCAATCCAGAAAGAATGATGTCAACGTTTATGATGACGTCAAGTCTCCTGACCTTTGTGATCACTCAAACTTTCTTAAGGAAGTGCAAAAACACTGAGGTCTGTTTGACTCCACTGGATCACTGAGGCTGTGTGTGTTATTATTTTTAAATAATAATAAAAAAAGATTATTAAAAAAATCAATTCAAATCTGTCGTGAGATCAACATACCATTTCTAGGCTCACTTCTTTTTTCTGCAAAAGAAAAGTTGACAAAGTTACAACGATTTTCAGGCATTGACCCTAGTGGTCAAACGCTGTGATTGAAACTTTGTTTTGCTCAAGGAAATGAAGCGGTTAATGGAAAAGTTGAGATTTAGTGAGCAGAACTCTGCTGTGATCGTCAGGTGAGCGTTTGTTGGCGTCAAAGCCAGTGAGAGGAAAAGTCAGCCATGTTGGGGTGGGCAGAACAGAGAAGAAGCAGCAAAAGCTCGAGATGCAAAGTTGAGTCTTACATAAACGTTGGACGACCAAAAATAGTGCTGTTTTCCTTCTGTGTGAGTCGCTAAAGCTTTAGTCATCATCACAGTTTGAGAATCAGAAAAAAAACAAAAATGCTGAGAGACATTAGGAGGAAGTCAGAGAAGATCACTGCTGCAGAGACGTCTGGTTTACAGACGGAGACAGAGAGAAACACACCAGAACTAGTGCAGAGAACAAGTGTTCCTCATACGATCTCAAAACATTACATCCAATCCCAGGTCGAGAAGACGGTCAGCTGATGTGAGGACGTGGGCATCATTTTTGTAACATGCGGCCCGTCTGGATTTGACAGTCAATGATAAATAAAATAAAATAAATACAACCATAACATTTCCACTGTTATTTACAACTACTGTTGTAAAAAACAGAGCCTTAAAAACAGTGGTCTCAAAGTCTGGACCTGGGGCCATTTCCGGGCCGTGCAAATAATTTTGCCAATGAATTTCTTTTATATACATTACATTTTTTTTAATCAATTACCATTTGCACTATTATATTATACTGCATTTATATTTAACAAAAACGACTTGTTTTGGATTGACTTTGTCAGCAGTGGCTCTCGGCTGCTCCTAAAGAGTCACTACCTGTATTCATATTCAAATTCAAACAAAGTGATGAGCAGAAACTAGTGATGTCCTTTGGAGATAAATTCGTTGTTAATATAATTTTTTTTAACCCTGTGCCATGTTCATCTTCCTGGGAAAAGGTAAAGCAGAGACGTATGAGAGACACTGCTCCAGATCGTTGTTAATCACGACGGAGGTAAGTGAGGAAACAGACGAGCGGAAGAGTTTTATTAAACTGAAACTCACCAGTTTTGCGTTGCCGACGGTTGAGCAGGTCAGAGATCGCCACTCGGAACCGCTTGGCCTCTTCTTCGCTGGCAAAATTCAGACCGATCTGACAGGACTGGAAATGAAGAGAGAGAGGAGTCACTGATATCACTGACATTTAGATTTTTGAAAGGCTTCTGATGAGATGGCAAGAGTGAAAAATGTCACTGAGGTCACACTGTGGCTCATCTGCAAACATCAGTGAAATGTTTGTGTCAAAATGAAAGTGTTTCCTACAGGCACTGTAACAAACCTAGGGGAAATCATAGGGAACAAAGAATTCTGACGCCAACAGGAACCGTTGAAACGTAACGTTGTGCAAATGAGAACTAGTCCCCAGGGCAAAAAACTATGTTTAACAAATACATTTCTTTGTTCACTTTTATTAGTGAAAAAACAACAGCCTTTAAACCCAGGACATCTAGGACACTGCGTCTTCTTCATTCCAGTATGAAGGGGAGTGGGAAAACCCACTGTTCACGACTACGTACATCTCCTGCAAATGAAATGAAGTAGGATCTGGAGCAGCTCATGTTGAAGTTGTGGTAAAGTTCCTGCTCAAACATGACTTTCCCCTCCTGTAAAAAAAGATGGAGACAGAAACAAAACATCAGTCGGTTCTTTGATTGGATGAGGGGATTTCAGCTTTGAAGCACAGCTGTCACGTCCACTCACTTTGATGTCAAACACTCTGACGAAGTAGGATCTCTGTGGGTTGTCTTTCACCAGACAGGCCACTCCACAGCACCTCTTCACCCACACGCAGCTCCGATCAGTCCCGTACACCTGGACCACTGCTGAACACAGGGTCTGCGCAAACACAGGACAGAAAAAAAGAAAAGTATGTTATTAGTATTGGCAAATACTCCAAACTGCAACATCGGTATCAGACATGAAAAAGTTGCATCGACCCAGGCCTCAAACTTAGAGTCGTCCAATTAATTATTTATAGAACAGAGACAACAGTGGACCAGGCGTTATTATATGAAGTAATGGCAGAAATATATTTGATGATCATTAGTCAATTACTGCTGATCACAGCAGAGCATCTTAGACGAGTAACCATTCGTTCTGCAGACAAAGACCAGACACAACTGGGTTTCATAATTATGAAGAAAAGGAGGCCGGAGTGACCTACAGTGATAAATTTAACTTTCATTTTTTAGCAGCACAGGAAGCTCCTCTCCCCAGCTCCATCCTGTCCTCAGAATGTTCTGCTTTGTGATTCTGAGGTTTCTGGAGAAGACACGCTGTGTTAATTCCTCTGCCAGGTCCTGTCCCTCTTTGACAGAAAGTAAATCCAGATGCTTGGGGGAGAAGGGAGGAAATGCCAATGGGCTGGTTTCCTCCTCTGTGATTTATGAGTGCAGGTCACAGGAGCAGCAGGAAACACTTTTCACCGTGAAATGACTCAGTGGCATCACACGGGAAAGGTCAAAGGTTAGCCGTAAGATCGCTCATTTAGGCACTGTAGATTCCCACCATGGTAAAGTGGGGGGACAGCAGACATTCTGCAGGCTGGCTAGCACAGGCTAGCACAGGCTAGCACCTTCAAATGCCAGTTACTAGTCATCACAACCAAAGTATTCCTAACAAGTGATTTAAAAAAAACAAAAAACAAAACAGGCTCATTGTTAGAAGCGGATGATAAATTGTAAAGAAGAATCCACAATAGAACACTGTACACAGTCAAGATCTGTGACATGGACAAGCTGAAAACTTTACACAGAAAATATTTTTGGAAATGTATATTAGGATTACGTGAATTTGTTTTGTTTTGACTTCTTCAGTGCAACTCTCGCTCACAAAAACACCTTTTTACGAGGTTAACAAAACAGCCCTGACCCAGATCAGCCCATAACCATCAGCTGAAAGAAACAGAAATTTAAGGAGCACAGGTGTCAAAATTCCTTGATCTAAGAAATGATATTTAACGTCAGTGTTGATTCAATGTCCTGTTGCAGCACAGTCTTAAATTTCAACCTCAATATGACACACCCTTACTGTCTTTCTGGTTGGCAGTGTACTGTAAAGGCAGTAGCCAGTTCCACTGGACCAAAGGTGTCAAACTAGTAATGCTGCCAAATAGAGTCCACCTAGTGGTGATATTCTACTGTCCTCCGTATCATCAGCAGAGTTCTTCATCCTTAATCAACAGATCTACATGGATGTTAAATACATGACAAGACTCCAGACGTTTACATCACCACTCTGTTGCAGAGTGGACGCCAGCAGTCCTGGAGTTTTCAGTCCGTCTGTGATCTTGCAGATTGTGCACAGGGCAACTGTGTGATATGGTGTTATTTTTGGACATGTACTGCACTCTCATTAAAAATGCAACACTATTGTGAGTCGTCAATGCACCATGTTTTCACCATCCTGTCATTAACGTTGTGTATGCTGAGAATAGTTGAACTGTAGTTAAGACTACTATGGCATCAGTCTACACTTTGTGTTGCATTAGAACCTGAAAGAGTTTTTTTCTTTTTTAGGTTTGTTTTTAATTGATTAAAACTTGTGTATTTGTGCGTATGTGTAAATGCTACCAAGTGAACCTCGGAAAAAGGTTACATTTCTGGCAGAATTCAGTTGATATGTAAAGGATTCACCAATAAGTAATCTCACTAAAGTCATGGAAAAAAAAAGACAAGAAGAGAGAAATCCCTGGTAATAACTAAAACTTAAAGAAACAACGAAGCCAGCATCATTCTGGAAACTTTATGTGAATAACGTATACAGAATGCATCATAAGCACAAAGTTAGGGTTAAAGATACTCAATGTTATCGGATGGAGCTGCTGTAGTCAAGCACACTTATTTATTTATTTGGTATTTTCAACTTTAAATATTCCTACAATACGTAAACCTGTAACCAAAGCAGGTTTGGTCCAACATCTGATTCAAGTTCATCTGAACTGACACCTGCATTTGTTAGACTGCAATGTTCGGATGCAGTCAACTCCATACACACAAATACTTTATTTGTACCTTATTTTCCTAAATATAGGTCGCACATTTTGACTGATAACACCATTCCCATCCGTGCACTAACAGGACTCAGTATGAATGAATTCTATGAAAAGCACTGCGTCATTACGCAGTCGTGTTTTGTATAGGAGTCTGGGAAATTTGCACGTACGTCATTTCCTATCCTTTATTGTCACTTAGTTGATGTATATACTTTGTAGTTATAAGCATATTATGAAAGCTGATCGATTTGGTTTTTGATCAAAGTGGCGGCAGGAGGGATGGAGCAGCAGGGTTATTTAAAGCAGCCTGTCGGCGGGGTTTGGAGTAGGCCAGCTGAACAAATATAAGGAGAATTTTGTGTCGTGGCAGTGCAGTGTCTCCATTAATAAGGCGGTCAACGACATTTGCAACTGAGAACTCACTTAGTGTTATGTTTGAAGGACATGGGGATGAACAGTTGGGGTTATCATTTGCACCTGCTGGTGATAAACAAACGAATGAACTTACGGCGCATTTCCTGCCCAGGTAGCTGAACAAGCACTCGTTCTCCTGCGGGGTCAGGAGAAGGGAGCCGACGTTTGCAACCCTGCGGGGCGGCGGGTGGCTGTTCATGGCTCCTTGTTCTCGTAGTTGATGCCGAAATGTTGCGGTTTCCCCGCGGTCTAAGTCAGTTGAAGTCTGCTGATTACAGAAAATCCATGCGGGCTCCGGTTGCTGTGGCCTGCAACCGGATCATCTCCGCTGAGTCCGACTCCGGGCTGGAGGGCGGAGGAGGACGGGGGTGGATTTTCCGTCTTACTCTTGCTCGAGAAGAATCAAAACTTCTTCGTTTACTGGTTATTTATTTAGGTTGAAGTCCCGTTTTGCCTATGAAGACAGATATATGATCAACTTTCATTCGGAAACTCTCGCAGCTGCAGCGGCTATGCGTACATCCAACATGGAAGCGAGGCGGAGTGAACCACTTTAAAACAGGGAGGAGGGGTGACCCTTAAAGGCAAACTCTATGATTATTTACTTTAAACTGAAAAGAACAAACATTTAACAAACAAACGTAGCGAAATACGAAACCTCAAACTATCTGTTTATGGATGTTCTCTTTATGTAGGCTTGTTTTACCGCAGTGGGGCTAGAACGTGGTTGTTGACAGAAAGTGGTTCAGTCCGATGTGGCAGTAGGAATGCAGCTATGCGGAGGGAAAGGGAGGGGATCATGGAGCGGGGTGGGAGTTTGACGTCAAAGGGGAGGGGCTTAAAGGCGGAAGTACTAAACGTAAATATGATCTGACGTTGACTTTTTTGGGAGACGAAAACAGTTAAATTTTTCAATGAAGCGATCTAAACTATACAAACAATTTTGAAATATGAAATATTAATATTTAATTTGTAACACTAAAGAAACCAAGTCTATTTTAAATTCTTATTTATTTTACATGCTAATTTAATTACTCACAAAAATACAGGGTACACGTAAATATATTTGTAATGGTTGATGTTGGGAATCACAGAGTGGAAGAGTTGGTTTGCATTACAGCAGGAAAAAACCGATTTGCTGTTTTTTTTTATTAAGAAAAAAAACGATTTGCTGTTTTTTTGCTGATTTGCTGAGACTTAACTTCATTTAATTGTTTCAGACACTTTAAATTAAACAGACAGTGCTTAGTTGTTTGTCACGTAGCTGTAATAAACTGGCAAATTGACCAGGGTCTATGCTGCTCTTGCCTAAATTAAGATTGCAGACCCCAGAGCCTGACTCCAGACACGTGTTTCTTTTAAAACAACACATAACATGTGCTTTGTAATGTCAGCCGTCAAAAAGATAAAATGAGGGCAAAGGTGATGATGACCATGGCGGCAGATGGACAGACACAAGCAGACCTGCTGCAAAATTAAAGCCGGTCAGCAGCATTAACAATTAAAACTAATCCGTTGACCAGCTGCTTCTTTACTCTACTGCAAAAAATATGGGTTGAGGGACAATTCACATATTTTACAACTATTTTTTTACACTGCTAATTTATAAAGGCCTAAATATTCCCAAAACCAGTGAAATAAAAATTGCTCAGAAAGTAGGATACATACTGCATATTTTGAGGCCTAAATATTCCCAAAAACAATGGAATAAAACTCGCTCATAAAGTAGGATACATACTGCATATTTTGATGGGATGAACACTAGATGGCGGTATATACGCTGATTTCGGGTAAATGATTTAGCTGAGCTAAAATTAAAAAAAAAAAAATCCAAGCATCAGGTGAAATCATTTATGGTTCTGGGAAAAATTAAAGGTACTGGCAGTATACAGTAAATATCTGGTTACAGACAAACAGCTGCTAGTATAACCTGCAAAAAGGTTTGAATACATTTTACTCTGTACGCAAATTGTAAAAATAAAAACATTATGCATGAATGGATCCACAGTCCTGCACACCACAAAATGATACATTTATTTATCTGTTAATCAGAAGGCTCCAGACAAATAGGTAAAGTCTGTGACATCGTTTTCTATCGAGAGTTCTACTTCTTCGCACAAACATCTATTTCACTGGGGCTGCCAGTATAATCTAATAAAATAGTAGTTTTTAGCATTGAATGATGGGAGTCACTGGGATGGGAGTCGTCTGTGTCTTTTCCTGTCCAGACATTTAGTTACAACTCAGACAATGGTCCAACAAATGGAAGCTTCTTTTATAAGCTTTTCTCACAAATGTTGTAGTCATCATGCACACAAGCATTACTGAAATATTTATCAAAACAAAATGAGGTTGGCTTTTTCAGTGTAATGTAAAATGAGTTAAGAGACAAACTCTGCACAAATTACGTTACTACATTATGAAAATGAAAGGCGGGAGAAAGAAATGTATCTGTTAGAATGTAATAAATATGGATTTTGTGTTATGCACAGACGTTGCAACAGGAAAAGGAAAAGCAAGAAATCAACTTCAGTGGAACAGCTCTCAGTCAGCACTACTAATGTCTGCCTTTCTAGCCCCAGATGTGTTAACAACAGCATAAAAACCTATGGAAGAATTCATGTGAAAGAAATCATGGTTGTCCAGCTGTTGTCCATGAAAATGTTTCAGTGCTTTAACGTTGTTTTATTGTGTGTTAAAGTCTATAATCTGACCAATGGGAACTTTTTAAAAACTGTAAAATCCAGCATAAAACAAGTTTATTTGAAAATAAAAAAGTTTCAGAAACATAGTTGCGATTGTGACGTCGTGTTGGTTTTGGAAACAAACTCCTGTAACAGTGTGAACATGATCCAAGTGCACTCAGCAAGTTCCATTGTTCCATCCCATTACTGTGTTAATACACCGTCTGCAGTGACACCTGGGAAAAGTTAAATATTGCAACTTACCAAATTCCTTTCCACCAAATGTAATCACAGCAAATCCCTGCCCCCGGGGCCAGATTAGTTACCAAGAGCCTGCTTCTGTACACAGGTATTGGTATAATATTGTGGAGTCGGCATAGAAACATCTCCTTCCTACAGTATGTAACCTAAAGATTTGGCTTCTAGATTATAAAGAGCTTTTTTCTGTTTTTATTAATGAAAATATAATCCTTAAGACTTGGTCTGAAAAATGTCTAGAGGACAACCTTGGCAGGTCAAAGAACAGGCCATGAACATTCCGAGGTGAGAGAAAACTGCCAAGGAAAAACTGAGAAAAGAAGCCAAATTGCTGGAGTGAAATTCTGCAAAGTCAAACAAAGAACTTGCAAAATATACATGAAAAACAACTGGCGAAGAAAGTCAGGAAAAAAAAAATCTCCCAACCATTAGAAGAACTTCTGAAGTGTTCACCACAAAACAGTGTTTCCCGAAAGTGTTTAAAAGTGGAGTTATGACAGGTGAGCGCTGGTAAAAGCCTGACTGCCAGTTCCTGTTAGACTGAGGACAGAGGTTTGTGGATGTGAGCCTGGACACTTGTTTCCACTGTTGTGCATGTTTGGAGCTAACATCTTCTCTGCTCTGCTCAGCAGTTCTACAGTTGGCAGGCACTTTCTAAGCAGCACTTCAGAAACGGAGCGACTGCTGCTGCATTTTATATGTATACATTAAAGAATAGAACGCCTTTGTTGTCTGCTGTCCTTCATGTGCAGTAACATCAGTGAAGGAAGTGGAGCCAAAATCATGGTATTTTGGCTCCTCCATCGGTTGGAAAATAACCAGGTCTGATCTTTCATTCATTTCACACCGTGTTCTCTCTGAGCTCTTTTCTCCAAACGCCCACCCAGATGTGGATGAACGTTCCCCTCTTCATTTGTTTCTGCAGCTGAAGGAATGCACCTTGATTTTATCTAACGAATGTTCCTCTCCTGCCAATGTCAGCCATGCAACCTGTGAAAAAGTACGTGAGGAAGACAGATTTTTTTTTCTCTTGTGTTTTGAATGGGTCTGTTTGAGCACCGATCATCTACAGTTCTGTAACGCTGATGTAGAGGTGCGGTCAGAAGAGATGGACAATAATCCTCCAGATGTTTCCTCAGCTCTGCAGCTGAGAACAGCACGAGGAAGCAGATATTGACCAGAATCTACTACAGTGTTAAGATTCAGAGACGGATGCAAAAGTTGTTTTTAGTTAAGAGACTAGAAGCATCATTAAAGGTTACAAAAGGTCAAGGTGGCCGTTAAAACCCTGTAGTTAAAACCTATTGTCATGTGTTAAAATATCAACTCCACATCATTTGTAGCCTTGAATTTTTGTTGTACAAATCACAATTTTTTAATTCTAAATATTTAGGGAACAGGTTTGGCGGACAGGGTGAGAGCGCCTCCATGTGGCCGTGTTCAACTACCGACACCAAACCCTGGGAACACACTGTGGCTTGGTTAGTGTCTGCAGCTTCATCTCCTGTCAGTTAAACCATTGTCCAGTTGGACGCACAATGAGGAGGGACCACAACAAACAATAGCAACAGCATCTCTGCCCCACTAAAACCCCGGGGACCTGGAAAGGGGGCAACACTGTGGGCAAACAAATGAGCGGACAATCTCTGTATCTGCTACAGCGGGTTTAAACATGGCAGATGGAACGATCTGGAATCTTTCGGCACGGTCACAGGAAACTGTATGGTAAGGTACGTCAACTTCACTGAAGACTACAGCTGAATGAATTAATCATATATTTATTTGAAGCGAGATCTACCAATCACAGCACAGAATGTTGTTTTCAACTTTCATAAAAATAATTTCCACTTCTGAATGACATGAAATTAAACAAGATGACCCAGAGATTTAGGAAAACGGAGACATCTATGTGAACTGTGTTAGTAAAAAATGGAAAATGCAGGTTTCTGTGGTTGCTGCAGAAGTGAGGGGTCTGTGCCATGTTGTTAATAAAAAAACATTAAAACCACATCTGGAAATTGCAGCAGTCAGACCGCATTCTGAAAGACGTGATCATAATCACGGTCCTGGGTAAAGCTGGAAACGAACCAGATATAATCAGTATAGTGTGTGTGTGTGTGTGTGTGTGTGTGTGTGAGAGAGAGAGAGAGAGAATATGGCCTGTGTCCACTTTTTAAAAAAGACTTGTTTTACATGGTGAAGATAAAAAAAACAACTTTTTTTCAACTTTTGTCTAAAACCATGTTGACCTCAAACACAGCCTTCTCAAATCTCATCCTAAGAGTTTTGCACGGTGCCATGTGATACCTGGATGTCTGATGAACTGCTGCAGCTTCCGCTTTGGTGCTGTTCATAACACAGAGTTGTTTACAACCCTGGAGTGGTTGGCTGGTTAACCACACCTGTCATTCATCATTTGGACGGTCAGTGGGTGTGGTGTCGGTTCTTAAGAGTTCGGACCTGATGGTGACCTGTTGTGGGTCGTTTGTGGCTGGGAGCCTTCGCTTTATCCACTGGTCTGATGTGGTTTGTTTTAATGGCCTCAGAAGTAAAGGAGATGCTTGATTACAGAGCTTCAGTTAGAATTAGGTCCTAACTCCATCATTTCTCACATTTTGGATGATAAAATACAAAATAACACAAGAATAAATTTAATTATGTCAAATTATATTTCTGATGTTGGACACGCGCAGACACTCGGTCTGGACCTGGAAAATCATTACACCTTTAAAGCATCTGTTGAGAAAGTTCTCTCTCACGCAGTGGGGACCTGGAAGACAAAGTGTTCAAAAAAACCTCTCCTCTCAAGTCCAGTTAAACCAAGGTCACTGAATGCAGGGACATGTTGTGAACATTAATGTAATCACAGGGTCATTAACTGTTAATGCAGGGCTATACTGTAGCTTCATATTTTCCGGAGCTGGTCGTGAATCAAGAGCACTCAGTCAGAGCCGTCCAGACCAGCCTTCAACCACATCTGCACATACCAGTGTGGTCGAAACGCTACAGATTAAAAATCAAACGTACACGAACACAAACCATTGTGTTCGGCCAGTCCTTTCCCTAAAGTAGCATTAGCCTAACAACGTCACGTCGGAGTGAAACAAGATGTTTATACACGCTCTTCATACAGTGTCGACATCGTAAAACTAAGAAAACGCAGCAGTGCAACGAAGGCTACGTTCAGCCCGGTGTTTCCATCATCGTCCACGGTTCTGATGAATTCTTGGATTTAGCCACATTCATTTGTACAGCAATCAACCATAATATGACTGGAACCACACTGTTGCATATTTCAGACTCATAATGAATTTCCCAACCAAGTCTTGGCAGCTTTGTTTATAGCTTGAAGACATTTCTCTCACTCTCTTCAGTAGCTTTAAAGGAAAATATAAGTTATGATTATATTATATTGAACAAACAGGCAGGATTACTGTGACCAAATGATTGACAAACATTGGTTCAAAAACAGTCAAAAACAGACTAAAAACAGTTCTAAATACTACATGATACTAAAAAGGATGTTTTGAGTAATAGAGTAATAATATTACTTCAATAATAAAGTAAATATCATTTAATTCAAATAAACTACATGTTTTTGTATTGACCAGCTCCATTCATTAACCTCCACATTGTTGGAACAGAAAGGGTCACGTAATGTTCCTTTAATTACAGTGTGGAATCATTTGGGGAATGATGATACTAATTTTGGCTGTTTTGGAATTTCTGCCTTGTGTTGGTGTTTAGAGATTCAAGTCTGTGGTTGTGTGGTCAGATACTCTTGTCACAATGTACAAGACTCTAGTACTCTACTACTCTAGACCTGGGTGCCTGTGAAACCATGTGTAGAATGAGACC
>NC_024312.1:6192181-6200091 GCF_000523025.1 Cynoglossus semilaevis | reverse complement strand
CTGTGAAACCATGTGTAGAATGAGACCTGGTGTCTTTCCTGAATTAGTTCTCTGATCAAATGTAAAGACAGACGAGGACTGAATGGTCTCTTGACCACATGGAAACTGACCCATCATTCCCACCACTGCTGCTGACTTTTGCAACCATTAATGTCATGTCTGTGCAGATATGTCCCAGTCATCAAGATCATGTCATACTTGGCAGTTCAAAAGGTGGCCACATGGTGGCACCCTACATTGATCGTAGGTGTAATAATCAAAACCAAATTGATTATGGTTAGGGTCATGTGCAAAACCATTCCTAGCTGCAGCAAATGTCCAGTAATAGTTATAGTTGTTGAGCCATTAGTGTTGAAACCAGAGACAGTGACGGGTCAGTCCAATCCCCCCCCCCCCCCCCCCCCCGCACCTCATCTGCATCCATTTAATCGACATCAGCTACTTTCCCCTGTTTTTGTCTGTGTGAGTCACGGCGTTCAAACCCAGTCTCCAGTGTGAGTTTGGAGTCAGACTTTGCATTTGGGGGGTCCCAGCGTCGGGGCCTTTCTATGGTTTGGAGAGCAGCCTGAGTGGCTTCACCACACTCTGTTTGTCTTGGACAGACTTTAGCAGGAAAACCATCACCCAGAGAGGATCATGAAACTGGCCCCAGAAGTGCTCTCTGAAGCCGAGAGGGACATCAGTGGAGGTTTGGGGTGGGGGTGGCGGAGGAGGGGGGGCAACCGTCCTAATGTGAAATAAAAACACTGTCAGTTTGCTGATTACTTTAGCCGTAACCGTCTTCAACTCTTCACCACCAGATCAACAGCAGGATCACTGTCTTCAAACAGTTCTGTTGCCAGTGAAGTAATCAGAGACCACGAGCTCTTAGCCAGTGACTCTAGGATGAATGAAAATATGAAATGATCGGCGAGGCCTCAGCCCAGTGGTGGTTTCCTTTGCAGCTCTGTGTTGGTCAAAGTCCAGCAGAGAAAATGATGGGAGATTTTCCACTGCATCCTTGGACGGAATCTCAGTGGTTGTGTTTCCCAAGATCCGGGTCACAACGTGTCCCCCCCCCGACTTTGGAAAAACTTGAAATGGATTACTTGCATATGTGTGGGCGCCGATGGCAATTAGTGGGGGTGGGCGCATGTGTGTGTGAGCATGTGCGGCTGGGGACTGTTGCATAATAAGCTGAGGATACAGATTTAGTAGTAAATATGACATACAGTAGAAGAGTAAAACATCTCTGCACAATATGACAAACATTTGTCTAAATTAAAATATAAAACCTTTTTATAGTTAATGAATGAACAAAGAACAGCAAATGTATAATTAAAATGTATGTCATATAAAAAAGGGATGTAATTAAATTCAATTTAACGTGAAATATTTGCCATTTCAAACCAGCAGAGATTTCAGATAATAACAACGACCCAGAGTTTTCACTCATAAATCATTTCAAATGAACAGGATCCTATTATTAGGCAAAGCTTCCATTTGAACTCCTTTGTCTTTACTCTCTGTGTCCACAGTGTCTCTGGGATTTGAACCAGCATTCTTTACACCACTGTCTTCCCAAAAGAACAGAGCGGGTCAGTGTTTTGTTCTGTTATTTAGAGCACTCACTTCAGTGATTTCCTCCCATGTGCCCCATCACAGGCCTGTCTGATTGTCTCGGGTCACTGGTGCTCATGATGTTTTTATTTTTGAAAAAAGGTCTGCGTTTCTCTCCGTTGAAGGACTAAACAGGAACCATGATGAAGATGGCGCTCCCTCTTCTGATCTGGACCCTGTGGGCTGATGTCAGGGGTGACCAGGCAAAACCAGCCCGAGTTCCTCTAATCTCTCACCGGCCTTTTGTCGTAGTTTGGAACGCTCCTACAGAATCCTGTCGCCTTCGGTTCAAAGTGGACCTCGACCTTAGCGTTTTTGATATTGTTGCAAATCTGAATGAGACCCTCAGTGGACCCAATGTCACCATATTCTACCACAGCCACCTGGGATACTACCCGTATTACTCTAACTCTGGTGTCCCGGTTAACGGTGGGCTGCCACAAAACCAGAGCGTCTCCAAACACCTCAGCAAGGCCCGCGTCGACATTGACAAGCTGATCCCCCACAAAGACTTTCGGGGACTTGGGGTGATCGACTGGGAGAACTGGAGGCCTCAGTGGGTCAGAAACTGGGGTTCCAAGGACATCTACCGCAAGAAGTCCAGAGAACAAATTCGCAAACTTCATCCTAATTGGCCTGAGAGCAAAGTGGACAAGGAGGCAAAGGAAAGTTTTGAAAAGGCCGGACAAGCCTTCATGAACCTGACCTTAGCGCTGGCTAAATCCCGCAGGCCCGACGGGCTGTGGGGCTTTTATCTTTTCCCCGACTGCTACAACTATGGGTACAAACATCACACGCATCATTACACTGGAGAGTGTCCCAATGTTGAGCATGTCCGCAACGACCATCTGATGTGGCTGTGGAAGGAGAGCACAGCCCTTTATCCCTCCATCTATTTGGACCACGAGCTGAAGTCCTCAGTCAACACCGTCAAGTTCGTCCACTACAGAGTCAAGGAAGCCATGAGGATCGCATCCATCGCACGTACGGACTTTACGTTGCCCGTCTTTGTCTATTCCAGACCTTTCTACGCCTACACTTTCCTGGTTCTTTCAGAGGTACGTTCAGATTTAGGAAACACCAGAGAAAATTTAATGGTAAAAATAAATTCTTATATATGTACATGACGATAAATAAAAAAGTTATGTAATCGTTAACGGGTTAAAATATGTGTCCACTTCTTTCAGAGTGACCTGGTTCACACCATCGGAGAGAGCGCTGCTTTGGGAGCGTCAGGTGTCGTCCTCTGGGGATCGTCAGAGTATTCGCAATCACAGGTTGGAATTCTGTGGAACTTTTAAGTTTAAAGCTGGTAGCAGAGTAAAAATCCATCACTGCCATTTTATTTTTTTCAACATGGATTTCAGAACTGCAGCTTCAGCACGCTGCAAACACAACCTAATGTATGTAATTGTGGGCTGCTCCGTGTGGGCAAACGTCAGACCAAGTAATGACCTGCGGTAACGAACTGCAGCTTCAGCACGCTGCAAACACAACCTAATGTATGTAATTGTGGGCTGCTCCGTGTGGGCAAACGTCAGACCAAGTAATGCCCTGCGGTAACAACTCTCTCCGTCTCTTTTCGCTGAACCCCCCCCCCCTCCATTTCAGCTCGGTCTGAGACCCCTGCAAAGATCAGCTCATAACTGAAAACTGCTCCAACATCCACTGTAAAGCATTACCATATTTGTGACACCACAGTTAATTAGCCCTGACCCCAAAAGACAGACAAATATGTTGAGCTACTTACAGCTTCCAACCCACGTCAGCGACTACTTTCAATTGTGTTGCACAATAAAAACCACATGGATTAAAGAAACTGCAATTTTACATGACAATAATCACAGGAGTCTGGAACGCTAGTATTTATGATGTGCTACAATAAAAATAGGCATAAATGTTCCGTTTGGTTGAGTTGACTGTTGAACGTCAGGGCATTTAACTTTAAATGACTAAGAACAACTTCAAAAACTATTGTTCTTACACAAATTATTATAATATAATATTTAATATAAAAATTAGAGCTGCAACAGCTGGAAAAATGACATGTCAGTTTTGAATCTTTAGAAAACAATATGCACTGTCAAAGCTGTTCTGTTCATGTGCTTTCTTGTTGGGCCAGAGGAACTGTCTGACGGTGAAGAAGTACATCGACGGTCCGCTGGGACATTACGTCATCAACGTCACGTCTGCTGCCAAGCTGTGCAGCAAAGCGTTGTGCAAGAAGAACGGCAGGTGCGTCCGCAAGAGAATCAACTCTGGGGCTTACCTGCACCTGAATCCACGCTTCTTTCACATCCACCACAACCCAGCGTCCAAAGGTGCCCACTTCCATGTCAGAGGTCATCTCAACAACCATGACATCCTGGACATGAAGCACAAGTTCAGCTGCCAGTGTTACCAGGGCTGGGCTGGTGTTCACTGCGAGATGCCGCAGGCTGCGGCTGATTCTGTTCCACCCTCATCACAGCCGACTGTTCCTCTTCATCATCCTCATCACAACAGCATAGCGGGAAATATTTTGCTCCTGCTTTCCCTCCATTTCTCCTGTCTGTGCATCATCATGTTTCTAGGACTGTGTCTAATAATCAAGTGCCTAATTTTGTAATCAATAAAAAAATGTGCACCATGACTTAACAGGCAGTATTTCTACAAAGTACAAAAAAAAAAATTATCGATTCCTTAGCCTCAGTTGCCTATTGGTTAACTGTTTACACCCTTTTTAGATCATTTATACTGACAAACTGACATCAGACGATTGTGGCATCAGCCTAAATCTGTGCTTGTGCCTAGGTACGGTACGGTATGGTACGGTACAAAGAAATTGATCTGCTTTGTACATTGGTCTCGTAGTATGCCTAAGCCAGGCATATGTGTTAATAAGTGGAATAAATATCACATAAACCTTACAGTCACAGGGTGTCAAAAATAATGTTGTACGGTATGGAATTATGAGCGTGGCAAAAAAGCATGTGATTGTGGTGCAGGACGTGTACTGTTCAGCATGAGAAGGAATGGAAAGAAGTCAGGGATCCTGATCAGGGATCAGATTATGGGATTCTGTATTTGTTATGATGGTGGAGGATGTCGACCACAGACTGTGAAGTTAGAGATGGAAAATGTATGGAGCTATTTATGGAAGTAGGAATGGAAATTCAGAAAATCAGTTGCACCATTACAGATTAAATGGAGATCATTGGTTTTGCAAAACCTGACAAATGATCCAGGAAAATACTGTAATAAAATAATATCATATTTATACTTGTAGTAGATCAACCGTTGGAAATTAAATATTTAGAAAAATAAAGAACATAAATCCAGTGTGTTGGTGTGTTGAGTTTTTCACATAGAGAAAATAAGATGACTAATATTTAACTACAGTGTTTTTCATATTATTTTCCCCACATTTTCTCATTAAATTCTTCTCACATTAACCAACCTCTCTACAGTCAACCCGTAAATAACTCAGCTCCACCCAGTCCTTTATTATCCCCATTGAAAAACATGTCTTTCTTCAAATTTCCAGTATCAAACTTTGTCCACAAAAAGAAATCCCTACATCAGTAGAAACAAGCGAGTACAAGTCTGTTGGAGCAGAGGCAGACATTTGTGAATATTTCCGACAGCGCATTCCTGTTTGTATCATCATGAGATCACGATGACCGGCAGATGAGGACGTACGTAAACACCCAGAGAATCTGCGCTTCCTCTCAGTCAACTCCAAGAATGTGAGAACTGCGAAAATTATAGTTATATCACAAAATAATTAGTCCTCTTCAAGGGTTTTTATATGACCACATCTGAAGTACACTATATCAACTTCATAAAACAAACAGCTGAGGTTTATCATTCAATGGATCCTAAATAGACAGAAACCAAACACCTGTAATTTCACAAACCTCACGCTCTGGCTTACGCCTCTACTTTAACTAATAACCATAATCAGCTGCAGAGCAGCGTCAGCAGTAGCTCTGCATCTTCTGCTCGACATTAAGCTACAGACACATGACGCGTTTTTTGTTTTTTGGCTGAATCTAAACATATAATCTTAAAGAAATCGGAGCAACATTTATGGGATTCAATGGTTGCAGAACTGTTCTAAACATATAATCTTAAAGAAATCGGAACAACATTTATGGGATTCAATGGTTTCAGAACTGTTGTCGCATGTCTCTAAAAAAACAATTATCAAAGGTGTATGTGTCACATTAGAAAAATAGTGTGTTAGTCTGAGCAAAACAGAGGTCAGAGGAGTAAAAGTGTGAATAACAAAAAATTCTTGGTACTCGACTGAAGTAAAATTATATATATATTTAAAGATATATATAATGTGTTTAAAAAGAACTAAACTAAATGTAGCTATAGCAGCTATATGAGAGTTTGCGATTCTAATTAAACCTTACTTTCATATGTGATCCTAAGTGGGAAGTACATCGAATGTTTTTTACTGTTCATGTAGTTCACTTCGAAGCTGTAGGCAGTTCACACTGGAGCTCAAAAAAAAAGAAATTTAACAACAAGTCCTTCAGTGTGAACACAACTAAAACACCTACAACACCATTGACAAATGCACGCAAAGAATTAATAAAAAATAAGCATTGTAACTTTAAATGACTTTGACGTTCGTTTCTACCCCATCAGCCCCAGAAACCTGACTTGTCCTGCACACGTGCGACGGTGCAGCTGTTTTTTGTTCCATTCCCACCTCTGTTTGGTTCTCTATCAGCCGTTCCAGCGTTGCTGCCTTTGCATCACTTTCACCTGTGGCTGATTACAGGCCTCATCAAACGTGAGCTAAACATTTATGGTCGATGTACACAAACAATTAACATAAGTTCCAAACACCCTTGACTGAAGTTTCACCTCAGAAACAGTTCCAGGTGCAAGCAAAACATCACAACCAGCTCAATTTCCGACTCTGACAGCAATGACTGATGACTTACTGCTAACTATCATTTACTGTAAGCCTGTGAGATATGTGATTTCCCAGGTTACACTTGAACATTTACAATAGATATATCCAACCTCCTTCCAATAACTCCCTGTCCAAAATGGTAGAATTGGTTAACTGGGATTTTTTTGTCTAAACTTTGTTTGGTATTTTTGCTTTATTTATACACACCATACCAGTTTTTTAGGGGAAAGTATGGGCAGGATGTTTGTAAACCGATGATTTCCCGTGCCCTAAAAGACACACATGTTTAACACACTGGTTGTCCCTTTATGAAATGTTTTGTCAATTTTGTCTTGGTTGCTATGCAACTTGGGACACAGCAGTGTCCAGTAAAAGTTTGGGCAGTCTTCAGGGTTTACACCTGAAAGTTGGATGTTTTTTGCACGTTTCAAAATAATCAGACCAATTGCTGACACCGGGTTTCCAGGAGGTTTTGCGTATGTTCAAAATGTTGCGATGTTAAAAGAGGTGCATGAATGATTTCTGTTCAGTTGGAGTACAAGTTGGAAATCTAGTCTGTAACTTTTTGCATTGTTGCAAAAAGCGACTCAGGTCAAAGGAAGTCAAAGTCACCCCCCCACCTCCCCCAGTACAAACATCAGCTCGGCGTCGGTGTGTTGATTTTGAATCTAGTCGACCACTCAGATCCTGGTCCTACATCAACACAACAAGTCAGCAAAGCTCCTGCGGGTCCAAAAAACGCAAATCTGGGCTGGTTTGTGAGGATGGCATTAGAAACAATAATACACGACAAGACGGGAGGAATGACAGGCAGAGAAATCCACCAACATGTGAAACCAACCACAAGTCTGTAGAGAGAGGGCGCTGACTCCTGCTGATCACTCAGCCCTTACATCTGTTTAAAGTCAAAGGCGCCATCTGTCTGGATTAGGCTGTAGAGGAGGTTTGATTATCTTTCAGCAAGGATGTGGAGGTAGAGCACAAAAATGATCCTCTAAAGTGTGGAGAAAAGAAACGCATTTGAAATAAAAAAAATCTCCTCTCTGAAATAAAAAGGAACAAAGGGACAATTTGAAATCCTGAATATGATACTGCACGTCTGGGGTCGGAGGATTCCAAGTCAGATCAGTCCATATGGTGAGGAAAGAATTCCACTTTCCTTTGAATTGAATTTCTCTGAACAAACACTTTGCATAAAAGGGCAGGCGCCGTGCATTCTTTTTCAGATCCAAATCAGTTCCTTTTCTGCGGACAACCTTTGATATCAAACGTGGTATGTACTGAGTGCAGACTGAGCCCAAGCCATTGCTTCCTCTACGGGCAACTTGATGCCTCATTACAGCTGAGACCATCAAAGTGGTCGAAGGATCCACACTGTCTGAGCCCAGACTTTCTC
>NC_024312.1:6162811-6191997 GCF_000523025.1 Cynoglossus semilaevis | reverse complement strand
AGAGGGGGGGGGTTGTGGGGGGGGGCATTGTGTGCATGGTGGGCACCTTTCATCTGTGGAGGCACAAACACACAATCGCACACACAGAACAAAAATGTGGTTTCTCTGACAGACTTCCAAGCTAAGTGAATTCAGTCATTTTTGTACTTGAGTTTTGAGGTTATGTTTATTAGAAACAGTGTGTGTGCCTGATCTTACATAACTGTCTTCTAGTCCTGATTAACCACTCATAAAAGTTACACTTCAACTCTCTTTGACCATTCACACCATGAATCTATGAACCCTGCTCCCAAAATATGAGCACACTCCCTTTTTTACTTTAAGAACTTTAAAGGTTATTGCAAGTGCATTACCAAATTACATATTTCACTGTTTTCCCATCAAGTACGATTACGAATGACTTTGTTCAGTCTTTAAAATCCCATTAGAGTTGACAAGATGGCGACTGAAGTCCAAAGAAATTAATTATCATCCAAATGTAATAATATACTTCATGGGTTTCTAGATCTCTAGATGTGGTAAAGACATGTACAACAATATATCCTCCATGGCTGTGTAGCAGTCAAACAGAGGGGTGTTTGGATGAACATATGACTTATATAAAAACACGTAGAAGGGAAAATCCACCAGTGAGTATATTTAAGAGAGGGACTTGTGGGGATCGGGCTCACTCTGACTTTTGTCTTCTACTGGTGGTAAACCACAGGAATTTCAGTTTGGGCTGGCTTCAAGCAGTAGGTCTTCATGTAATGTCATTTAATCAGTGGAGTGACACTCTGCTGTGCTGAGAATTAGGAATAGAAATGTTAAAAAAAAAAAAAAAAAGGCACGCAAATGAAGATCTGGGTGTCTAGTGTAAAAAAAAAAAAAAAAGGCACACAAATGAAGATCTGGGTGTCTAGCAACTTCCTGTTTCTTCTGCTTCACAGACCAGAATAGCTGTTGGGTTTATGGCTTTTCTTTTATTAAATCAGCCAAAAGTGACAGAGTGGCCTGAGTTTGTTTTTTCATTTTGAGAGGAATTAAAATTGACACTGAAGGCCCTGGTTTGTGAAGCTGACTGCACCCACATTGAAGGATGACTTTACATTTACTGTACATAACTTGGATGACTACAGCATTTCCATAACCCTTTCATAACAAGTTGACCCAATAGTATGCTGGCTTTAATATGCACATAAACACGTTCAGGACTGCGCTCTGTTTCATATTTTAAAACAAGCAGAAACGAAACACGGCATGTGCACAGCTTTACTGATGACACTCAGCTGTTTTTGCCCAACTTTCACACACCAACAGCACAACCTTTCTGTTTTAATTTTTTGAAACACCTTAGAGAGGTATCATTTAGCTAAACTGAGCATCTGACCTACAACAATTACACAGTAACTCTGTGAAACACCACATTAGCTGCAACGACTCTCTAGCCATCCTACAAGACTCCCCAGGACTTTAGAACCACACATGTCTCTGACCTGCTCGTAGTCTTTACACCTACATGTGCCCTCCACTCCTCCTCTAACGACCTTCTGATCCATCTGATGACGACCATGAATTTGACTTTTTAAGTAATCTACAGTATATTCAGTCAATCCCTGTGACCTGGTATTTTAGGCTAGTTTTATTGACCAGCGTTGATACAGCACCAGACAAAGCTACTGAACCCAGTCATGTCTTTCTTTGCAACACACATGCACACACTGTACACCTACACATATGTAACTGTTGTCAACAGCGTGTTTGTCTCTCTTCCTGTCAGCAGCCGACTGAATTGCAAAGGATGAGTTGAGACTTTTCCTCCAAAGAGGATCAGACTTCAGAGAAGATCAGCAAACTCAGGGTTTTAGAACTGCTCTCTCTCTTTCTCTCTCTGCTGTCTCACTCTCCCCACTTTATGTCTCTGTCTCTTGCCTCCCGCTCTCCCTCCCTCCTGCCCTCACTCCCTCCCTGTGCTCTAATCACTGTGTTGTGGTCATGATGCTTTCTCCTCCCTCTCTTCTCCTCTCTGAGCTGGTATATAAATGTGGATGGTTGTGCCTTCTGTCTCAAACTTGACAGAATGAATCCAGACCTGGTGGCCGCACGCTGTTGAGGGCCACATTTAACAATGAAGCTCAAAGTGAGGCTCTACATCTTCCCGTGAACTGCTTACACCCAGGTGATGCCCAGCATCTACAGGTAAGCAAGTAAGTCAGGCAAAACATTTGCCTACGAATATGTTTAGTCTTTACTGCATGTTTTGTTTAGCTGCACAAAGGATCATACACCGTATTGTGGGCCTCAGGGGAGACAGTGACAGTGTCCCTGGGTGAGCATGCTTGGTCTGGTGAAAAGAAAACAGAAGACCTTTGCCAAAATCTAAACCAACGCTTGACAGTGAAGACTTTTTTTCTTTCTCTTTTAGAAACCTGCCACACAGCAGCGCATACAAATGCTGCACATGAGCTCCACCACAACCATTAAGTTCTCATTTAAGTCGAGCAGCAGATGAGTCACCACAACTTACTGTAAACAGTCAGGAAGTGAGCCGACAACACAGAGAAGGTGAAGGGAGATCAGTCAGAGCACCGAGGCTCAGAGAGGCAGACGGCCTATATAAAGTTCTTAACACTTTATAGGATTATGGTATCTGTTAGTCTGGCTTCTCACCAGTGTCTGGGGTTAGAGATCAAGTACTAAAGAGGGAGTCTTGATGAGGTGTCAGGATTCCACCACTAAGCTCTCTGCAGAAACGTCTCGTAAGGAAATTCATGATTTATCTTGAAGCTCGATCTGCTTTTAGCCAGCGTCCTTACAGGAAGTCGCAGCTAAATTGATGGCTCCATAATACTGCTCATAATTGCTGAGTTATAGCATTAAATCAGAGAAAGTGTATGCTTAAACCTTTCGTAATTATAGCATGTGAATTGACTTGAGTCATAATGGTCGTTTTGATTTGCATTAAAATGGCATGTTTTTAGCTTTTTCCTAATTCATTTTATCACAACAACATATCGACACAGTAATTTTTTCTTACAGGTTGCTCAGTACTAGATTTCAGTTCTTCTAGTTATGTTCCCAGGTCTTCTTTCTCCATATCTTCATCTTCTTCTGTCATCTTCCTCCACATCATTTCTTATGTTTTTTTGTCCTCTTCTACATCATCTTCTTTCATCTTGTTTACTTCAGTGGTCACCACAGTGGATCGTCTTCTTCCTCCATCTCACTCTCACCCCTGCCTCCTCCACTGTTAAACCAACCATCTCAATGTCCTCTTTCCTCACCACCACAGATCCTCTCTGTGGTATTCATCATTTCCTCTTGCTTGGCAGCTCCATCTCTTACATCCTCTGTCAATTGTTTTCACCATTTTTCTTCAGCCTTGATGTCTAAACCATCTCAACCTTGCCTCTCGGACTTTATCTCAAAACCGATCAACCTTTGCTCCTCCCTCTGACGGAGTGGAATGCAAGGATGAGAAAGATTTAATCATGTGTATATTTGTGTTACAACAAAAAAAAGCTTGGTGCTTTTGATGCTTGCTGGAGGCTAGAAGATTTGAAGATTCTCTGGAACTGAATTTGTCTGTGATAACAAAAAGGGGTTTCCTTCTTTCACTTCTATGGTTTTGTCTCTTCTCTTTCTTGAAAATGATTCCATCTGCTTACCTCATCTGACAGATCACCTCAAACAGAGTGATTGTGGTGATCACCAGGTGATAGAGTCCTTGTGGCTCAGCCAACTGGAAAGATTTCAGTCCTGGCAGTTCCTTCCCTCCGTGTGTTTGGTGAGCTCTCATGTGAGCGCCATGGATCTGAACCACACTGGGTCAGCACTAGGAACATTTGTCAAGCAACATTTTTTGGTCTGGTTAACATGGGTGCAACCAGTTTTGTGTGCGATTCATGGAAAGTCCTGATGCAGAGTCATGTTACAGAGTTGTTAAAAAAAGTGTTTTCATCCTAAGCATCACAGAAGCCGTCAGTGTTTACAAAACGAAATTTGGATAAAGTCTTCTATCCATGGCCATTAGGGTCTGTGTGGACACTTGCAATGTGCTTGGTCATGCAGCTTTCACTTGATACACCATTAGTTAACCACAGCAAATTTCAGCAGTTATGTAACTCTGTTTTTTTCCTCAGTTTGATGACTGAAAATTAAAACCTATTTAATTTTATTTTGCAGAACAACTAAACAACTAGAGCTGCAAAAATATCACACAGTTGAATGGTGCTCTTCCTGCTATCAGGGGATATACATGCAGCACCCACACCACCAGAATAAGGGCTTGACATTATAAGGATTGATGTGCCTTTGTGATGGTGTTAAACCATATTTATACAGCAGATGGTACATGTGAAAGAATGTGTTCTTCTGGCTCGTGGCCTTCTGTCTGTCATCGGGGGTTCGGCTCGATTCCCAAACATCAAACACGGGCAAATGTTTCTTTCTCTGCTGGCATCTCTGAAGAGCTCAGTGTTTATATCCTGTTAGAAATGCATCCATCGGACTGTCAGCTTATATTAAATCTGACATCAAACTACTTTCTCTGGCTACTAAACCCTTGAGGTTGGAAGTGAGCCCTCATGGCACCTGCAATAAAAGCAAAGCTCCTGACATGGAAACTGATGTGAAGTTGATTTTGTAATTCAGTATCGAGAATTACAGAAAGAATGTTGTGTTTGGATCCTAATTTATTAACATCAAACTCCAAAGGTTGAGACAAAGACTTCCAAGAAGTTTGGGTATCAAGGCATTATCCACCAAAGAGCTTACTTCACATGAGCATCACTCATTTTAAAAACAAAAAATTCAGGTCTGAAATTATTACAGGCGGAACAGGTAAAATTTTCAGGGATCATGGAAACATCTCATTTTGCATAAAACTTACTGATATACGTATATGTATGACATTGAGATCTCACCTCAACCATTTTGTGGTGAACATAGCTACAAGATAAACAGCAACCACAAACGGCAAAGCAGCTTCAATTTTTTAACAACAGGAATGTTAAAAAATTCCACTGGTGGTCAACGTATAAAAATGAGAAGAAAATAATAAGTGGAAGAGGAAGTAGCCTAGTTGTTAACCTGTCAGTAACATTTTTACCTTGACTTGACCTCTGCCCTGCATCTTTGTCTCAATAGATGATGAGGCAAAAGAACCGTCTGAACTCCAGACTTCTGTGGCTCAGACTCAACCTGGTTCTCCAGTGGATTGTCACAGACACTGACAATTAGACATTCTTTCTCCCTTTCTTGTATTTGTTGAACGAGTGAAGCTATTCCACAAGAACCACAGACATCAACAAACTCTTATCTTAATCGATGCCAGACCGGCTCGTGGCTCCACGCTGCTGTAGATGAATAATTCACCTTGACACTGAGCCAAAGTTTAAACATGAACTTTAGAGTGTTAAATGTGTGGCTTTGCCTCGATAAGAATCATCAATGGCAGCACATGAAGGCTCAACACAAGTTGGTCTTCCAGGTTGATTTAAACTCTGGTCACAATTTTCCCCCAAACTCGGACCTCTCAGACTCAGATTTACAGGACAAAAGCATCAACATCCTCTTCTGCTTTGATCTGAAAATTGAGTTACAGCTCAAGCTGCCAAGACGGCCAAATAAAAGTTGTTATATCTCATCGCTAAATTGCTTGGGTCTGGAAATGTAATTGTGGTGCACGCTGGACAATATTTAATTTCATTTGTAGCATTCTTCTTCTTCTTTACTGCTAAAATTGTAGCCGATGCACTGCTGACACAGCAACTGCTCCAATCATGAGACATTTTGAGAAAGCTTCGAAAAACAACCGCTAATCTGCTGCTAAAATTCTTTTTAAAAAACCGAGGGCATTTAACTCAATTCTAACTCAGACAGTGGATGTATGGAGTATGTTATGGTGAGAGTCAAATAAGGTTTAGCTAAGCAAAGCTAATCCTGCTAACACCTCTGTCTTACTGTTTACAGTAAAACAGTTTATGGCCCTAAAAGACTAGATCAAAGAAAGAAGAAAGAGAATACAGACAGAGGGGGGGTCCAACACCAACTTTTACCCACAATACACACAGAGCCAATGGGAATGGCAGAATACAGACATCATATAGACTGACGTCATCCCGTCATCAGAGATTTCCACTTCCAGTGGGAAATTAAAAATAACGAGTTCAAGGAATAAAAATGGGCAAAAGTTATAGAAGACATTAAACCAGAAACATCTGCATCATTAAAATCTGCCGGCCTCCATATGGAGTTGGTTTCCCGCTCAAACACAGGGCCATTAACCAGTCATTGTTTTATATACATTTACTGTGAACCTCCAGAACATTCCTTGTGAATTGAGTAGCAGTTAAATTATCCCCACAACTACAGAGAGAAACTGGCAGTGCCAAAAGGAGCAGACTGTGAACTGAACCTGAGAGCACCCAGCTGTGAAGAAATCAACAAGCTAGAAAATAACAACAGGAAATGTATTCATGGCCAAATATACTGTAATGTTATCTGAAATCATCTCATGAATGACAGTAGGACGTATACTCACATCAGAACAGCCAAAATATTCAGTTTTTTAACAGTCAGACAAATACTTAGGAAGCACCATATTTAACGACAACCAGAACGACACTTTCTGGAGCGAGGTTTAGTTCCCCCGGCTGTGTGTGTGAACGTGACTCAGAGGCGGGGCAAACAGCGGGGCTCACTGACACATTTGTCAGGGAAGCCTGTCATTGTGGACTGAGGCTTCAGCTCTGGTCAAAGTGGCTTTGGCTACGGACAGAACACTTGTGGTCTCTACAGCCAACAGGCAGCTCGCCATTCCTGGGTGTCAACTGGTTTCCTCTCTGTGACCCCTGACCCCTCGAGAGTCAGGGAAATGAGCCAACATCCTCTGACACCTTGTTTTCAGTGATATGTTTACCACATGTATACTGATATTTATTTGTGGCTTTTGAGTGTGCGTTCACAATAATAATCCATCTCTCACTCTACCTTCTCCATCAGTCTCCTCAGGGATGATTGACAGCTGCTCCTTTTGAAAGACCCAGAATGCCTGTGGTGCTGGTGGGCGGTCCACCTTCTTACCAACATGTTGTACCTCTTGCCCTGACCTACTCATGGCTGCTTCTGCTCTTCCATGCTGCCTTTGGTCAGAAACCTGCCAAGCTGCCCCTGATCAGCCGGAAGCCCTTCATTGCAGCCTGGAACGCCCCGCTGGACTTGTGTACCATCAAATACAACATCTCAGCCAACCTGGACCGTCTTTTCCACATCCACGGAAGCCCACGTGCAGACTGGACGGGGCAGAATGTCACCATCTTCTACGCCAACAGGCTGGGTTACTACCCTCACTACACCCCCCAGGGCACCGCTGTGCATGGCGGCCTGCCGCAGAACAGCAGCCTGGACCTGCACCTGATGAAGGCCTACCAGGACATCAACCACTTCATCCCCGCAGAAGACTACCGTGGCCTAGCTGTCATTGACTGGGAGTTCTGGCGACCACAGTGGAGCCGAAACTGGCACAAGAAGGACATTTATCGTCAGAAGTCGAGGGAGCTGACAGCCAGAGCGTATGTGAACGTGACGGCAGCTCAGGTGGAGGAGCTGGCACGACGGCGGTTTGAGAAAAGTGCCAGGGCTTTTATGCAAAAGACTATCCAGCTGGGAACACGTCTTCGCCCCAATGGCCTCTGGGGTTTCTACCTCTACCCTGACTGCCACAACTACAACCTGCATGATCAGAACTACACAGGTTACTGCCCCCTGCTGGAGAGGCTGAGGAACGATGAACTTGTGTGGTTGTGGAACAGCAGCACAGCACTTTTCCCTTCTGTGGCTATCAGGAAAAGTCACACCAACAGCATCAGCAACCTGCAATTCTCCCAGCACAGGATCAGGGAGTCGCTTCGCATCGCCTCGCTGACCTCAAAGGAGTACGACCTTCCCACCTATGTGTACCTGAGGCTGGGATACAGGGACGAGGCCCTGGCTTTCCTCACTGCGGTTAGCTTTCCTTTACTATTGTTTGTCACAATAAACATCACCTTAGCAATTTTATTTTGAAGTGATAGTGAACTCTTTAGTCATGGGAAAATGTGCCCATAAAAAATAAAAATTTAAATAATAATAAATATAAATAATACATAAAATGAAATACCTCGCACTTAGGTGTATTCTTCTTTAGTTGTTTCTGTGAGTTGTGACCTACTCTACGTACCTGCTGTTTGTTTCCTGCAGAAAGACCTGGTCCACACCATTGGGGAAAGTGCTGCTCTCGGTGCTGCTGGATTCGTCATCTGGGGCGACCTTAACTTGACCTCATCCAGGGTAGGTGACCTCTGCCTGTGGTCACTCATTTCTGCTGAAAAAGAAAATGAAACAAAGATGGAGGTTTTTCTTGTTCATGACTCAGGGGACACTTTAAGTCATAGGCTGTTTTGACTGTAAACATTTCCCTGTTACAGTCAGACTGTGTTCCTTTAAAGTTTCTAGACTTGTTGGATGCCATACAAACCACCGCAGTAATTAGCCAGACAACAGAATGTTGACATCATGTGGTTCCTGTGTATTGTGAAAACACTTTTGACACATTTTTTTATGGCCAACTATGATTATGCCTGCAGTCAAATGTGATCTAAACTTGACTGCATTTGGTTCATCTTCAATCTTCTAAATATTTTTAGTCTAGGATCTGTTGTTTTTAAGAGTCTCCTCGTGGAGTCATCACTGACTTTAACTGTAATGTGTTTCTTCGTATTCACAGACAAACTGCAGCAAAGTGAAGGCCTTCCTGAGCCACCGCCTGGGTCAGTACATCCTCAATGTGACCAGAGCTGCCGAGGTCTGCAGCGACTTCCTGTGCCAGGGGAATGGGCGCTGCATCCGCCGTGACCCCCACGCCCCACATTACCTCCACCTGAACAAACGCAGCTACAGCATACGTTCCACCGGCAACGGTGACTTTGCTGTGACAGGGTGGCACTCGCAACACGATCTCCAGCTGCTGACCAAGAGGTTTCGCTGCCACTGCTATGAGGGTCACGAGGGCGAGAGCTGCGACAGCATCAATGAAGTGAGGGAGGACGACGAGCCGTGGACAGAGGGGGAGGACAACGAGCAGGAGAAGAGAAGGACAGAGTGGGAGTACGAGCAGGAAGAACAGAGGGACGCAACAGACAATAAGACTTCCCACAGCAGATCAGGACCTGAAACCTTATTTGTGATGCTGTTGTTGAACCTATTAACAGTAAAAATGGTTTATTGATGGACTCTGTTAAGGAGTCACATCATTACAGTGAATGTGTTCATAGTTTTTACCATTGATATCCACCCACTTCCAGAGGGTTTAGACGGCAGGGCTGGTGTTCGGCTCAGATGTTTGCTGCTGTGCAGTGGGTAAAGAAGACAACTCACAGAACTGTTTACCTTTAACGCAGTAGTGCCTGAACTGAGTATATAATACTCAAAGATGCAATACCAACACTGCGAGATACTGCAGTACCGTGCAAAAACTGAATCTAAAAGAACATCTACAGCCAGTGCTAAATCGAGCCGGTTTCGTCTATCTTTTAGTACTTACGACGTGGCGACATCTAGTGGTGAAATATGTAGTACAATTTTTTTTAAAAACCCTTAAGGTGCCACTTATATGTCGAGCTAATCTTTGCACTTTCCAACATGCAGTTAACTCAAGTTATTATCATAACAAGGCTTTTATTTCGATTAACATAGGCTAACGAATAATTCTTTAAGGCCTGGAGCATATTTCCAATTTTAACAAATAATATGATGATATTTTAAATTATAGTATTTGGCTTTAAATGGCTGGGTAACCTCAGAAATTTTAACAAACACCCTATTATTAAAACATTCTTGAAAAGTACTGTAAGGCCTGAGATAAAGGGCAACTGACCGTGGTTTTACGGTCTCTTTACAGATGTAGCAGTAAGAACAGTATGAGTGTAGAACATGAGTTCATGTACTGTGGCCTAGATCTTCCAATGAAATGGTGTTCCTTCGAACCCTAGCACAGATCACAGCTGCAGCTGAAGATATTGTTGAAAGCTGAATGTTAGAAAATAGCGAGGGGCTGCATTTTGCACAGAACATTTTGACCAGAGAACGTTTGGGCGACTGTTTTGCAGGAAGAGTACGTAAACAGCCATAAAACCTGAATCTGCACCGCCACTTTGATAAGTAATGTTGGTTATGGTTAACGTAACCGTCGTACTTTTACTCTGCTACCTGAGTCACGGTCAGCAGGCGAATCGCTTCTAAAACAAGGCAGCTTGACTTCCCAGAATTCATCTCATTCACTGTGGTCTGGACTGAACAGCTCGAACGTCTGTTTCTGCAAAGTTATTCAAAGCAGTGGTCCCCAAACAGAATCACCCGTTACTGTGGACCGGTAATACTGCTACAATTTTCAAATTTCAACATAAAATACCTTTTAGAGTTTAAACGGTTATTATCAGTCTGAATGACGTATTGTTTTGAAAGTTTGTCAGATTACCTTTTAATGAATAAAGTAAAGGGATATGACTGGATCATTTTTCAATGGAGTAAATCAGTAAAACTGAAGTACATTTTTACTTATTTACTATTATAAAACACAAATATCTGACTCTCCTGCATGTGTGGGATATTTGAAATATATCAACGTTAGAGTCTTTGTTGCTTGAATTACAAACTGGATTTCACTGAAGGCCGTGTGGATTTTAAGGAAAACTTTAAGCTATGAAAATGTTTTAATAGCACAGAAAAAATGTTAACAAGTCGAGGTTTGTCCACAGTGGCAGCTCACAGAGAGGTTCACTCGGCTGCAGCAGTTATGAAGCAGCCGGAGGAAACCAGAGGTACTACAATGTCAGAGACGGTCTGACCTAGAGAATAAATGTGTCTTTTATTTTTGCCGTGTTTGTATAAAAGTACAGAATATCAGGTATATTTTTCATATACAATATTTTAGTTTATTTTACTTTATCTCAACTTGACATATGAACAGCTTTTGAAAGCGTTTGAAAAACACCGGAACTGAGAATATGGCACATAACTTTAACCTGATTTTAGGATGAAGTGGTTTTGTGTTTAAGATTTATAACTAGCCTTAAAGGTATATACTGTAGTTTTCTTTATTTCTTTTAATACCTAGTATTTTTTAAAGGCGTGCATGAGCATGGTGCAAAGCCAAAGATGTGTTTTCTTAACCCGAGAAAGAATAAATATGAGTTAAAAAAACCCAATAAAATACGTTTTAATATGTTGAAGCTTCTGCATTTTTTAATCTATTGTTTGTGTGGCATTTAAAATAGTTTGTTCATCCAAATAATTCAGTAAAGGTTGTTCTTAAATCCATTTCTAACATGTTTGAGCAACTAGCACAAGATTTTACATTTTTAAAATTATATTTGTGATTGTGCCTACACAGTCAACATTTAGTAGAGTAGAAAACTTTAATTTGTCACCACAAACACGGACGCGAAAATGTGGTTTTAAAAAATTAATAATAAATTAACTAAATAAAAACGATACAAAACAATTGTTGCGTCATGTCCGCAGACTTTCCTTCTGTACCACTGTGGTTTTTCGTGCTTTTCAGGATAAGGATTTCAGAGAAAGTCTTGCCAACCCTTTTAGAACATTCAGGAAGCACAGCAAGACTCAACAAGAGACCATTAGTCCTTTAAGATTAACTGTCCAAAGAAGACAAAAAAAGAGGAAGAGGTGTGGGTTCAGAGATAAACCTCTTGCTTTCTTACCACAGATGACACATGGAAAATTGCTCACATTTCACAACACCGTTTTTCAACACTGATTCTACTTAACAGACGCTTCTCTTTTAATATATACAAAAACAAAGAGGAATTCAGTGATTAACTGATGAGCTGTTAGCCGTTAAGGGGACAGAAGAAGACAACCGAAGCTTTAACTGTCCCCATTTCTAAACCAAATATGAGTGAGAAGATTTGAAGTCACTCAGAGAAAATAAATAAATAAAAATAAACATACCTTTAGAATTAACACAGCAGCAAAATGGTGACAAATGTGGATCCTCTCGAAGGCTGGAGTCATGAAAATAGTGGATTTAAATGCCTCACACAAACTCATTACATTTACATTAACGCATGCGCAATAGCCGAAAATAAAGTCGGAGAAAATCGGGGAAAACGTGTCTAAACATACGCAAGAACAGAGCAAAACAACAAATATTACTGAAAAAAATACGTTCATACAAATTAATACAAACTAAAAACAAGTGGTGAGAGTTCATACTAATCAAACACAGGTGAAACACGTCAGGTCAACGAAAACGACCAACTAACTCACGGCACAGGATGTAAACTAGACAAGGAAATCACACGAATCTGACATTTCAAAATAAAATAGGAAATACAATTCAAGTTAACAGGAAAAGCCTAAAGTCCGAAAAATATCAAAATAACAAAAAAAGTATTAATTAATAATATCTTAATAAAGCCTGGAGTTTCAAATAATTTTCAAATCAAATAATTAGGATGTGTTTCATTCATTTCACTCATTGTGAGTTGACAATTGTTCCTGAAAAACATGTTTGATGTGTTCCATCTGAATTTTCTCACTGTCACATTTTTATTGCACACAGAACGCCAGGTCCCAACTATGGTCTCCTTTTTTTAAAATAAACTGCATGTGAGAAGTTGCAAGTCACACTTTGATCAGATAAAATTGGCAGCAACTTTTTTTTATTTCTGTGGTATGAGGCAGCAAAAAAGTAGTGAACTTAAAGAAGAGTGACTGGTTCCGCAGTTCACTCGAGAAGGAGGAAGAACAGGTAAGAATCGATGATGACCTGCGAGATCTGCACAATTTGTGGCAACATACGTAGAATTAAATTAAGACTGATGTTTAATTTATTTAAACGAATATTTTCGTAGCGTAGATGAGCAGATATATTTGTGTTATTTGTGCTATAAATGTAAAAATATTCAGTAAATTAATTATTATTAATAATTGTTAATTTTACTCTTTAAAAAAAGAAAAGAAAAAATTTCTAAAACCATTTAGAAATTTTTGTTAATTTTACTCTTTAAAAAAAGAAAAAAGGCTAAAACCCATTTAGAAATTTTAAAATTCATTGTTGTCAGGAATAAGGTAGGACTTAACCAGTCAGTAGAAAATAATGAAAACTATAACATCAGACATTCTTTTCCACTTCTAACTAAAGTGACCAAAAATGTCTCAAACTGAAGATACATTTGGTAGAAAAGCCAGTGTCAAGTAACTCAACAGAAGTAACTTCCACATATCTTTAAAGTCATATAAGAAAATTGTAAACATCTGAAAGCTGCAGCTGATGAGTTGTGGCACCATAGATGGTAAAGGATCAATACAGGAAGTAGAAAAATTATTTCCGTATAGAAGAGGAAACCCAAAGATACAGGGAGTTGAAATGGGAAGAAAACAAGTAATAATAATAATGATAATCATAATATAATAATACAAAATATTGTCCTACAGCCTTCTGTTTTTGTTTGTCCAGAGCTGTCTCAATGGCGACGCCCCTGCTGTTTGCTCTTTCTATCTGCACCCTTGGGTGTTTCGCCCCCATCCTTGCTCTGCCACCTACTGAACCTCCACTGATCGACGACCGCCCCTTCATGCCCATATGGAATGCCCCCACTGAACAGTGCAAAAACCTCAAAATCCCACTGGACACGGCAGCCTTCCAGGCAGTGACCACAACCGCAGGTCAATTCAATCAGTTCCTCACCATCTTCTACGAGGACCGTCTTGGTCTTTACCCTAAGGTCAACACACAACTACGCAAAATCTACAGAGGAGGAGTGCCCCAAAATAGCAACCTAACAGAGCACCTGGTCAAAGCCAAGAGTCAGATTGATCATTACATCTACCAAGACTCCGCTCCTGGGCTTGCTGTCATCGACTGGGAGTCCTGGCGCCCCATATGGGATCGGAACTGGGGATCAAAACGCATTTACCAACATTTATCAGTCGCCCATGCGCTACAAATGGCTCCATTTTTCCCATTCAAACAAATTACCAAACTGGCCAAAAAGCAGTTCCAAACAGCCAGCAGGCGGTTCATGGAGACAACCATCCGCCTCGGCATCAGCGAGCGTCCAAGTCACCGCTGGGGCTTCTACCTGTATCCCGACTGTTACAACTACAACTGGGACCGACCTGACTACACAGGCCAGTGTTCGGCTAAAACCCAGAAGCAGAATAACGAGCTGCTTTGGCTCTGGGAGGAGAGTACCGCTCTATACCCCTCCATCTACCTCCACACTTCTCTGAGGAACTCCCCCAAAGCTGCTCTGTACGTGCGCAACCGCATCCAGGAGGCGATCAGGGTGGCAGCGCTGCCCAAACACCCGTACACCATGCCGATTTATGTTTATTCTAGACCGCTGTACAGGGATCAGACCGAGAAGTTCCTGAGTCTGGTAGGAAAATGACCATTTCCTTAAATATTCACACGGTGTAAGTTGAGTTTTAGGACCAGAGGGGTCACTGGTATCTTTACTGAGGAGGTACCATATGTCTACAAGACTGCTGGTTAGTAATCGAAGACAATATGTATAACGTTCTGTTTTAATTTAAAAATATATTCTTAAGGTAGTATTATAAAAAATTAGCCTAATCCCTTTTTTATTTTATTTTTTACAAATTAATATTGAGAAATTTGAATTAAAATTTAAATATAAACATATATGGTGTCTTCACATTATATTGAGTAGTTATTATATTTCTGTTTTCTTTTTACAATATAGAAGGACCTGGTGAGTACTGTGGGGGAGTCGGCAGCTCTGGGAGCCTCGGGGGTCGTAATGTGGGGAGGAAGTAAAGACTACAACAACAAGGTAACCAACAAACTGTCCAGATCAAGTATCTGATGTGTTAGATTCTGTGTGACATGTAGATGTAGAAAAACAGGAACGCACTTGACCACCGTGGCTCAGCAAATACTTTCCACGGAGGAACTAGGTGACACTGAATAATAAACATCTCTGCTCACAGCAGACTGGAGCAGGTTTCTCACCGTCTTACATGTACATTTGTAATTAATCTTCACCTTTTTGGTAGAACACAAAAATACAGGGTGACTTGGACTTGATTCTCACCACAAGTCAGAACTCACATATTATACATAAGTACCTGTAAGTCACCTACACCAGTACTTCTCAAATACTGGGGCGGGCCCCCATGGGGGGAGGCGCCGTGAACTGCAACAGGTGGGGGGTGGGGTGGGGTCTTCCTATGGAATATGGCATGCATAAGGACATAAGTGAACCACTGCTGTAAGGCTTGAATGATAACAAGGCTCCAGTCACTAGGTGGCAGCAACTCATACAGTGGTTTGTACAGATAAAAATATACGTTATATGTTATCAGGTTCTCAATAGTATTTCAGTTCATGGGGGTGTGAATCCAGGGGACGGGCGGCAGGGTGTGAAAACGTTTCTGTCCCCTAGGGGGTATATGTTATCAGGTTCTCATTAGTATTATAGTTCATGGGGGTGTGAATCCGGGGGACGGGCGGCAGTTTCTGTCCCCTAGGGGGTACGCCTGGGAGCCACAGTGAAGGGCAAAGAATTCCCCAAAAAACTGCTCAGTCAGGACGATGAGAGACGGCGACGTAACCATGAAACGTCGTGAACCCGAGGACCCTCACTCCACAGTGAGAATAACGCCACTCATTTTGTCATATCCACTTATTCTTTCAGGCTGCCTGTACTTCACTGTCTGAGTACCTGGTGTCGACCTTTGACCCTTACATTGCCAACGTGACAGCCGCCGCCAAACTCTGCAGCCACGTCCTGTGTCAAGGGAAGGGCCGCTGCCTCAGGAAGGACTACAACTCCACCCATTATCTGCATCTGAACCCTGAACACTTCAGCATCGTACGCACCAGCGGGGAGTACGTGGCTGTGGGTCTGCCCTCGACCGCCGACCTCCAGTGCTGGGCTGAGCACTTCACCTGTCAGTGCTACGCCGGGATGATCTGTTCTCCAAAACTACAATACCCGACTATGATCAGAATGATTTCAGTCTGAGCTGTGCCTAAAGCCGCACCGTTGATACGGATATGAGCAGAGAAAATGCTGCAGTATTTCAGATTAATAATTGAATGTATGTCCGACACTTTAACAAGTCTGTGTTTAAAAAAAAACAACGTGCTTTTTGCTCTGTTTCTCTGTGCTTTTAATATAGAAACTGCTTTTATTCAGCCTGATATTTGAATAATTATATAAAATCTGTTAGAATCGTTACGTTTTTTCCTCCGATAATGAAAACCTGATGACGCAATGCCTGGGTTTACCCAACTGATCTGTGATTTAAAAATCGTTTAGGGGATAAACAGCTGTACATTAAAGTAAAAGTCACTAGATGGCAGCATTGCAGCTCATTTTATTAATCTATTCTAATAATCAGATGATTGTAGGCAGAATGCTGGTGCCAGCAACTCACACAGTGGTTTGTACAAATAAATAAATACATATTACCAGGCCTATATCGGAGTCGGTTGATATATGTTTGGACAATATCGGCATATCAGATATCTGCAATAAGTTAATATCGGACATCCCTAAAAAAACATGTAACCAGTTATTAAAGTATTAAAAAAAAGGAGAAATATTTTTTGTTTTTTGTTAACTTTTACTTATTGTTTATTTTGCTGGTTTTAAAATGTTATATGATGACTCAGACAGGAAGTTCTGTCTGTTGATGAAAACACAGTTAACAGAGATCACACCTTTACTTATCTGTGACTGAGTCTTCACTGACAGAAGACAGAGGTTGATGTCAGTGCTTCAGTCCTGTCATGTCCTTCATCAGTCATGTGACTTCCTCAGCCTGGTCCATTCTGATAACTGCTGACAACGTTCAAACTCTCACTGCATGCGTGTTGGGGCAGAGGATTCAAACATGATCAACATCCTGTCCACAGAACGTCCTGGTCCGGGAGCTTCCACAGATATCCTCCTCTGGGCAGAAGGCTCCCATCCAAAAAGACACCATGACGTCCCGGTGAAAAACACAACACCTCAGGGCTGCAGCATCCGCAGCTCTGACATGTTTCCACAAGTGTACCTGCCTGTACTGTTAGAGTATTTAAGGACGTGGTATTTCAACTCCAGCAGAAGACGATCAAGGCTAGTGTTTATAAGGAAAGGGGGTAATAATAATGTCATGACTAACTGAGGGGACAGTTTCACTGACAGCAAGTTGACTCTACAAAGAAGGTAGGTGTCAAACCAATGATTTTTTATTGAGTTCAAAGGTGTTTTGCATTAGTTTGGCTGAACTGTTAGAGTATTCTTCACGATGAACACAACTGGTGTTTAACTGGATTTACAAGTTAACAAGTTTCCTAAAATCCTAAACATAATCCTAAACATATCATGTGACCTTCAGAACACAACTGGTGTTTAACTGGATTTAGAAGTTAACAAGTTTCCTAAAATCCACCTGAACATATCATGTGACCTTCGCATGTAAAACTTTGTGATGTTTTCACTACAGCACTTCATAAATCACTCGAAAAGTTTTCACCTTGAAAAATGCTAAAAAACGGAGAAAGTTTTACAAGACGTCAAAGATTTGAAGTAAAGTGTGGTAAATTGTTTTCGGAGAAAGTTTTACAAGGTCCGTGACATCTGTGTGATTCATCGTTGACGTTGTAGTATTTGTGTGGTGGTGTTTATTTATTAAGTGAAATTAGGACAAATAATTAAAAAATCCTCCTTTATTTTCTTGAATGTTATCAGTCCAATTACTTTTTATTGCATGATTGCTTCATTTATTTCTGGGACTTGGAATCGTTTTGTTTCTTTTTACTGCTAAGAGATCTCAATCTTTACGATCAGCTGATAAAATCAGACTTACGTTGTGGCGAAAAAACAATCAATTATACACCTCCAGTCACAAATAGTCTGGGCAAGCTGTGGTACACGAAAAAACATTTTTTGAAACCATGTAAATATTCAAAACCCTCAACTGGTCAACGTTGTGTGATCGTGTCATGTGATCTGACAAAAAGACATGATTGATGTGAGCGGCGACGTCTGATAACGGCATGTAACAACGGCTCTTCACGCTAACCCTAAAACTTAGTTTTGTTGCCTGTTTTTCGTCTGCTTTATCGGAGCCTGAAGGCACAGCAACGCTGAGGTCGTATTTCATCATCCTGCAGCAACAGGAAAACAATTATCAGGCCAACCCTAACCTCCAGGATAATGAACCCACATAAATCTTTCTAATGTCATTGGAGAACCAGCGATCGAGATCACGATAACTCTGCAGACTTCATGTCTTAACTTGAAGTGACCGCTCATCACGCTGGATTTTCTTACCAAACTGTTGCACCAATAAAGAAAATAATATGTATTGGACTACAGGTCCAAGGTCTAAACTCCTGTCTGAACATATCGGTCAGCTGATGTTATCGAACATCACTATTAACTTTTTTGTTTTGTATTATTTTTGTTTTCTTTCTTTAAAGTTTTTCTTCTCTTTCTCTCAGAGAGACGACGTCACCGTCAAAATGGACGGACACATATTCTGTATCTTGGCCACTGCAGTGACCTTGGTGGCCTCAGGTGGCGCTTCAACCACGACAGACCCTCCTATCGTCCAAGGAAAACCCTTCGTTTTTATGTGGAACGCCCCGACTGAACTTTGTGAAGTCCGTTTTGGCATGCCCCTTGACCTTTCCTACTTTGACCTAATCAGCAGCACGCTCAAGTCTGCCACCAACCAGAAAATCTCCATATTCTACACCGACCGTTTTGGGATTTTCCCCTACGTGGATGAAGAAACCGGGGAGGTCTATGATGACGGTCTACCACAGCTGGTGGACATGAAGGAGCACCACGAGCTGGCCGAAGATGACATCGAATACTACATTCCTTTTGACCAGCCCGGACTTGCCGTGCTGGACTTCGAGGAGTGGCGTCCACAGTGGGTCAGAAACTGGGGGAGCAAAGACATCTACAGGGACTTTTCTGTTGAACTGGTGAAGAAGAAATTCCCCATGTTGTCTGAGGAGCAGGCAGAAGATAAAGCAAAGTTGGTGTTTGAAGGTGCAGCCAAGAAGTACTTCAACCGCTCCATTGGCCTTGGAAAGAAGATGAGGCCCAAAAGACTGTGGGGGTACTACCTGTACCCCGACTGCTACAACTACGACTACAACCAGGACATGGAGGGCTACACCGGAGAGTGTCCTGAGATCGAGCAGGAGAGGAACAATGACCTGATGTGGCTCTGGAAAGAGTCCACCGCTCTGTTTCCATCCATCTACCTGGAGCTGGTTCTCAGAGACACCGTGAAGGCGCACCTTTTTGTTCGCCATCGAATCCGTGAATCCATCCGGGTGTCGATGCTCCCCAACAGCTCCTACTCCATCCCTATCTATCCCTACATCCGCCCGGTGTACAAGGACAGCACGGACGACTACATGTCAGAGGTCAGTCACAGCTGGGGTTTTAGCTCATTAGCTCTTTAGCGTTGGCTCCACGTGGAACAGTTTGTATCATTTGTGAAGATGGCAGAAACCTTCATCATTAGTTTATTTTCTTTCTTCTTTTTTTGCAGTTCGATTTGGTGAACACCATCGGAGAAGCTGCAGCTCTGGGCGCTGCGGGCGTCATTTCCTGGGGAGATATGAACGTCACAGACACCGAGGTATATTGTACAGATGATTTCACAAATGTTTTTGTTGGTTTTTACCCCACTACGATGACACACGTCACATTCTGCAGGATACCTGCCTTGACGCTCGACGCCACCTGGAGCACGTCATGAACCGGTACATTGTGAACATCACGAAGGCCGCGGAGCTCTGCAGCCAGGCCATCTGCAGGAGTCAGGGTCGATGTGTGAGGAAATACTGGGATGATGACGTCTACCTCCACCTGGACCCACGACGTTACAGAATTCAACAGTTTCGCCGCGGCGGGCGATTCGCCGTCATTGGTGGGCTTTCGATGGATGACGTCAATTGGTTCGATCGGCATTTTGACTGTATGTGCTTCAGCAGAAAGCCCTGCAGATCTGTCCTCTCGTTCAATGACATCATGAACCGAGCTGTTAAGGACAATCGAGCTGCTCAGACGCCGTGCTCTCTTCTACTGCTGCTGACCCTGCTCTATCTGGAGTATGTTTTATTGTTGTAGAGCTGCAGTTGAGCTATCTGTTAACTCCATTTATAGATTTGAAACATTTCTTAATTTCCTGTAAGATGATGCCCAGAATTTCTAGTTCATTAACGAAAAAGTTTTATTCCTACGTTGATGAAGTTTGTACTGCACTGCATACTATTGTCCAACAGAGGACGCCAGAGCTCTGTATTTTTTGTTTCTGGCGCCTACCAATGGAATCTATTTCTATGAATTCTTTCCTCCTTGGTTTCCCAAACTGGCCTCTTATGTCTGCTAAAATACTGTACATCTATTTAACACTAGGGGTCACAAAAATTGTTCCTGTGAACTTTATGAAGGTTTATACCTTCTCTGTATTTTATGCCTTTCGATGCAAGTAATCTGGACGTCCATAAGAAGATGTAATATAAAATAGACCCAGAAGGGGGCAGCAGTGAAACTCTGCAAGTAAACGTCAAAGAAGTCAGACTGAGATGTTAGCAGGATTAGCTTAGCCAAGCCGTCTGGAAGGCTAACCCTCAAAATAAAATATTACATACTAACAAAGCAACAAAGCTAACATGCCACGCATTAACCCACTGCTAACATGTTACTAATGTGTTCATACTGGTTTTTGCACAACCAAGACTTGATCCTATCACGCTCGACACTAGCGTGACAATGACATGCTAGGTGTTTAAAATGGTGTGCTTTTCTTGTAAAAATGTTTTGACCAGGTTTAAAAGATTTAAATAAAACTGTTGTGTACTTAGCACCACCTTCTGGTCAGGGAAGAGGCTGGCGACCAAGAAATAGCAAAACACATTCCATTTTAACTTTGGGGTTTTTTTTCTGAATCCTAGTACTAGGATTTTAATTTGGTGGCAGGAGGAGGAAGGACAAACACAGATAAGACACAGAGATACCACTACATGTTGGTGTCCAACAGAGGACAGAGACATCTTTGTTTGTACTGTTCACACTCAGCACAACATGCTACAGTGAATGTAACAAACGGCTGAGCCTCACTGAGCCACGGATGGAAACCTGACACAAAAATATTAACAATTATATATATTTATTTTTTCATTATTTGTCCAAATTATTGACCGACGGTTTATCTGCTGCGTCACTCTTGGCGTTACTCTCAGCTGTTTCGCCTCTCACCACTGTTTCGTCACGACCCGGCCGCCGCCCCGCTAGTGGAGAACAGAGTAAGCCATTATCATGTTGCAGCATGGTCCTAACAGCAGTGAGCGTGAGTGTGAGAGTGAATAGTGCTGCACAGACAACACATGGAGACTGTGAGGTCGTCGCTTTTAGACGTGGTCTGTAAATACAGTCGTTCGCCTGCTGCCGGCTGAGCGGAGGACTCCAAACTATCAACATCAGCTTCCTTGATTACTGATTGATCAAAGATTTAGCTGCTAATTAAAGAGAGTCAATCTATTAGTGATCATGTCAAGGTCAGTTACACTGGACCGCCACTGAATGGTTAAAGGCTGAGCAATTAAATCATCTTTAATTGTGTCTTTCTTCAATTCCTGCCAGTATATCAGCATTGTCTTCAACTAAACAGGCCGAGATTTTAGTCAATTATGAGGTCATTTAGACTAGAAGATTATTTTATTTCATTACATAAACTTTTTTGTTTGTTTTGAGAAACACTACAGAATGACCTTTTGCTGAAGATATAAAAACTTCTGATGATTCTGATGGAAAGTCCTCTGTCTCATTAGTTTATCTCCAACCTCAGTGTCATTTACACTGTTTGAACTTACATTTCAACTCTTCAAGCACTGCGACCATTTTCATCCATTTTTTTTCTACTGTATTTAGAGCAGAATAAGAGAAGACTCTTTGTACTTGAACCACATTCTTTCCTAATCACCCGCTTGGCTTTGATTTGCCCTCTGGCATCAAACTTGCGTGTTGGACTCTTTTGTGAGCCAGGCTGGCGGCCCCAGTCCCCGCTCCAGTAATTAGACAGTCCCATTCATTCACAAACAATGGGACGGTGGGTACACGGAGGCTGCGCTGCTAAACAAGCTGCTCACTGACCTTCTCCTAAACGCTCCCAGGGCTGGTGTCTGGGATGAGACAGACATCCTGGAAACAAACTTAATTGCTGTGTCTGATTGGTGGTCAGGAGCCAAACTACCACGGTAACAGAACCTCGCATGTTGCTGCTTAAGGTAAATGTTGTCTGAAAAAACAAAACAAAAGGGTCAGAGCATCACAACAACGGCAGCCACTTAACTAATTGCTTGTTTAGAAACTATGTAAAAACATTACATAAACTTAAGTCGCTCTGGAGTATTAGTCGCACCAGCCAAAAAATACTGAGTAATAATGAAGAAGAAAAAAAAAGCATAAAGGTCGCTGTGGAGTAGTCAGTATGAAATTAACAAACATACATTTTCAGTGGTACAGGAGTAGCAGATACTGGTACACAAGCCTAGAGTGCCCTCTAGCGGCTGTCAGTGTGAAAATAATAAACATGTGAAATTATATATTTTAATATATGAGTCGCAACTGAGTATAAGTCGCAAACGCAGTCAAAGGATGAAAATAGTGGAACTTTTAGTCTGGAAAATACGGTAATCTTTCTCCATGGTTAATACTGGCAGTTGAACAGAAAGTGAGCGGAGCTTTAGGATTAATATAAACAGGTCCAACTATCACACCAACAGTTTTCACTCCTCGTCCATACTGTATCTGCTCCGACAGGAAACACAGGCAGCAATCATTCAGCCGAGCTGCCGTCGCCCAGAGCCAGGTTCTAATTGCATTCCTATGGACTGTACTGACAGAACTATGAGGAGGGGGAGACATGAGTGGGGGGGCGGGGGGTGAATGCCCTCGTCGAAGCATCAGTTCAGGCATTGCGATGTTCAGTCACAGCCGGTGACCTAGAAATGTTGCTCCAATCCCCAACAAAGGAAGAAGTGGGACAGTGCTACAGTCAACACCCTCCCCCATCCCCCAACCCCCCCCCAAACCCGATAAACATTTCACATCTGACTGAGGAGATAATGTGGCTCTCACACAGCACTGAGGGTCTGAAGGGTCCAGCAGGAGACCAGGCTAACACACACACACACACACACACACACCAGTGTCATTAGTACTAACAGGTGCCGTGAAACACCAGGAACTGAAGTCACGTTTGAAGATTTAAATCAGCATGTATTTAAGTTTAATCTTTAAGTTTTATTTTAAAGATTCAAAAATGTGATTTCTTCAAACGTGTGACAGTGAATAAGAGAGAGGCACAGAGAGCTGGAAACATGAATGAGTGGACAGGGTCAGAGATTCTGGACATGAAATATTCATGGGAGGCTCAACAGTGTGGCTGTTGATCAGAGCCGCTCCGTCACACAGAGGCTGGACTCCTCTGACAGAGCAGCTGATGCTGAGCGGTGCTGCATATGGATGAGAGCGACAGGGGGTGAAGTCAAATACGTGTCAACAATGAGTGTGTTTCACTGCCCGGCGTTGGACACTGGACACTGGAGACTCACAGAAGGGCTGAGAGTGGAGTGTGAATTCACCTGCGTGTCCCGGTTGTTGAATAAAGTCGTCAACAAATGTCAACGGGCGAAGCTGAAGCATTTTAACCAGGGATGTCCTCGGAAAAAAAAATTCTCAAATTTCATAAGAAACATGCAGATATGATAAATTTAAAAAAGTGCAAAAAATTCCTCATAATTTTTCAACATCTGACCAAAGTTTACATGCGAAAATAAAGTCTCCTCAGATTTAAAAAAAAAAAAAAATTCTAAAACAATTTTCAGAATGTTCCTTATTGAAACATGCAGATCAGTTGGGCAAACAATTTTCAGAATGTTCCTTATTGATGAGAAACATGCAGATCAGTTGGCTAATAATATTGGTATATTTGCTTCATTATGTAATATTGGTTTTTCCTCCGATAATGAAAATCTGATAACGCGATGCGGGTTTGGCCCAGATGATTTGACATGTCAAACTATTATACAGCTGCATATATCGGTGTCAGTTGATATCAAAATCGGAAATTAAGTGATTGGACAATATCAGCAAAACGTTAATCAAAGTTAACATCCAGAGATTTAACATTTAAAACAGTTCAAAATGGACCAGAGAGAGGAGGAGACTTGACTGATTGGGTTTGTTTACCAAACCAAACCAGATTCTGGTTTCAGTTTCCTGCCGTTTCCTGAAAAACCACAGGGTTTAAGGAGATTTGTTTGCCTCTGTGAGAAAAGGGAAAGAATTATGCAGAGTCCAAGAGGAAGTTGTCCCTCGGTGGTTGGACCCTGGGGTAAAAACTCCCCTCAGAGCTATTATTCATTGAGCATTCATTCAGTGACCCTGGATGACTACAGTAGACTGCTGCGTTTGTGAGCTGCTGGTTTATGACTGTGTATATGAAAGAAGCTTCAGTCAGAGCTGAGACGGGAGGAAGAAAATGAAAACACAAAGGCCAACGCTGATCAACAGGCCAGTACTGCTCCAGGACACGCAGTATACGCCGTTTGTTTTTGTGAATCCTAAATATTTTAAAGAGGTGAAGAACAGTGTGAACGTGGGATCAGTGAAGTGAGGTTTGACAGAAGGACAGCATCCTGAGTCTGCATATTCAAACTGCGGCTCACGGGCCACATGTCGCACAGATGCAACCTCAAAATGGTCCCAGCAGATATAACCACAATTGTCAGGTAATGATAAATATCCACAGTTGAACAGACCATGAATGCAACACTCTCAGTCATGCATCCCACAATGCATCACCAGCATCTAGAAGTGCTATTGAGTTTAAAGCAGAATATCCGTCTCTTAAAGAACGATCATTTTTAAACGACTTCAAAAGTTACGACCATAACAAAATGGACACCGGGTGTAAACGTATGAAAACATATGTTTAAATGTTTTATTCAAAGTGCCACATCACAGCGCCTCGTCGACTCCCAACGTACGCTGAACATGACACAGTCCACAGCTGCTCTCAAAGTACAGTCGACTCACCTCAGACCAACAACCAGTAAACTACAGTCACAGCTACAATTCACTTTTCATTTTCTAACACAAAAACCCGGGGATATTTTAAAACATCTCTCCATGTTAACCATTTCCTTCAAAACAACTAAAGACAAACTAATAATTATGTCTATTTTTTCCCCCCTAAAATCGTCCAACTAAACAATTTGGAGAACGTTCTAAACCTCAGTGGACTATAAAAATAAATATTAACCATGTTTTTAATTAAATTGAGGAACAGCTGTTTGTGAAATTAACACATTGAACTGAGCTCTAATGGAACACACATTCATCACAAAGTAAAAAAAAATGTCTGCAGTTAAATTATCATAGGTAATGTGAGTTAATGATAAAAAACTAGACAAATAAGAATAATGATTCTTTTTAATACTGACTGTGCTCTTTCATATTTGTATATCTTTCATATATATACATACATCTATATATATACATATATGAATATACATACATATGTGTATATATATATATATATGAAAGAAATACAACTGTCCCAGATCCCGTCTTTGTCCATCACTACATAACAACAGTCTGGATCCTGACATCCTCCTCCTCCTCCTCCTCGTCCGACAGGTCGCCCTCAACAGTGTGTGGCCACAGTAGGGTAGGTGCGGGCCGCCCTGTGGATGGTGCTGAAGGGTGAGAGCTCCAGCTCTGTTACGTTTTGCTCGTTGTCTGTGTCGCTGGTGTCGGTGGCCGGCGACGCAGGCGGCCCGCACTCTTGGCAGCAGCAGCAGCAGCAGTCCAGGAAGGCCTTGGTGAAGGGCTGGCACAGGGTGAAGAGCAGCACCGGCGCCACCGCTGACTTACAGAAGAGCAGCAGCTGGCTGACCAGGTGCAGGATGTCCAGGGCTCTCCTGGGGACACTGACGGCCATGTACGCGGTCAGGATGTTGCAGATGTTCTCCGGGATGCTGCAGAATCCATAGAGGATGGCCAGCGCCACCACGGCGCAGTTCATCTGGCTTTCCAGCTGGATTTGCTTCTTGCTGCCCCGCACGCACGAGCGCTCGGCCCGGCGGATCTTGCGAGCGGTGAGCAGCGAGCTGCAAATGGTGAACAGCGTTGGGAGGCAGAAGTAGCAACCAAAGTACCACCAGAGCCTGGCGCCGTCATAGGTGAGTCCCAGGACGTACAGGGTGTCGGGGAGGTCGGTGGAGATGCGGATCACGCAGCGCTCACAGGGGGTCACGTCAGGAGGGTCGCCGTCCTCGGTGACCAGTTGACGTATGAGGAGTTCAGGAAGTGCCAGGAGCAGAGCCCCCACCCATATGACCGTCAGCTTGGCTGTGGTGGAGACCCAGTTCTCAATCATCTCATAGTACATCTTCACGTTGGAGGCAGCTCGGAATCGATCGATGCACAAGGCGCACAGGGTGAAGGTCGTGACTCCGAGAGAAACCACCTGATGAGACAGGCAGAAGAAAACAAAAACGATCATTTCTGAATGTATCCCAACGTTTACAGTAGAATTCATGAACCAGGAGTTGGAAAACTGCAGTTTTTGGTGGAGCAAGTATTAGGATTAAATGTGTCTTTAAGAGATGAGGGCAAAGCACTGACCTCAGATCTGTGGCATGTTGGTAAATATCAGCTGTAAAATTCATTCTTATTTGGCATTTGTACTAAACAGTGCTGGGGTCGATGGTTTGATACCCAGTCTTTCTGTATAACATTTGTATGTTCTCAGCTGGTACTTCAAGATTTGTACCAGCAGAGAACATATTGGGGTTTGGGACGGGAGTCGGGGCCCACCACTACTCCAAAGAGGATTGAGTTGTACAATATGGATTGATGAATATACACATGTCAGGAATCTTGTCAGTCATGTCATTAAGTCAGTTAATCATTTGAATAGTTCTGTGGAGCATTATTGTTGTCAATCACCTTTAAATCTTTTTTTGCAATGAAAAAAAACCAAAACATTTTTTGGAAGATTCTAACTAAGGACTAACTGATCCTCCGTGAGGAAACTGGTCCGGCCTGTTCCCCTCTGTGAGAAACTCATGAAAAACATTTCATACTGTGGCCAAACATGAGGCTCCCACCTCCAGGTACGGGATGATCCTGCAGGAGAACTCTCCCAGCAGCCACTTCTTCGTCAAAGCGTGAAACACCACCAGAGGCAGACAGAAGAAAATGACAACGAAGTCCCACAGGGCCAGGTTGGCCAGCAGGGAGTTAGAGATGCTCCTCATGTAGTAGTTGTGACACACGATGCACATCACCGACAGGTTCCCGATGATCCCGACACTGAAGATGACGACGGCGAGGATCAGCACCGTGTATGCGCCGTAGGACTCCGCGTGGTTCTCCTCTTCATAGTCACTGGCGTTAAGTCCGAATGAAGGACCCGCGTCTTGCTCCTGGGCCATGGCAGAAGGCAGGTTCTCCAACACACCCGCGGCACCGTTCGACATTGTTCCAATGCGAGTCACAGTTTGGACGTTTGCACCGCGTCTCCGCCGCCGCTTGTGTCTGGTTCTCCTCGACACACCAGCTTCGCTTCTTTTCGTGCGTAAAGTTCCCACTTTGGGTGCAGCTCGGGGGCGCTCACTGCCAAAATGCGCATCATTTGTGCGCCGGTGAACCTCATCCAGCAGATGCTCAGGTGACAACACGTTGACACTTTCCGTCCATGACGCTGGTGAACTTAGCGTCCCCTCACTGGCCTCCCCACCGAACGTGCGCCATCCCTGGGTCTGCGCATTCCTTTCAGCGGCGGTGGACTTGTAATGAGGACTTAAAGTCGTCTTTGTTTTGTGCCAGTACAGATGAGCCGCCACGGCCTCGCTGCACAGCCACAGACACAGCAACTTCAGAGGTGGAGGCGGCATCGCGAGGCTCCGTCTAACCCTTGAACGTGAACCAAAGTAAACTAGAGAATAAACGGTCCATGTCCGAGCTCAACAAAACACTCCAAGAGGTGTGTGGTACTCTGTCATCGTCCTGCGTCAACAGCACTAATAAAGTAGATAACATGTTCGATTCCGGTGTCTCCAGGAGCGGCTCGGGTCTGAAGACATCACCAGAGAGATGAGACCCCAAAGACACAGTGAGTTCAAAATGTCCTGGAAACACTGGAGCAGAGCTCCATCTTATCAGCAGCAGCAGCACAGACGCCGTCCGTGATCTTAGACGGAGACGTTTCGGATCTTAAGGAAAGTTTCTCCTCATCAAGATGCATTTGAGCTGCTGGAGGTTGGTGATAAGGAGAGACCCGACCAGAGGAGAGGCAGAGCTCCGAGTGACAGCCGGGAGAGCAGTCGAGGGATGGGCGGAGGAGGAGGAGGAGGAGGATGGGAGGGAGGTCTGGGGGGGCAGAGAAAGGGATCTGTCATCTGTCAATGATGTGCAAATACTCTGAAGTACTTCTCATGACTTACACGGATTAATGTCAATTTTTTTTTTTTTTAAAAAAAGGAAAATTAATAACCGTACATGTGTATTTGTTATCAGTGAACAACGCAGGCATCGGTATCGGTACAGTTTAGTTTAGTTAAACTGAGTTATGACGTGGTAGCAACAATTCCCCAATGCATTTATTTATTTATTTCATCTGTGTGAAACTATTTTAAACTACATCAGATTCAGCCTCCATCGTCGTTAACACTGGATAAAGATAAAGATTTGAGTTTAACATTGTTAGCAGTATGCAGCTCTGCAGAATATCGAGAAATCGATACAACGGTTAGTGCAGCTTAATCGTGAACAACTGTCGCCAACAGACTGAAAATGTTGTGAACAAAATAACTAAACGTACGTGCAGAATAGTACCAATGTGCTGCAACTACATTTATAGCGACCCCTACAGGCGAGGAAAAACACTAAAGTACTTTTTCCTAAAAATATGACGTAGCATTTTCCTTTGCTTCTGCCTTTCCTTTTGGTGGCAGCACAGATGACCAACAGCCCAGATAATGATGTTACTGGACATTCAGTTTATTTAGTTCAGAAGCAGGAGTTGAACTGAGCTGCAGACACAGGTGTGGATGTTTCTCAGGATGAAATATTATAAAGGCA
>NC_024312.1:6159677-6162789 GCF_000523025.1 Cynoglossus semilaevis | reverse complement strand
CCCATAAATTCCATTTTATTCCCAGAGCCCCCCCCCCAGAGTGAACCAGTGACACACGCCCCTCTCCGCCCCCCACCTCCCACCCCCCCAAAAAAACAAACAACCTGCACAGATTTCAGGCAGGATCCTGTTCTGTCTGTGTGGAGAAGGTTCTGTTGACTTTGCTGTGGAGGACCTGGTAGCAGGTCTGTGGGTGACCATTCTCATCCTCACCACTGTAGGCTGTCAGACATAGATTCAGCCACGGACGCCCCCCTGTGGACACAAAAGGTAGAACAACAGCAAGTTCCTTCAATTGAGTGTTAAAGTAACATAACGGAACTGTTGTCAGTGCTGCCCATTACTCATGTTTAAGTTGTTTAAAGTTGGAAGTGTCTGACAGATGTACCTTTGCTGCCCTCTGGTGGACAGAGAAGAGCCATGGTTTGTTCGATGTACCTCTGAGCCTCCTGATTTACAGCTGAATCTTCTGCTGACAAGCCGAAGAACAGCTCCTGTGAGAGACACAGAAAAAAAAGAACAACAACTTTATCATATTTTTACATTTGATTATATTACAATTCATTTTCAATCCAGCACTTCTGACAGGTTCCTACGACATATTTTATATTCTCCATCTCTCTTTGATTTTTCTGGGTTGGTTTCGTGATGCATCCCAGAACAAAAGAACAAGCAGAAAACACGGTGTGACGTGGAACTCACAGCATCTCTCCACAGGAAGACGTCCAGAGTGTCGGTGGCGTCCTGCAGCTCCAGCTTCATCAGTAGGACAAACTGGAGAAGCTGAACACCTAGAGCTGCACACCAGAGTCTTAGCTGTGTTTTGTTCAACCAGCTGCACTTAAAATTATATCAAAGTAATCAAAGTGAAAATACACAACACAAGTACTACTACAATTATTCTGTGTTCTACAGGAAAGAGGAAAGAGACGCTCACTTTATGGCTGTTGTGATTGGCTCATGAAAATGATGATTTTGAAGACGACGGTAAAAACATTTTTGACAAAAATACAGAACACAGAATAACACAACCAAACATGATGACAAGCAAATCAGGTGGAGTTAATCAAATAATACAGAACACAGAATAACACAACCAATCATAATGATGAGCGGGCAAATCAGGTGGAGTTAATCAAATAAATAAATAATGTTTTTGTTTAAGTTTCCGACCAAAAGCTAAATTTTGACTATTGGCCTGAAAAAAACAAAAACAAACAAATGATGTTTTATGCGTGTCCTCCGACACCACTGTGTTTTGACAGATCTGTCTCACCTTCTGCAATAACCTTCTCATCGATCACTTCCACTTCTTCAGACGGCTCCTGCACCGTGGCTTCAGAGCATCGCTTACACCTGGAAACACCGGAGAAGAATTTGGACTAATATATATATATACACATTAGGGATGTCCAATAATATCAGCTGACCGATATTATCAGCCTGATGTTAGCATAATTATGTCTGTACGTATTCTTATGGGGTTTTAACGCATACAAATATATATATAAAAACAAAGACATTAAATGTTAACGTCAAACATTAATCATGATTTTAGCACTGAAATGATTCTTCCTGATGAGTTCATCTAAACAAACTCAACAATTTTTAGAGTGATGTCTGACCCAAAGAATTTCTTTCTGCCCCTGATCAAGAACGGAGCAGACAGGTCGAACAGAGCCAGACGTCCTTCTGACGACCTCACAGGGACGATGTTGGGATAATCTTCTGCTAACAGACACATATCCTTCAGAGTGGCACCTGGAAAAAAAACACAAAGGCGTTCAATCCTTTCCAACATGTCTCAACCAAATAAACTAATAAACCAAATGATTGTTTTTACCACTGATGAAAAGGAGCTCCGTGGGCGTCCCTCTGGCCGTGAGCTCGGCGGACATGTGAATGTTCACAGTGCAGTTTGGGTTTCCTGGCTCCAGTTGTCCGTAGAGCACCCACGGTGGCAGGCTGCAGGAACTGGTGTCTGTGCACGACTCGGAAAACAGATCTGCCACCAGCTCGTCATCAGGAACCTCCACTCTGACAAAATGGACACCAGAATTAGAATGAGTCTGTAAAACAGGTCCATGTTTGAAGGTACCAATCAATTATATCAAAATACATCTCAGGTTTTTACAGCATGAAGACATTCACATTATAAAAAAATATAAAGTTCCTTTGTTGCCATTTTAAAGACACAGTAAACCATTTGCTGACACAGCATGAGTGTGGGGCTTTTGCTCACATAGATTTGCACTTGCTGCAGTAAAGTTTCAGAGCCTGGTAGAGTCTGCGAGGTTGGTAGGATTTGAGCTGGACCCTGACGTGGTGAGTCCCACCTGGGCCAGATCGCTTCACTTGGGAGAGAGTCGTAGGCTGTGCGCTGTGGCTACAGCTCATCACTGAAGGTCATGATGGAAAAAAAAAAAGAAACACGTGTTGAGGCTGGCACTGGGAAAAACTCTTTTGCTGCAGTAAAAAGACAAATATTGCTGCAAAACCATGAAGAAAATGACAAAAGATTTTTTGGTCCAAATTTAACGATGCAACTCTCATACTGTTAGTAGCTCTTGGTAAATTTAAAATTTAAAATTGCAAGGTTTTGCGGGTGCAGATCACAGCAGAGTTACACACCTGTCATGGAGTCCACTGTGTCTTCACCTGAAAACACAATGAAACAATCAAGAACTGAAGCACATTCCATCTCAGAGAGCACGATTTTGAAACATGTCTGTAGTACACTGTTCAAGTTCCAGGTCTACTCAGTGATTCTCTACCTAGGGTCTCTGGCGGTGTGCACCACATCTCCAACATCTCAGTGTCATCGACTGACTCCTCTTGTTCTTGGAACTTTTCAAAAGTTCTACAACAGAACAAAAATAAAAATCATTAGACGTCATAAAATGAGCAGCGATATACCACGTAAACAGTAGGGATGTCCGATAATATTGGCCGAACGATGCATAATTATATAATACCTAATATTGTTTTTTTTCCCTCCAATAATGAAAACCTGATAATGCAATGCCTGGGTTTCACCAAATAATGAAAATCGTTTTGGGGATAAATGGCTGTATATTAAAGTTAAAGTCACTAGATGGCAGCATTGCAGCTC
>NC_024312.1:6129659-6159516 GCF_000523025.1 Cynoglossus semilaevis | reverse complement strand
TTGTGGCAGAACTCTGATGCCTCTGCCATAGGCTGTTCCACCGTGAAGGTGAAAGGCCAAGTGATCCTGATCCTCCAACTGGTTGCTGGTTAGTCCAGGGACTTTACTGGCACCAGGAATCGCTCGCAGGTTGTAGATTCTCAGGAAGTCTCCAGGCTGATGTGACGAGACCGACGGAGAGAGAGAGAGTGGAGAAAGAACAGGAATTATTTTAATGATGGTATGAAAAAGCCGTCAAATCCGTCAGCCCGTTCTGCCTGAAAAAAAAAAACAATCTCATTATGTGCACTGTGACATTACGGGGTGCAGAAACAAACAGCTTTATGACCCGCAGGAGAACACAGCTCTCGTCTCCAATCATCTGTCCACTTAAATCCACTCGCCATCAAAAGGTGCCAGAAGCCTTTTAGCAACAACATGTGGCTCAGTGTCAAAGCTCACAGACTCAAGATGTCGCTCATTAATCACAGACCGGACCTCTGGTCCAGACACTGATGGAGCACCTGCTCTGCTTTGCCAGTCACATCCACAGCCTCATGCTGATTCCACAAACACTAGTCTAGGATGTAGTTATCTGTAACAGTTAGCATTAAAAATCTAAATGTAATCAAATAAACTAAGGTTTACTAAAAAATAATTCACATTATTCTCTTGAAAGCATCTTCCAGGACTTTTCCAGGATATTTTTTAGCTGCTACAGCATCACAGAAAGGTTATGTCTCTCTGTTATCCTAACACAGTGATAACCAGCCACACGTGTCTTCAGGTGTGACCTGTAAAAATGATCTAGTTTCAGTTGAATTGTTATAAAAACTGTTCTTTATTTACTAAAATAAAAATGATCTTGTTTCAGTTGAATTGGGAGGAAAACTGTACTTTATTTACTGATTGTAATTTGGCAGAACAATAAAATACTCATACACTAGGTGGCAGCAGATGGCTATAAAAGAAAAAAGAAAAAAAAGAGAGAAAGAGAGAGAGAGACAGCTTTTGAAGGACATCTTCATGACTTTCTTCAGTTCCTGTGAGTATATCAGTGTTGAGTTCTACTAAACAAGACTTGGTTTCAGTAAATGAATTGTGAGTAAAGAGAAACATTTTTGTAATTTAACATATGTTAAAAAATATGTTGTACATTTCATTTTGTTTTTTATAATTATTTTCCATTTGTTTTCCATGACTGAACAATGTCAGTAAACGCATGGAAGTAAACAGATGGACATTTGGAGATTTCAAAATAAGGAACAATATAACACAAAATGCTTCGTAGCCACTTCTTAAATGCTTAATCTAAACACATCGGTATTTTTCGTATCATTTTGGACCTACATACCTTAAAAAGAAATGATTTACCATTCATTCAAAAACTGAAAAAGGAAATCATTTTTCATACTCAAACCATGTTTAAGTGCTGTAAAAATCATTTTTCATACTCAAACCATGTTCATAAAGTGCTGTACGCAATGTACGTGTTTATCAGCAGATGGCGATGTTGCACCAAACCTTCTTTCAGTGTGGTGACGCAGATTAGGAGGCTGCAAAAGTACTTGGGTGTAAAACGACTTGTTTTTTTTTTCCTTTCTTTTCTTCTCTGTCAGCTTTGTCACGCTGCTGTCATGTCTTTCTCTCCTAGAGCAAAGGCTCCGGTGTTTTTATATGGTTCTGTTTAGTGAATATCAGACTCACTCACCAAACACACACACATATATATATATAGGCTGTTTAATTGCATTAGAGCCGAAGAGCAGAAGAATGTCTCAGAGCGGAATAATGTCTCAAAAAGTGAATCCCCTACAAGCTGCGGCTTTTTAAATCCATTTCTCCATTCACAGGGTGAAACTTGTGTCAGGGGCATCGTGGATTAGCGCTTAATCTCCCGAGGCCTCTGCTGCTCCTAAAAGTCCAAATGAAAAGAAGAACTCTCAGGGCTGTGACGCATCCGGCACTTTTCTACGCTTTTACTTGCCAGGAATTAACGGTTTATACACCACAAACTAGCGAATTAATAGATATTAACTCGAAATTACATGGAGGCCAAGGCGAACACCAAACTAAATCTGACACCTCTGGTCTGAGTCTCATGTTAAGAGGCTACATGTCCAATATAATGGACATAAAGTGGAGGATCATTTTTGGATATTCCTATGTAGAAAGAACTGGTGTTAGACCATCTACCTACTATGGGTAAGAAAGCGTTTAGTGTTGCATTGTACATGTAATGATATTTTGAGAATTTTAAATGTTGAATGTATAAAAGCAGGAAAAATTAGACTCACGTTTGAACTAAAGGTCTGTGCTTTTTCCTCCTAAAAACACCTAAAGATTATAATAAACATCAGGGAAATTACAGTATAATCATGCTGTCATCTGCAAAAAAAGAACAGCATATGTCTTCAAACTAAAAGCCTGTGTCAGAGCAGTTGCCTTTAACATCTTTCTAATATTAAAAAAAAAGTAAAAAGGGAAGTAGTTTCAGCTACTAAAAAAAACCTAAAGCAATAAAATCAAATACGTAAGTATCTGTCTCTTTATCTCCCCTGACAAATCGCAGCTCTGTTTTTAGGGGTTTTATCCGTCAGATCACGTTGTTTAAATCACTCCTTATTGTTGTTATGGAGTGTTGATCGTTACAACGCAAAAGCAGTGCCGCGCACATCAGCACGAGTTAAATATTTCAGAGAGCATGAAATCAATTTTATCAGCATTAAACAAATGCAATTTAGCCTCCATTCAGTCGAGGACGAAGAGCGTGTTCCTCCTCGGCATCTGTCTGAAGAACAACCAACCAAAGTCACCGTCAGGTTGCAGCTCCGAGTGCTGTCTTACACGTGTGTTCTTTGTGTTGTGCATTTCTTCGGTACTTATTTTTCTTCATGAATAATAGAAGACGGTTTGTCCTGATCCTGCTGTGGATCCACGTGGTCACCGGAGAAATCCAATCCTTTCAGCAGCAGGTTAATTACTCGATCCGTTAAACAGATATAGACTTATTTTACTCCACGTAAATGAGAGTTTGATTCCCAGGTTAATAAATAGGAACTAGAACATGTGTCACACTATGCAGGAAAACTGTGGGGGCAAAGGGCGAGGTGTTGGGAAATCAAGCAGGAGTGCTGGTGTGAAACTGAACTCCCTGGTTGTTGGGTCTGTTTGGCACCAACAGAGGTTGCACTTGTGGTGCAATCTGTGGTCTGTGGAGAAGATTAGAGCCTGCGTCCTGACAATGAATCTCCTCCTCCTCCTCACAACTGTGTTCACTTAACAGGAAATAATGACAGCATGCTGCATTGAACTGTGGACTGTGCTGCAAAAAAAAAAGAAGAAGTGAGGGAACAAAAAAAAGGAAAAGAAAAATCAATGACAGGAAGGTGTGCACTTGCTTGACTGCAGCTGTTAAATTCTTCAAAAATAAGTGGCCATTAAAAAGGAAAACAGAACAGTGCTCAGGCTTTAGGAGCTAAATTAAAAGCTGACCTCTGGAGATGCACCAGATGACCATCTCACAGTAAATCACCTGTTTTTACACACGGCACAGTGTGATGTAATGTAACATGGACTGTGCCTGCCATTCACCTCATGTATACATTCAGATTCAAATGGAGGCAAAGAGTGTGAGGAGAGGTAACAGAACTAAGACCAGAGAACTTCAAACTTCAACTATCACTAAATTAGAAAACACATAGATCTATAGGAAATCCTGCTGACGGTGTGAAAAGTGGAGACTGACAGTTGAATGTGACACAATCATGTGTGTTAAAGTGCTCGATGAATCGATGACGGAGGCAACGCGTGTGAATCAAGCTCTCTCTCCTCCTCCTCCTCCTCCTCCTCCTCAGCTTTTCATCATAATGGGCTCCTTTCTCTACTAATGGTCTTCTTCTTCTTGCAAAATTCCCTGTCGATTCAGCTCAATAGTACTGATGCATCACCAGAGAAGGCGGGTAATTGGTGAAAGTATTCCTACTCCGACGTGCCTTTCGTACCCGAGTCTCAGTTTGTGACTGTGTGTGAATTGAAACGGCACTGAGGAGATACTTCTCCAATAATGGTTCAAGCTGAGCTGCATGGGGTGACGATTACACATAGATTTATCACCATCTTTGTAAAAAAAAGAATAAGAATCAGTGAGGTTTCCTTTATGCTGATGCTCGGACTGGAGAATCTCATAGATGCCACAGAATTCAAAAAACATACAGCATTAAAGGATTTCTTTTTAACAGGAAGCTCTTTTTTCCCTAAGGTTGGATAGAGGTCAACAGACATGAATATATTACTGGACGTATGAAGGTTGGATAGAGGTCAACAGACATGAAGATATTACTGGACGTATGAGTGTTCTACTGAACGAAATCAACACAAACGTTGAAGAAACAGTAAAAGTAACTTAAATGTGCCTTTTAGTCTAAACTGCTCAAAATGTTATTTCAAGTGTAACACAACATTCACAGCTTCCTAATTTGAAATACTGCTTCACCTTTGTCTACTGCAACTAATTATCTAACACACTTCCTTAAATATTCAACTCTTCAACCTCTTCACCTTCCCACTTCAATCCAAAGTCTTTTTGCTGTCTAGCCTTGCACAAAAATCACAATTCTTTTTTTTTTTAAATTCGTCCAAACAATGTCATCAACACTTGGAGTCTGGGCTGGAAAATCTTAACATCTTGACCAACACCAACACCAGCTTTTACTTCTAAAGGACCACAAAAACTCAAGATTCAAGATTTCTTTCCTTAAAGCCAAATCAGTTGTACAACAACAGATCAATGGCTTGCTGCAAAATTGTAGTCCGAGCCTCGGACTAGTAGTCTTTAAACCAGAGCTTTAGCTGTGAACTCGACCGAGGCTATTAACACCAACCATCCATCTTATAAACATCAGATACCAATAAGATCTGAGGCTGTTTTCAGCAACAAGACAAGGCTCTGGTTGAGGAGAAACAGAAAGTATTCATGGGAGTTTGTCGAGGGAGTTGTGGCACTTTGTTCAAAGACGGGAAAACAACAGATACTGAAACTACGAAGACATTTCTCCACTATTCATTTCGATACTGAAACTACGAAGACATTTCTCCTTCACTATTCGTTTTCCTTTGAACACAGCTTCACTCCTGTGTGTAAGGTCATGTTCTTAGTCCTGTTACGGTGCATAAGTGACGTTCTGTGGTGCTCTCCTTTTCTCAGCCGACTGAAACAAATGGTCCAGAGATAGAGGGAAACTTCATCGGTTGGATTTGTCTGCTGCTGAAGCTGCGTGGCTCTGACTCCGCAACACAGTTATTCCAGTTTAACACTGACAGGCAAACACACACACACTTTGGTAAGAGCTGTCAGAGCTGCACAGCTGTGTTTTCAGCTGCATGACTCTGTTTCTGAGCCACAAAGAATCTCCAAAAGGTGTAGAGAGGGAAGAAGGGAGACAGAAAGGGATGGAAAGATTGAGTGTGTGTGGCCTGTGACCTGAAGCTGCTACTTTGTGCAGCTGAGATCAAGGTATAATTTGAACTGTGGCACTGGGATTAGCGCTGCATGACTGAAGAGAGTGAATGAGAGACGTCCTGCGGTGCATATGCTGCGAGCTACGTCCCTTTTTAGATTCCTCTGTAAGCGTCTCATCCTGGTTCTTTGGTTCTCCGTCATCGTTAGTCACACACCTTTCACACCAAGTTTCCTCCTAGTCCAGTGGTTCTCAAACTGTGGTATGCGTAACACCAGTGGTACACGAGCGCTCTCTAGTGGTATGCGGGGAAAATGCATATTTTCACATTTACATTTTCAATTGACTTTGCCCGTGGGTCCCTTGTTTGGCCGCAGACCCCCATCTGTACTCCAACCAGGTTGACACACCCAAGTGATCGTCTCACAGTTTTGTTTGCCACAATCCATACATGAATGAGGAAAATACTGGGCATCGCCAACAGTACTATTATTAAACTGAAGCCGACGTCGACAGAGCTTTAAACGATGTTATTATTATTGACAGTAGAGTACAGCGTGTCTGCCCCGGGTCTTTGTCGGTCCACTGCTACTCGATTATTGCCGTCGGTGCTTCAGTGAGTTTGACTCAGTGTTTATCACTACACACACACCTGGACACAGTTTTCTCAGGATTTAGTTTTGGACACTCAGCACTGACCTTTAACTCCCTGGCGACCATCACGTGGTTATCGTAGACAAGAACATTAGCGATGAGGTTTTCCTTCTGCCTGGAGAATGAGGACGGTCCTTCAACGGAACTGCGCTCGACTATCACTCTCAACAGGGGGCGAGAACACCGGGTCCCATCCCAAACCTAAAAAAAAAAAGAAAAAACATACAGGAAAACAAAGAAATGATAAGAAAAGAAAACACACACACAGTATTTCATGTACACTACAGAAACTGTTTTTTCTGCTGCCTTATTACTGAGTTTATGATGTTTAGGGAAGACATAAAAATGATATTAAACAAAAAGATTCTCAGCACGAAGTCTGCATTTAGCAGCCAGTTGTGTATTACACAGAATGAAACAAATAAAAATAAATTCAGAGCAATGATCTGCTTCTGTTTGCACGTGTCCATGTGCAGCAGCAATCTGTTACAACTGGGCACAGCTTATTACTGCATGTCAGCGAGGGCAGCCTGGCAACAGACCAGGATTCACAGCCAAATCCTGTTCAAATGTACCAGCACTGTCAGTCTGACTGACTGCAGGAAAGCAGCCATGACTTACAGCTTCATTTCTGTTGTCAACACTGAGAAAACAAAAAATCAAATTCAACTTTCAGCCCAGTTCACACCGAGGTCACCAGACTCTGAAGTTGATTTGCTTCAGGAGAGATGAAGACTGAAGGCAAATGGCTTAATTTGTGCAAAAAGGTAGAAACACTGTTGACTCAAGAAGAAGAAGAAGAAGAAGGTTGATGTTTACATGAACCGTAGGAAGAAGAACAGAGCAAGAGAAACGAGTCAGTCTTCAAAGCAACGAGACACGTCTTGATCCTCAAAAACAAAAGACAAGCTTTTCTAATAAGACAAAAGTAATTATTTCCTCCTGACACCAAAGAGCCACCAGTGAAAATATTAGCTTCTCTTTTCGTGTCCTATTTATGACATGAAAGACGATATAATATATAATGAGTGTAGACATGTTAAAAACAGTGGGTAACCAGGTGGAGCTGCTTTATTTGATGTGTTTTATCCTTACCCTCAGTAAAGTGCAGGTGCTATCAATAACAGCTTTGGAAAGCAGTTGACAGGTCAGGTCAAAATAGGTCCTGGGTTGAACGGCAGACAGTGGGATTGTGGGAAGTGGAGGCCGGAGAGTTTGGGTGGCCGCCCACGACCGTAGCTCCTTCACGATTCGACGGTCCTCCTTATCAAAGTGGAAGTGGAGGCTGGAGGCGCGAGGTTCCACTGGGCCGCCAACTGCCCCGTCAAAGGTCACCACAGAGAAACCATGGGTGTTGAGCAACGTCATGGAGCTGTTGAAAAGCTGGGCCTGTGAAGAGATTACTGTCAAGGAAACACGGCAACTCAAGCAACATCACTCGAAGAACCCGTGTGGAATTTAAACTGCACCTTGACTCTGTGCAGGCGAATGATGTCTCCAATTTGAAAGATTTTGGGATGGTTCTCCAGCTTGTCGCAGAAAATGGTGCAAACAATCTTCAGGTTTGACTGATCTGTTATCTTCAGGCTTGAACAAAAGTCTGGGAAAACACACAAAAACATATAAGTTGGTATAAAGTTTTTGATATTATGTAAATGTCACCGTTTCAAAATTGGTACCTAAATGTGGTATTAATTATTAGTATAACTTGTTCTATATATATATATATATGTATATACATATATATATGTGTATGTATATACATATATATATATGTTATTGCCTGACTTATTTTCAAACTTTGACCAGGTTTTATGTCAACAGGTAAAAATCCAAAACGCCTCTGTCCAAGGTACTGAAAACGTCTGAAAAGTTGTTTTATACTCAACAGAAGGTTCCAACATAGTTTTTATTTACAGCATGACAACTGATATTAATAAGAAAATATTTTACTACCAATATTTATTTATTAGGGCAAATAATATATTATTTGAGATTTTTTTGGAATAATTTAACTGCCAGCTGAAGCTTTTTGAAGGTTTTACTAAAGGATGAAAATATTTAACTGCCAGCTGAAGCTTTTTGAAGTTTTTACTAAAGGATGTTAAATTCTTTTATGAATTCAATAAAAAGGCAACAAAAACTGACACACACCCGTACCTCACACACTAAAGTGAATAACTGCATTATATATTTTTGACCTCGTTATCAGTCTCAGACTGACCTGTTCCACGGCTCTTGAAGGGCTGTTTGAAGAAGACCACCACTCCGTACAGACTAACTACAGTCTGATCCTTCAGTTCGTCCAGTTTCACATACGTGTATTTGGTTACGTTTGGCCTCCTGACAACCTGGGAGTTACAGGACGTATGAGGTAAACAACAAACAGCTCAACACAACACCATTGGTTCAGCGGTGCTCGGACTCTCACCTCAGTGGAGCGCGTGGTCTTCTTCATGTTTGCTGAAGGGGATTTGGGGTCAGAAGGCGGCAACTGGCGACACACCTGATGGATGAGAACGGAGATGTGAGCTCACTTTTCATTCACACCACACCCTGCAGACAGCGCTACCGTTTTGTAGGCAGAGCAAGAAGGACTTCAGTGAAGAGAGAATCTTTTGAAGCCCAAACCAGGGTGGATGACTTTATAATGTCCAATCTTAAGAACTTTTTTTTTTTTACAAGGTAACTCAAATATAAAACTACCAATGTCCTCACATAAAGACAGGCGTCGTTTCCTGACAGCAGGAGGTGACAGGGATGGAGCGTGCGGTCCTGAGCAGCGGACGATTCCTCCACGGTGAAGCCAGAGGCCACCAACACGTCCTGTGAGAGAAAAAGCAGGAACAGTGGGAATGAATGTAATCAACGGGAACTGTGCTGTGAACTCACAACCATGGAGACAATTTTCTTACTGACCCACACCCAAATACAGTCAGACAGACGGTGATACAACAACAGCCATACAGGAAATAATACCACACTGTCTATGCAGTTTACTATGAAATAATGTTCTCAAACTGATGGCTCATTTTCATTTTGACCTTTATTGACATATATATATATTTATTTTTCCATTATGCATGTAACAAAGATGGAAATTATATGAATATGGATACTTTATCCTTAAGGGACGACAGAATGAAGCGGCAGATGTTGCGTTGGAGGAGAACCCTAAATAAGATCTTAATACAACCACCACTGGTGGAAACACAGATAGACAGTCAACTTTGTTGCACCAGCTGCTGCCCAGATGGTCAGAATCTCTCTGCAAGGCTGACAAAAAGAACGGCCTCTGCCAGGGCTCAGTGTTTAATCCAAATGGGCCAGTTAAAAACTTAGAAACAAAACAAAAGTAGGATAATCTACGCCTTATACTGTGGACCCGGTGTAGAACAGAGTTTCCGCTATGTTAATTAAATGCCAGTGGAGCGCCACTACACCAGTGCTTCGCAACTGGGGCTAAACAACCTCTCAGATGAATTAAGACCATAGGTTTAACACTTCACAATGTTAACGTTAGTGATCATCAACTTATTTTATTTGAGTGTCCGTCCCGCAGAGGTGTCTATCCAACTGACAAATACAGTTGGTGACCCCTGGTGGTCATGTGCTCAACTTAATGGCATCATCTGCTTCACCGTGGTTATGTATGGTCTGTGGTGAAACCATTATTTCTCGCTGGACGTGTTTTCATTGGAATGTCAGAGAATGACAGACATGAAGGTCGGATGTTGAGGCCAGGTGTTTTCATCAGGATCCAACACAGTGGAGAGGTGGTGAGGTGTTTTCATCAGGATCCAACACAGTAGAGAGGAGCTCTGGTAAGATTATATCTGAAGGTCCTCTGCAGGGTTGAATTTAACTAAAGTAAATAAGGTTCAACATCTCCACATCTCAGTGTTTTAGACTGAGCCTTACAGGCAGAGCTGCACTCATATGTGTGAGGTTACTGTCTTACAAACACTCTTTTACCAGAAATAACTTTTCATATCAGTGGTGAGGCTTCACTTCTTTGGCCTTGAGCCATTCACTTCAAAGACCGCAGTCTCTCTTTATATCTTCTTCTCTGAAAGGTTCACACGTTGATCTTTATTTGACTCTAATCTAGTCTTGTCCAGGTTGTTCTTTTTTGTTTTGTTTAAATAGACTCGTGTTCATGTACTTTTTTCTTGTCTTTCCTTAGGTTCACACGTTGATCTTTATTTGACTTTCCTCCTTTGTATGACATTTAGCACCTTTTCCCTTTAACATCTGTATTATTATAAGTTTGCACTTGTATAGCAGATGTGTAAAAATTGTTTCTGTGAATCATTTCACAAGATACATTGTTTGCCCATTAAATAAGTCATACTGTGACTGTAGCAACAACACACGCATGCTTGCCGTCACAGACAGACACAAACACAGTGGGAAACAAACACACTACCACAGTCTGTTAACACCTAAATTTCACAGGGAAATACAGAATTAGAATACATTCACACAACACGATCAAATGTCTGTTTGGTTTGTTTTTTTTCCCGACAAAGAGACAAATCTGAAAGAGACTAGTCTCACCAGCATCTACTGTTTAAATGTCTACACAACATCACATGTGACAGAGTGGACCTACCCCTTGATTGACAGTTTCACTGAATTCCTTAGCGAGTGCTCCCAATACAACAACGCTGATGGACATGTACTGAGACGAAGCACCGGGTGCTGGGTCCTCTGAAAAAAAACAAACAAACCCACAAACACATGCATGCATTAAGGACAAGATGAAACAGAAATACAGACTGCAGAGACAACGCATTTCTATATTGTGAAAGAGAGAAGTCGACAGATTCAGCACAGACTGGACTCAGCCTCTGCCAGATTTTGTTTATCCCTTTTTTTTTATTATGTGACTAAGGCATCAATAAGTTTCACACTGACTTCTTATTTAGTTTTTGTTCATTTTAGTCTCAGAAATGATCATTGATCAAGTCTATCACAAAAATAAGTCAATTTAACACGTTTGTCAGTTTGGGGCTCAAGGTATGGTAGAACATTGTAGCAAATTAAGAGGATTTTATGATAACAACTAGGTGTAAAAGAGAAAGTACATAATGTAATGTAATGTAATGTAATGTAATGTAATATATATATATATATATAAACTAAGAGAAAACGTATTTGTCAAGGTGTCACAAATAACCACTGTGCTCATCGTATCGTGACAGACACAGACGGAGTGGAAATTAACACAGAGGCAAATGTCACAGCCTCAGCAGGAGCTGTGGTTTACAATGGCTTTTTAATTACGCAGCTGAAAGATAAGAGAGACACAAAGACACAACACTGAAGAACACAGGCCTTGATGTTCGTTGACAATCCGGACTAGACCAATAGTTTAACAAACGCAGTCCAGATAAAGACACACAGACATACAGGGACCAGACATAGCCTTTATCACCTATTGAATAATAATAATAAAAAATAATAATAATAAAAATATATATATATATATATATATATATATAAAGCACCCTTCCTAAAAAATGAATTCCTAGCAACCTTAATTTCTTTTTTTTTCCTTTACAAATGTAGATCAGAATACTTGAGTTTTACCCTGAATGACCGTCTTTAGCATGAAGTCATCAGCAGCTACCGACACCAACGGGTCTTGAGAAATCACTTTTCCCTGCAAAAAAAAAAAAAAAAAATTGAAAAAATTTGACTCGGACTGAAGCCCTTCAGTACTGTACAGAGAGCTGTGTCAGCTGATCAAAGCTGTATTTGAAGCAGCAGTGATGAGTGCCTCTGGGAAAAGAGCTGTGAGACAGAAGATTATGATTCTGCTTTGGTTTTCATAAACATATTCCTGCAGTGTATTCATCAGGAGAATAGCCTGCCATGAAAAAAAAAGAAGATTTCCATACAGATGTGAGCAGATGGTGGCAGTTGACAGTTGAAACAAATGGCAAAAAAAAAACCAACAAAAAAAACCCAGAAAGAAATAATCGGATGTGTCTGCAGAAATTTGAAGTGAGATTTTTTTTTTAATAATTGCTTTTACTGTTAGAAAATGGATTAACTACTGTTAAGGCAAAACAGAAAATGTGGCTTTTGTCATTTTAGACAATCAAAAAAGTAATGTATTTTTTAAAAAGATTAAAATAAAAAAGGCAATGTAAGTCTGAGGTGTCTAACCTTGACTGATTTGTTGAAGCAGTCCATTGTGGTGGTGATAAGTGGAATGGGAACTTGGGACAGGTGTGCTGGTATCTGAGCACCAGCGTCAGTGCCCTCTGGTAACACGTAGAGAGGCATGGCACCAAAGTAATCTTAAAGACACAAAACAACAAGAAAAAAATCATCTGTCAACCAAGAACACCAAAAGTAGGGTTAAATATACCGATTTGGACCAAGATGGTTTCCGCAGACACTAACTGTCCTAGAAAACAGTCACACACGGACGGATGTCTCAGTATTTTAAGAGGATATTTAAATTTTTCTTGCATCTTGGATCTTGCATTTTGCTCAAAACACAAAATAGATGTTTGCCATTTTCCTGTCACGCAACATGTCACTTCCTGTCAGAGCTTGTTAGCTTGATTTTGGGCAGTCATGTCTGTCAGAGTCCCTCGATGGTACCAAGGACCGTGGAGCGGGGATGGTCTGCAAGGCAGACAAGCTGTTCCCTGTACTACTGAGTCAGCTGCTCAGTCAGGCAGAGACTACAGGTAGGAAAAATAAAATCAAATAAGCCTTTGTGATTTCAACCCCTGTGGAGAAGCTGGTGGCCTTCGTTTGAGGACAAGTGACTCATTCAGTATCAACACCTGTAAAACAGAAATAAATCTCACCTGGAAGCTTAGAAACGACAAGTGAAGCAAAAGAAATCATTCCACAGGGGGCTCTTTAGCCAAGAAAGCCTGTAATCAATTTAGCATTTTTCATGTTGAAAATATAATTATAATGGTTTAAAACATGAGCCACTTCCTTTTACTTCATGTTTTTCTTTTTATATCTCAGCTGGTTCCTTTATTTATATTAGTTTGTGTGTGTCTGTGTTTTGTTGATTTTTTATGTTTTCCTTCACTTTTACAGTAGGGACAGACATCATGGGTTGCGACGAAGAAATGGAATGGACACTGTAATAAACATTACAGAATATTCCTGACCTCATAAAGTTAGTACACCTGCAACAGATGCAAGTATATTTATATTTCAATACTATACTTGATGTGTAAGAAAATATCGAACCATATTGATAATACATCAGCATAAACTTGAAGAATGTTATATTCCTGGTCTGTTGAAAGAAGCTGCTTTTTTCTTTTCCTTTTTTTCAAAATGAAGTTATCTACGAATAAAGGCACTAAAATATGTTCCATGTTTCAATCATCAACGGGTCTTAATACATTCAGTATTTCTGAATCACAATAGGCTCTTTCTCTGCAGTAAATGATGTTTTTTATCTGAATCTGTGGAAGTCTCTCTGCAGCGGTTCTTAACCAGATAGATGAACCTTACACCAGCAGGAGAAGCTGATAAGAAAAAGCTGACATGCATTTCACTAATACTAATATCACAGCTTTTTGCAGGGATTTAAAACTCCAGCAGGATGTTGATTTCAGGAACAGTTTGAATGCATGTGTGTGGTTACTGAGTGTGACTGAGTTTTGGTTTATAAAACAGAATTCACAACAGACGTCCTGGATTACTTCAAATTGAGGCAGCAAAAATAATTAATTTGATACTGTTTTGTTCTGTTTCAGTTCAGCAGTATTTTAAGGTCTGACAACACAAGTCTGAAATTAAAATATGGCAATGTCAACATTAGTGAAAAAAAATTAAAATATGACAATGTCTACATTAGACATTCATGAAAAAACATGAGAGACGCGGTTAGAGAGCAGATTATAATTGTAATTGTTACATAACTTCAACTATTTATTCAAAAAAAGTTTCAAAATTTAAAAAAATTACATAACTTCAACTATTGATTCAAAAAAGTTTCAAAATTAAAATTTTTAAAAAAAAAAATAGCACAAAAATCTAACGTCGCAACAGGTTTGTTTATCAATTTTTGCAGAGCGACGCCGACGTCACTGTTGGCTAATGAGCCTGTTAGCATTCACACACTGTCTTACCGTAAGGAAATAACGTACAGCAACACAATAAACAAATGTCACGAATTCATACCAGTCTGTATTTTTGTGCTACAAAAAGTCACAGGAAATGAAGATAAATATGTAAATGGGAACAAACGCTGTCTGTTTTTGTGACAGAGGTATCCACGCTCCGGTAAAAACATATTGTTTAAAAGAGGTATTTATGTAGTCCTTAACAGCACACAAAACACAACATGTTATATTTTGGTAATATGTCAACCCCCTGTACACATTCGACGTTAATAATAAGATTGTACGAACTTGCTGAATGGGTTTAATTTAGACATAAACATATCTAAGCGTTGATGTAGCATTAAGCGATAAAGTACCAAAAACACAACTGTAATGAAACATTGATTTGTGGATTTTCAGCCATGTTTTTCTGAAAAACATTCTTTTCGCCTTTTATTACACAGGAGATAAACATCATCCTTCAGTACAACTGAATGCTAACAGTCGAAGCATGAAACTTACCACTGCCGAGCGACTTCCCTCGTTTCCTTTTGAAATGACAGGCCGTGGTTTTGCGCAGGCGCATGAAGAGCTTTTTGGTTTACTCTGTTACCCACAATGCTTTGGGATTTAAAGACATCCATGAAAGTTTGATTTTTTAACAGTTTTTTACTCCTTATTGGCCAGTGAAAAAAGAAACGTGGCAAATGCACACATTTGTTGCTACCTCACATAACAACGAATGTTATACTTATTTTTAAATTAATCTACTTAAACTCTTTAAGTAAGGATGTGTCTAAATGTAATCCAATGCCCACACTTGTTTACCAGTAATATCCTTGTTGACATTTTCAAAACATTAACGACAATGTCGACATGTAATTTGGTTCAACACGTTCAACATCGTTAATTGAAAAACAATCCAATAAATTTGAAATATGGGAAGTATTTAAACAGAAATTACAATATTGAAACAGATGTGTGTGTTTTAAAAGGTTATATAAAAAAATCCGTTCTCTTTTATTCACATTCAATTGACCCTCTTTCAGATATAGGAAACTGAAGTTTAATTTCTGCTGTTTTAACTTTGAACAACTAACTTCAGTAGCTGTGCTCTGAGTCATCGGTGCTGCCATATGTCGGTGCCATTATCAATGGAAACCTCAGAAACTCCAACCACCAGATTAGTGACTGTTTAATTAAACTGAAAAATGCCACACATTCACAGAGCCTGTGATTGAGAGTATAATTCTGCAGCTGTATTAACAGGGGGCACATTACTCAGCACTAATAGGTTTCTCCTGCAGAGACATATCACAGCAGCAGGCCCCAGCTTCTGCGCTGGCTTTATGTCTCTAATTAACCATCCTCTGTGGTGAACAATATCACAAATAAAGTACGTAGGTTAAGCTGTCGTCCATGTAGAAAAAAAGAAATCTTGAATTTGTAAGTGGGAAACGGCTGGAGTGTTTAATAATTTAATAATCTGGAGTATTTAGACAATTCTAAGGTAGACAGATGGATGGAAATAAATAAGCTCAGATATGTTTAAAAAATATAGCTGAGTCCCTTATTTGTCCCGCAATGTGGAAATTCAGAGTGCAAGTCTAAACAATCCACATAGATTGCCACAAAAGGTTCATTATGTATGGTTTCTCTGGGGATCGAACCCAGGACCTTCTGTATGTAAGGCAGATGTGTAAAACATCCATGATAACCACCTGTAGCTAGATAGATAGACCTTTATTTATCCCTCAGGAGTTTCCTTCTGGGAATGAAGGTATGTTGATTAATGTTGATTATGTTTAATAAATGTTTTATAAATGTCAAAATGGGCCTTAGTTTGCCCATCCCTGCTGTAGCTCATACTGGGCCAACAAAAGACACAAATATACTTTGGGGATAGATTAGATTTATCACTTGAGATTGGAAAAAAAAATACTAACAACTGTTAAAAATATCTCAAGGAAAAACTATTTGTTTTAGACAAAACAACATACTTCTAGTGTAATTTTCTCTTATTTGCTAAGTAGAAACTAACAAAATACAGAAATTAAATCAAGAAAAGTAAATGACCTTATACATATGTTTTGATGCAGACACTGCAACAACAGTGATCACTTTTGTAAAGTAACTTTACAGTAACCCCCCACAGTCGGCACAGAAACAGCACCGGTCATTGATGTCTGACATAAACCTTAGGTGAACAACTTTCTGCTGTGTCCTGCTGTGGCCCGGCTTCTATCTCCACCCAGGCTCAATTTGTGACGGCCTCAGAGTGAACGCAGAGAGGATTAACAAGCTCCAGGTGTTTCTGCTGAATGTTGACTATGCAAACAAGAAAAAAGAAAAAAAAACATCCTATGAATCTTAAGCAGGACAAGAAATACAGTACAAGCACTGTACAGTATTGACCCAAATAAAATGAAGACGGATTTGCTGGAGGTGCAGAAGGAAAAAGAAATTATTACATATCTCTCTCCTCCAGTACATAAAGCTGTTACATTTTCAGTCACGGCTTTGTCTGAGTTTCCAGGGGCCCGATGTTCCCGCAGCAGCCGCAGTGACAGGTAAGGAACCACACAATCAGTGTCTAGTAAATGAAAGACTTTTAGCTCGGTAAACCTGCCTCGGGGCTTTATAACAAAATGCTGACCATTATCACAACATGTCACTTTTGACTCCATGCAATCTCAGCACATTCTTAAAGTCATTATTCCAGACTGGACCAAAGGTGCAGCTCCGACACACTGAAGAGATGGAGTCCTGTGTAGCTGTAGCTGTAGCTGCGTGGGTGTGTGACAATGTGTTTGACAGCACCGGGGTGTCGCGTCTTGCCTCCGAGTACAGAGAGTTGGACGTGTCTCTGTCCCCAGAGCGTTGGCCAATCAGATGGTGCAAAGTCAAAGCTGCTGATAATCAGAGTACAGTGAGTCTTCGTACGCAGTCACTTGGAATGACTGTGGGGATGGTTTAATGCAGCCCGATGTTCTGCAGTCTTCAGCTCAGGATGCTGAGGGCGACGGGGGATCAATTATTCTCTGCAGTCCGGCTAAATATAGTGGTTCTATTTTTTTTATTGCCAAGACTATCGGAGGATTCGGGATTCAAATGTTCTTTATGGTCACAGTGAACATCCCTGTCAAAGTACTTATAGTACAAACGATACTATACACAAAATATAAAATATACACTAAGGCTGTACACAGTGTTCGTGCTAACATGCCTTTTGATCATATTTTAAATATTATTGTATTTTATGACTCTATAAGTCACGCTTTTTTTTTCATCCTATGGCTGGGTCTGCAACTTATATATATTAAAATATATAATTTCACATTTGTTATTTTCACACTGACAGCCGCTAGAGGGCACTCTAGGCCAGTATCTGCTACTCCTGAAAGTCACACTTTTGGCTGGTGCGACTTATACTCCGGATCAACTTATATTCCGGAAAGTACAGCATGCTTAATTTTCTTGTAGTAACATGTAATCATGTGGTAGTTGCTAAAGATGTTTTAAGAGTTCTTTGTAAGACTAATAAATTGGGACCTTGACAAAAGGGACTAAATACCATCAGTCTGTAGTCAGCTGAACTTTGTAAGACTAATAAATTGGGACCTTGATCAGTCTGTAGTCAGCTGAACCCAACTAGACCCAAAGTCTTGTGTTATTATTTTGCATTCTTCTTAAGATGGCTCTAAAAAAACACGTGGCCAAGCTAGTACAAGACTTTGTGAAGTAAATATCATCACTGATAAATCTCTAAATATAAGAATCACTAGTGAGGCAGTCAGAGTGACAGATGGGTTCGAGGTTCAGATGGGTGCAGCTCTGAGCCTCTGCTTAATTGCACTAGTGATGGACAGGTTGACAGATGAGGTCGCTCTGTGGATCACACCATTTGCAGATGACATTGCAATCTTTGTTGAAATTAGAGAGCAGGTAAAAAGAGTGTCAGAGTCATGTGTGATAGAAGAACAACAGTCAGAGTAAGAGAGAAGTTTTGCAACACAGAAGTGAGACCTGATATGATGAACAGTTTGGAGACAAAGGACAGGAGTTAAAGTTAAAGTAAAAAGGATTACAAAAGGATTGTTTTTTAGTTGCCCGTCATCCTAATCGAATCCTGCATTAGTTTAAGCTTAAGCTGCATGTGGACTTCAGCCTGGATTTTGGACAAGTCACAAGGATAAGTTAGCCAACTTAGTGGTTTGGTTGGTTTCTTGGTTGCCAACTTAGTGGTTTGGTTGGTTTCTTAAGCTAGCTTTGAAAGCCAGTGTTTTATGTTTAGCAAAATGTGTGAGGCTGGAGCAGCAGACAGTCTCGATCTCTTCTCTGTGTCGACTCATTCGAGTGGAATACAGATCGTGTTTTCACAACGCTGTGCAAACAGATGAGAGTTTGTTTGGGCCACTCCATCATAAGAATAATTACAGATGGTGAAGTGTTTTAGTCATTTAATTAGAGATGAAGCTCGTTTGTGTATGTGTGTGTGTGTGTGTGTGTTTCTCCAGTTTGATACGATCTGATGAGACGCTACTGGCCCAAACTCTGTTGCCACATGTTGCATAAGATAGAAGAGCAGCTCTGCTCGTTTTGAATTCAACCATCATCAGTCAACAGTGGAGCTGTGTTAGGAGGTCAAAATGACTGAGTGCAGTTGTTATCATTTTTAAAAAAGTGATTAAATATACTTTACATTCTTGCTTTGCAGTCCAACAACATAAACCCACTGAGGTGTTTGGAAGTCCTGGCAGAAGTTCAGTAGGGTTTTAATAACCCTGGAGTTGAGAGCTCTGAGGAAAAGAAGGAAGAGATCAGACCGGCCCTGAAGGCCACTTTGGATAATGACTATAATTGTGGTTCAGGTGCTGTAGAGGAAAAACCACCGTCCTCCATCTGCAACTGCTCAAAGGAAAAGAACAGTTCTGTTCTAAGTGTTCTAAGTGACATTCTAATCTGTTCTAATTTGTATTTGTAACTGACACAGGATTGCATCATTTTCTAGAATCTCTCCGTTACATTAGAGCAGTTAGAAGGAAAACACTTCTTCACTTCTTCTCAGCCAAAAGCATCCTCTTTATTCTACTTCTGTTACAGATTGTTAGGTGAACATACTTCACATTAGTAAAGGTGTTATGTTGCTCATCCATCAGGGGTTATTCAGCTCTGCAGTATTGATTATTCAAATGTGTCGTAGCTGAACCAGACAGTCTTTGTTCAAGATGTCTGACCCTACAATGAAAAAAAAAACGGTTTTATTCAGCTCTGCAGTATTGATTGCAGTATTCAAATGTGCCGTAGCTGAACCAGACAGTCTTTGTTAAAGACATCTGACCCTACAATGAAAAAAAAAAACATTTCTAAATAGCTAAGTTCTTATAAAAAAAACCTCAACAATATCTGTTTAAAATACTTTGACTTTATTTTTTTTTACTTTGTCTTTTCCCCCTCAGAAATCTAATCCTGTCTGTAGCAGCATCCCAGAAGATGGAGTTGTATTCTTTGTAAGAACAAACTCCTCGTAGCAATATATCCTATTTTATATTTTAAAAAAGGTGGGGTGGCGCAGGGGTATTTTCCTGTATCCATGAATATAAAAAAAACCACTACCCGACAGGAGTGGAGAAAAAGGTTTCCCTAGAACCTACAGTTAACCTGCAGGGAACAGTTTGATGTTTTTTACCACCACGTCCTCTGGGTTTTCAAGCAGTAAACTTCTCAAGTGCCCCGGTTGCATTTGCATGAATATTTCATTTTGCCGAAAAAACTTTTAAGGGATTAAGAGGCTGTGGAGTCTTCAAATCTATCATTTAAAAAAAATAAATAAAAAATACCACTTATCAAACCAGTTCAGAGCTTCTGCACATGGACCTTTACAATATGTTTCATATTCATTCCTTCTTTAATCTTCATTTGAAAAAAGAGAAACCTCATCTGAGAAATATTAGCAGCAGAGCAGAGTGATTATTTATTTTCCACTTTAAAGGTAAACTGTGTTCTGCAGTAATGCTGCCCTCTGTCTGTGTTTTCTATTTTTTTGAGGATTCTCATGGATCCCCATGTTTAATAATAGTTCATCAGCCATGCCGTTAAAGCGCGTCAGCAGTGTTCATTAGAATAGTGCCTTGGAAATCCAGTGATTTTATTCTGCTGAAACAATAGCAATTTTGACAGAGCAATTTACTCTTTGCAAAGCAACCCCTGTTGGAAGGTTAGGGAAATGCTCTTCTCATAAGTTGTTGTCACGTTGTGCTGTCAACCCAACAGCTGTGCTTCATTCAGATTCAGCAGAGAGCTGAGGTGAGATCTCTTCAGCACAGTGCTCCAGGGAGTTTCACTAAGACACAACCTCCTGAGACACAAGTGCCCTCATTACTCCGGGGACAAACACAGATTTTACAGCTTTAAGTACTGCTTTCTGCCTACTGGGACCTAAAAATTACCCTCTGCTGCAGAAGACCGTTAGGCCTCGCACTGAAGGGGATTTGAAGACTCATCCAAGCATGCGGTTAAAAATACCCTGTGGATTGTAAATTTAAGACAAAGATGGATTATACTTTTTTTATTTGGGAGCCTAAACCTAAATCCAGCAAACGCATGTTGAGAGAAGGAGGAATATTTCTGGACAAACTGTGGACACGGAGACGAACAACATGGTCTGACATTCTGGCAATGCTGAAGGTCAGGAGAGTGACGGAGCAGGAAGGAAGACACACCGGAGAGTGACTGTGACCGTAGAACAGGGTGTCAAACTCACTCACACTGTTTTCATGGAAAGAAGTAGAAGTATATTAGAAAATATTCATATTTGTTGAAATATAATTGGAAAAAACATAATGGACATAAAGTGTTTGTGCATTTTTTTACATTAAAAATCCATCAAGTGGGCCAGATTTAACCACCTAGCGGGCCAGTTTTGGCCCACGGGCTGTATGTTTGACACCTGCTGTAGACATGCAGAGAGTACCACAGCAAAGATACAAATATTACACTTATTAGAGGCTGTTAGCATCAGTGCCGCTACACAGTTTGCTCATGGACATTTGTTGTATACATTGATTTGTATATGATACGTTAACTCTTTTATTCAGAAAATCACACACTCGAACAGTCACATGGAATGACAGACAGAATGAAAAAAACAAAACAAAAACAAACTCCCGACCTCGCACTGTTTAATAACAGAGCTGTGATGAACCGTTATCTGTCTCCTGCAGTGACAGATAATGAGCTCAAAGGGTTTGTCGGTTTAAGTACCAATGTTAATCAGCAGCTTGAAGAGAAGGTAAACACACGCTCACACAGAGAGTTTATCAAATCAAACACATTCTGAAAATCTGATTAGCACTGGATCACAACATGCATTAGCTCAGCGCTATTAGCATGGTTGTGTTAGGACCCCGTTGTATGAGAGGTGGGAAAAACAGACCAACAATATGAGTAAAAATTAGCAAAAAGCAGACGTGAGTGAGGAAAAATATATATATATACCTCCCCCTCCTCCCCCCCCCCTCTAAAGAATATAATTCCTCTGTATTTGGGAGGATGAAAGTGTAGCAAAAATAGGAGCGTAAAAAATGTAATCAGGCGTGACAGCACTAATACTGTTAGCGTTATTAGCGTTAGCCAAAATAGTCACACAAGAGTTGGGATAAGACTTCTATTAATACTAATAATTAGGAAGTGATGGCACTACAGCAGCAGAGCAGTGGAGGAAGAAGTGAAGGAGTCACTGGGAGTGTCTCTGCTGCTCCGTGTGGCCGCACGCCAAGCATCAATAAAAACAAACTATTGTTGAAGTGGAAGGACTCGATGTCAGCGCCGCAGTCATGTGAGTGAAGGTATCGTGGATAATAATTTTTGATCATTATCAAGGATGTACTTTTTATGACTTATTATGATTACTCATTATCATTGGTCAAAGGGTCAAACGATACATTTGGATGGTCGTTAGTGTGAGGTTTAAATCTGTCAGGACTCTGGTTATTACCTGAAACACTGCCACCGACTCTTTTACTCCTTCTACTTTGCATTTAGTTCCTACAATAAATATACTGCTGCTTCAGCATCAGCAAAATCCAACTGGCCTGCACAGAACCCTGAAGAGAGAAAGAGTCGGTAATAAAACATGATATGCCAAAAGTTGGGACTTCTTTCCTTCATCGACGCCGTATTAGGGCCGTATTGAGAATTAAAAAGTCAAAACGTGATGAGAATAAAGCTGTAATTTTACGACAAGAAAGTCGTAAATTTAGACGATGCATTTTGGAGGAAACGGGACAAAAGTTCACAGCAATTACAACCTTTTTCTTGAAGCATTTCAACTTTAATCCCATCATTTTTATTCATTTATTTTTTAATCTCAGTGTGGCCTAATACTCTGTTGTACTCACTAACAGTGTAAGGTAAGTATTGTTAGTTGGAGTATTTCTTACTCCTAAGACCAGTGTGGATCACAAACCTATTTAACTTTTGTTGTATTGAGCAGAACAATATTCATGAACGTCAAACAGGCCGTTAAATCTTCTGCAGAAAATCCAGCCCGACTGAATCATGTGTGTCCAATCAGAAGCTCCGTGTCCTTGAGGACTTTGAGGACATTTGCCGTCCTCTCATTTGTCTTTGAAACGGAACAATTTCTGTCACGTCAGAAGAATGCACTGTAATTATTTTGACACTCAAATTGAATTGAACAACTTCTGCACGCCGACATTTTTTTTTTGCCTCCATCTCAAGACTCGTTTGAGTGTCGCACTGAGCGCTGCCCATTTATTTTCCCATTATTCCAGCTGATAAATACTTTGATGTGTGTGTGGTTTGCTGTAATGGCATGAGGGAGTCGCCGCAAAGTCACACAGAAAAGCCTGGAACATCCTGTTTTATTACCAAAGCTTTGTCTTAATGAAATATTGCGCTCATTTACTGCTCACACGATGAGCTCTGGGTAAACACTGGGATTTTTATCAAACACATTTGTCAACGTGTTTGCAACTGTCGTTAAAAAAGTACAATTATGTTAGTGAGTTGTTTTTTTTTGTCATTAACAAAACCAGGGTGGGGGGGGTCAAACTCATTTTCACCGGGGGCCACATCAGCAGTACAGTTCCCCTTGAAGGGTCGGTTGTAAATGGAAGACTGTATAGATCAGGGGTCCCCAACCCCGGGTCCACGGACCAGCACCAGTCCACAGGTGATGTGATATCGGGCCGATGTGGGACACAATTGTGAAAACAATGTACTTAAGTTTTTACTAGTTTACAGAAAATCCAGTCATATCCCTTTACTTTCTTTATTTAAAGATAATCTGGCAATATTTTAAAATAATACGTCATTCATACTGTGATACGAACAGAACTGAGTCTAAAAGATAAGATTTTTAAAGCTCCCGCGGGCCACACAAAACAGCTTGGTGGGCTGCATTTGGCCCCCGGGCCTTGAGTTTGACACATGTGCAGTAAACCATTAACTTCATCCTGCATGTTTGTGGACTGTTGTCGGCAGCTGGAATACCCGGAGAAAATGTACGCATATATTAACAGAACATGGGAATCCAACGTGCTGGAAGGCAAGAAGAGTTTTTTTTTTTTTTTTTTTTTCTTATATTAATGCTAATGATTGAATACAGATAGTGTTAAATATGCGGCTGATGTTGGAGCCTCAGGGCAGCTGCTGCGTTAACTCTAGTCATGGAGTTGAATTTGAAAGTGTAAATTAAGAACAGTTTGTTGTCTCCAACCCCCGGTGACGATGTTCACTGAGATTTTTAAATGTTGTTTTAAATCCCACCAAAAAAAAAAAAAAAAAAACTGATAAAGAAACTGCAGTATTGCTTCTGTCTCGATGCGTTAGAGGTCTACGTGATTTTTATGCACCTCGACAGGATGCTGCAGATTTACGGCGGTGTGTCAGCGTTGAGCTATGATTCAAAACATCATGTCAGTCGACAGCAGCCGACATGCGGTGAGTAACGGCTGAACTGAAAGCTCATGTGCCGTGACAGATTTAGGACAGAAACAGTAGAAGACGTCGCACGATCTGCACCGCACACAAACAAAACACGGCCTGAGAAAAACAACAGCAACAACATCAGCTGTGAGTGAATCATTATTTCCCAGAGAAGTTTTTTTTTTGGTCAAACAAAATGTCAAATATGTGGTGTGTACTGTCAACATCGGCCTCTAAAACCTGATCGACAAAGACAAGGTTTATTTGTCAAGTTACTCACACAGGGGAATTCGTCTTCTGCAGTTAACCCATACATGAAACTGACACCTCGCTGCACCTGAGGGGCACGGAAGTTTGTGACGCTCCCTTGACAAACAACAGCCTCGGCCAGTACTGGAACCAGAAACTCTTCAACTACAGGTCTTTGAACTGATTGTCCATGAACCAGTCCACGGATAAAACTCTGTTCCACCAAGACTCAGTTAAAAACAATCCATCTTTGCCTTCTTCTTCTCCTTAGGGGGCGCCACAGTCGACAACACAGTGAGTTGAGTGAGACGAGGTTTTTAGGCCAGATGCTCGTCCTTATGCAAATCCTCACCAACAGGGCTGAGAGTTAGGAGTGGGTGGAATGGAATTGGACCATAAAAATCTCACTGCTGCCACTGATGTCATTGGTGCAAATGTTTAAGAGAAGAAACTCAAAGAACATATAGAAGTCATTTTTTTTTCAATAAAAATCTCACTGCTGCCACTGATGTCTTTGGTGCAAATGTTTAAGAGAAGAATCTCAAAGAACAGGTCAGTAAAATGTCAGTAAAATGGATTGGACTCATTAATTGACTCTTCAATGATTAGAATCTGTATGTCTAAGTATCTGTGTTTGTTTCCTTTGCAAGATGTTTTTTTTCTTAAAAAAAAACTACACATGTATTTAACTCCGGCCGGCCTGCAGTCCAGATATGTCAATCAAAGAAAAAAAAGGCAGATTTGCATAAATCCAAATGACAAATGTTATAGTTGAGTGCTTTGTTTTAATTTTCACAACATCTACTGCCACAGTTTCACCCTGTCCTATAGTTCTTCCTGCTGCTGAGTGTGTCCTCATTTTAACAGCTTTTTCCTCTCGTTTTTTAGGACTCCAGTGTCCTCCTGCTGAGAGGTGTGTCTGTGCTCACCCCTAATACGACACTCAAAACACATTGTGTGTGTGTGTGTGTGTGTGTGTGTGTCATTTTCTCATTTGAACTTGTGTTGGTTCCGACTCATAAATGTTATGCAGTGTCACAGCCTCGGTGCTTGTCGATAATGAAACAGGTTTTTTTTTTCTTTGCTTTTTTATAATGTAAACTGTGCTCACTGCTGTAGCCTCGGTGCTCGACATCACTCAGCTTGTTAAAATTAGAGTTGTTGCTGCTGTGGTCTCAGCTTGGACCAGATAGAAATGGAGAAATGGTCACTCTGGTGTTACGGCTCTGTGTGTCACCGACACAGAGGGGAAACACAAAAAAAAGAAGAAAAATCCACTTTAGACTAATACATGACCGACTGATGTAACTATATTCAAAGTCTATTTTCTAAAAGGTGCATAAAAACGTCAGTATTTAATTTATGATGCCCCTTGTGTCTAAAAGTTGTTCTGGAAATAAACTTTATTTCCCTCTCGCTCCCAGTCCCACATTTACCTCGTAGGAAAAGTCCTGGAGACAATCTATATTTAGTCACTCAAATCCAGGTAGGACCACATAGTACACACCCCAGTGAGGAGTGAGTGTCTCCAGTACAGTTTTATATGTGGGGCAGCATGACTGTGCTGTCTTAAAGATCCCACTCTTTTAAACTGTGGATCTGAACTGAATTCAGTTAAACTATTCAGCATATTTGCTGTTTTTGTCTAATTATCCACACATTGCTAACCTCCACTGTAAAAGAAATAATAATGGAGGCCTTTGAATCTGAGCTGAGCTTCAACAGAGTTTAATACACACACATATAAGGAAATAGTCATGTCAGACCATCCATAAAAAACAGCTGGTTTTAGTATATTTGAGTCGCTCCGTGCATAAGCTCCGCCCTATTTTTCACATTAACTGCTTCATATAAAAATCATATATAACTCACTTAGAAAAACCAAGTGCTCCTTTATTACTAAATGTATGGCCTAAGTTTTCTATTGCCACTCCCTTCAAAACATATTTATGAGATCAGAATATATTTACTTGGGTGAAATACTGGACTTGGTCTTTCGTTGCCGTTGCCGTTGCCGTCTGGTTTCAGTCTTACACAGTGCATTTATCTGTCCACACCAGGTTCTTTCTCTCATTCCCAGTGCATCACAGCAGAACATTGATCCCCATGACACGCAGTACACCGGCACACTTCAGCGATTCTCTTCTATCCCCACTGTCCAATTTGCATTCCTTCCACCATCTGTCTGTGGAGAACAGAGAGGAGCCACAGCACCACTGGAACATGATTGGTTGACGGCACAAATCAGAAATGCACGTTCACCGTGGAGGACAGCAGAGCAACAACTCAGGTTACACTTGTCAACATTGTCCTGTTTTTGTTTTTTTTCTGTTTTTTTACTATCAAATCAGTGTCGTTTATTTCCTGATAAATGAGGATTTGACCTTATTTGTCTGGCAACTCCATCTCGATCCGTGTTTCACAAGCTTTTTTTGAGCCACGACACATATATATCATCAGGAAAAACCCCACGTCACACCACCAGACAAAACTCTCACAGAAAATATATGTAATGAAATATAATCATCTTCTGGTTTAAATGACTTTATGATTGACTAAAATCTCAGCTTGTTTAGTTGAAGACAACACTGATATACTGGCAGGAATTGAAGAAAGACACTCACAAAGATCTTCTTCAACAGCTGAATGGTTTTTTTGTTTGTTTGTTTGTTTTAATAATCATCTGCTGCCACCTAGTGGAAGATGATTTAATGGCCCTTGCCTGTCACACATTGACAAATAAAAAAAAAGAAATATTATTTGCAATAAATAAATAATAATTTTGGAAACAAATTAAGTGACATTGGATAATTTTCCGGAGTCACCGTCCTAGCAGGTCTCACTACTGTCGTATGAATCGTGTCTTTCCATCAAAGTTCTGCTCTGCTGGTGTCACACATCACCCTGACATTTATCTCCATCCACTCACCCTGCAGGGATCCTGCCTGCCTCTCCTCACCTCATGAACTATTTGGTAGGTTAGATTAGAATAAGAGACATTTGACTTCCTGTGGTGCGCAGCGACAGCGCCCCCTGCCCCCATCTCCACCCCTCCCCCCCCAGCTCCTGTAGGCTTCATAAGCATTAGGGTCTGTGGTGATCAGCACAATAAAAGAGACATTTTAAAAAATAATAAAAGAGACCAAACAGACTCCTAGTTTTATTAGCCCTGCTGCGTGACTTCATCATCATCGTCATCACTGGCCTCTGAGTGAGTTGTGTCGACTGAATATTCACTTCTCACCTGCTCAGCTACTACAGAAAGTGCGGTGTTTGCAGTTAGCTGCTGTATGATAATGACATCTGGGGCCAAAAGGAAGGGGACGGAGTTAACTCACAGCTATTAGCACCGAAGTTTTCCTTGGCTGATGTGAAGATTTCTAATTCCCACTCCGCTCTGAGTGTGCTTACAAATGACGAGGGACACGGATCCACTTCCTCCGCAGCCAAACGTAACGGTAAACTCTGCAGGTGCAGGTGGGCAATTAATCTGAACGTGTTGAAGATGGGTCAACCTGGGGGAGCAGAGGCCACTGCTAATTATAACTTCTACTGAGGATGGAGATGATGAAGAGGGCACCGCTGGACAGGGAACGAGCATGAGTGTGTGTGTGTGTGTGTTCCTGGTATAGATATATATGTGGGGACATTTTTCAGGAGTTGAGATTTAGATTAGAGTTCAGGGAATTCAGTGTTTATGTGAGATGACAACCACAACTTCCTAATAAGCTCATACTGTAGCGCGTCTACAATAAAACAATAAAACAAACAAAAAAATCTAATCTTTAAAGCAGAGGGAATAAAATCTTTTTGTGGTCTTGGGGTTTGCTGGTTCAATTGCTTCCTGTTATGATGAGCAACACCGTACGAAAATTACCCGGGCGGCTGAACACCGCACACGCCCCGGGGACGACCGTGACATGCTTCTCTTGTCAAAGTGTAAAAAAATAAAAATAAATAATAACACGTTTCCTGCCTTCATTCACACCTAAGTGTCTCCATTAGCTTCAACACGACCAGTTTGCTGAACGTGTTGGGTTTATAAATGGCTAAGACAGATGTTGACGACATACAAACTGCACATTTCACCCTCAGGTAAATGGTGGGATTTCTAAAAGAAGAACCGTGATATGAATATGAAAAAAAATGATCACGGAAAACAGATTAAAGAGATCTGCAGAGAAACATAATCTTCTCACATTAGGCAGATGAACGTCAGACGTAATGTGTCGCCAAAGGATGAGAAATGGAACTAAAATGTACGAGAATGACATCATGGTTCAAGTACGAGGAGAGCAGCTCAACTCAGACCAGAGTGAGTTTATGTCTGTATAACCGGGGAGCGTTTACACAGGCTCATTTCAGATTGCTTTTTTCCGCTTTAGGTAATTTTTTTTCCCCCTCCATTTCGCCCCCGCCCCTCCCTCCCCCATCTACCAATCGAGTATGAAGTGCAACACTCAGCACTTTAATTTCTCTGGGATTTACTCTTCCAGCTGCATATCTCTTCAAAAAATTCCCAGCTCAGCCCAGTTTAATAAAACTGCCAGTGGGATCTTTAAAAAGTGTGACTAACGAGGGCCGTTTGAAATCATCGTTGCTGAAAATGTTGTTCCTGATCAACTGCAACCACAAACTCAACTTCCTCTGGGTGTGAAGAGCATTTCTCAGCTCTTTAACTCTTCACTTTTACATCATTTCACTGCAGGAACCACGGACACAAATCATATCATCATTTTAACTTTATCCTCCTGAGAGTCGCAGCAGAGGCTGGAGTCACTACCATCACCGGGGCATTTACAGAAACAACCGTCCACACTCACATTCAACGGTCAGTTTAGAGTCAACAACTGACCAGAGTCTGTGAGTTTTTGACTGTTTTAAAAGTCGGTGTACGTGGAGAAAAAAAAGGACAAACTGCATCTACATTCATTACCATTAGACTAATGGACGATGGATAAAAGAATGAAAAAAAAGGACAAACTGCATCTACATCCATTACCATTAGACTAATGATATGACTAATAAAATTTACATAATGTTGTACCAGCTAAAGGGGGGCGGGGAGGGTGTTAGCACTGCATAACAGCAGCACCTACAGGAGATGGAGGGAAGTGAATTTGTAAATAGAAACCTAATATTGTTATATTTCTAATTTAAAATCACAGAGGTTATATATTCTTAACCAGGGGACTGCAGCCCAAACTTGGACCACTAGCGCCACCTAGAGGGACAAAAAATGATGGGATGTGGAATGTTGTGGAACGGACATGTGTAGGTACAATCCCAACACAGGGTCTACGGTCGAAAGGTCTACGATCTAGATCTGATCTGGAGGATGAGAGTTGTCGTGTAGATGCGTAAAACATCAGATCAGAATCTGTCACTATTTACTAAACAAATCTATACATTAATACCTTGGATGTGGAAGCTGTCAGTGCAGTTTCCACATCCATGGGTGTGAAGGGG
>NC_024312.1:6122869-6129601 GCF_000523025.1 Cynoglossus semilaevis | reverse complement strand
CGCGTCCTCCACTTCTCCACGTAGCCCAGAGTGTGACTGCAGCTCTGTGGCCACCTGGGACTGAAGTCAAGCCAATTAAAACCTACACACACACACACACACACACACACACAAACTGTGAAGTGACGCTGTGAGGCTAAAAATAAACATTCCTTGTGTGTCAGAACTCACGAGGAGCTGCTGCTGCTGCTGCTGCTGCTGTTGCTGTTGCTGCTGCTGCTGCTGCTGCTGTTGCTGTTACTGCTGCTGCTGCTGTTGCTGTTACTGCTGCTGCTGCTGTTGCTGTTACTGCTGCTGCTGCTGTTGCTGTTACTGCTGCTGCTGCTGTTGCTGCTGCTGCTGCTGCTGCTGTTGTTACTGATGTTACTGCTGCTGCTGCTGCTGCTGTTGCTGCTGTTACTGCTGCTGCTGCTGTTACTGCTGCTGTTACTGCTGCTGCTGCTGTTGCTGTTGCTGCTGCTGCTGCTGCTGCTGTTGCTGTTACTGCTGCTGCTGCTGTTGCTGCTGCTGTTACTGCTGCTGTTACTGCTGCTGCTGCTGTTGCTGCTGCTGCTGCTGCATGGTGAAACTAAAGTTCTCCGTTATTACACGGCCGTTATTAGGTTGAATTTGGATCCTGGTTTCAGAAAAACACACGTTATTGTCCATTTTAAAGGACCATTGCACGTGAATTCTGCTGCGACAGTAGGCGTACAGTGGTACCAGTTGACGCCACACCCAGTGGGTCGTCTCTCTGGACCTGGTTGTGTGTGGTTTTATGAAAAACGAGGGAAAACTGAGAAAAAAAATGTCATCACAACATTTTTGTTCCTCTTTTCACCGAGACAAAAAAAGTCTCGGAATCAGATTTAGATCAACAAAAACACCAGAATATACCTGTCAAAATAACTGTTGTTCAACCGGTGGTCCTCAGACCAAATGTGATCCACACAGGTACAGCATGGGACAGGTGAAAGTTTTAGTTAATAAGAATATTTCTCCTGTTTTTTAACAAATTAAAACTAATCTTGATTTCCAGCTACTACATCCACCCATAGATGGAAAACCAAAAACCCAAAACACTAGGACTAAAAATAGACCGACGTAAAATACAACATGAGCAAACTACAAAAACCCACGATGACAGAAATCTCAGGTGATTGTAGCCGTAGACTGCACTGACTGTGCACCGACTGTTTGGTTTTCTGCTTCAGTTGAACCAGTGTTCACAGGTGGAGGATCCTGCTCCGTCAGCCTAATTGGCTCCTTGATGGACACAATGTAGGTTTTCCTCATTACCCAGCACTTTCACATCGATGCTGCAGGGGGCCCCGCGGCCAATTATTCTATAAAACTTCATAATGTTTTAACAAATCTGCCTGTCATGAAGTGAAGGATGTGAAGGACAGCACATGGGTTCAATCAAGCTGCGGTGGATTCAGTAACTGTAGCATTAGCCTCTGTCTAGACATTAGAACAAACAGCAGGGTCTCTTTGGATGGATGGATGGATGGATGGATGGACGAGTGGATGGATGGTCAGGTAGATGGATGTCTCAGTCCTATCAGATTGGAGAGATGACGTCAGAGACCAGACATTGTCTGATCATGTTCATGTTCATGTTCATGTTCCGTTGTCGTGATGAACATTTCAGTCAGGAGTTTCTGGGCTGAGTTGGAGCTGCAGCTTTGTTTTCTCCTCTTTGGTTTGGTGATTGTACTGCTGGACTCCTCCCTGGGATAAATTTAATTTTGCTTGTGTTGATTATGTTGGCAGTGCCCACTCTGGAGCCGATCACTTCCTGGCACAAGCTTCCATAAACTCTAACCAGCGTGTGCTGCCAAATGTTCTGGAACAGTCTCTGGGCTGATCTGTCACATTTCAGTTTCAGACCGTTCTCCCTCAGAGCGAGGCAGACAGGACGAGTGCTGCCGGTCGGGTCTGGATGGAGGCTTAAGATGAGACTTTCTGACAGACTGACCAGAGGTCAGCCATAATCAGCCACGGAGTCTGAAGTTCAGGCTGCGTTTAGTTTGTACGTTGAGCCTTTCCCACTCTGTGCCAGTGTTAACCACAGTGTTTTCCTGTATTATATAATTTGCAACAACTCTGGTAAAAAATCACAAAAAATGAAACAAAGCGGTTGACGGCTGCTCCTACACATCCTCCACCTCCACTTTAGAACATTTCTGCAGCAGGTTTTTTTTTCATCAGACTTTCTTGTCGCATCTGTTCCTTTAGATTAAGGCAAATTCAAGGTGGAAAAGTCTCGTCTTTGGACGTCTCTCTTCCCACTCTGTACCTCGTCTTCCTCCACTTTTCTTGCAGGAGACGCAGAAATATTCATTACACGCATGAGGAATTCTCTGCAGCAGCTCGTATCGATCCGGCCTCTCCTGTTCCACAGCGGGTATTGATCACACACACGGGCTGTGTATTTTTGAAAGTCCGTAATGGGGATAGCGCGTTGTGCTATGTTTCCTGCAAGACTCTGGATCTCGTGATGCTAAAGGTCGGCTTACGCACAGATGGAGTTTCTCTGAACTTCTCGCTCTGCAGCAGGTTCATTCTGGGTCGGAGATCTACTGAGTTTCTCTTTGTCCAGGACAAATAACTCACATCTTATTTCTCCCTTTCTCTCTGGTTTTGAAAAGAAAATATTTTCTGTCTTGGGACACACAGTTTACAGCATAAACTCTAAGAACTTCTCTGTGACCAAGTCGTAAGATTTGGTCATAAATTAAAATCTATTAAACTATCCACCTAAAACCACTGTCTGCTGCATCAATACTACAGTATTTATATTGTAGTGGTTCAAGTTTCAAGTTTCAAAATTTAAATCATCAACATTTAGGTGCGGGCCGGTTTTGGGTGGGGTTCGTGGTTCATTAGGTAGCCCCCGAACCTGAAGTTTGAGACCCCTGGCTCAGAGTATGCATGGAACCATGGGACTCCAGTGATGATCTACTCTCCAGTTCTTGTCTTGGTCAAATCAACCCAAAGGTGACAGTGACGTGTGAAACATTCCTTTTATTACAAATAGATCATTTGTATAAAAACTAGCATGCTTCAGGTCAACGGTTGCATTTACACGATTCACAAAAGCTACGGTTCATTTCGCCGAAACAGTGATGGACCGACTCCATGATGCAATGACATGAGACAATAATCAGGAATTTCCACAAATATATTTTTTTGGTTTTTTTGTTTGAATGTACATTTAGAATAACAACAAATATTTTTGATCTCCACAATTTTTTTTTTTTTTACCTTTCAACTTTTCAACGTTACCCACAATTTTTTTTTTTTTTACCTTTCAAGTTTTCAACGTTACCTGTTGTTTTCCTCTTCTTCTTCTTCTTCTTCTTCTTCTTCATGGCCTCTTCAAATGATTGTGTTTGTTTAGTGTTTGAAGGTTTGAGTGCTGCTCAAGATCCAACCAGTTTTTTTTTGGTTCATTTACTTTGTCGCTCCGTTGCTCAGTTTGTCAAAGCACCTGACTTCCTGTTTAGGAAGGCCTCGTTCAGGGGGTGTGCGCCCTCACATGGCGTGGTTTGTGTAGCTGACGTAGGTTGTTTTTGCTGGTGGCACTGTGTGGAGAAGAAACATCATCAGAAGAGGAAAAAGGAATGGAAAAATAAACAGTGAAAATGCACTTCTCCTCTGAACACAAAGTGATGAGCTTTAGCCTTCAGCTAATCTGAGGAGCTAAGGCTAAAGGACAGACTGTTTTTGTAAGATTGTGGCAGGGGAAGGACGCCTCCGCCAGGGAACCTGTGATGAGTAAAGAGTTCAACATTTCTGCTGACACAGGAACATTTTTTTAAGCGTAGCTTTTAACATTTAACACAACAAATCACAGCAAAACAATTTCAGATTCACTTGAACCTGAATCATTTCAGAGGCCATGGAAAAAAAAAAAAGAAATCGAAGTCTCAAAATCGAGTTTCTCAAAACTCGTAGATGAAACAAAAAAACAAGGTTCAATGTAAACTAAAAAACACTATTATTTTCCATTAAATCTTATTATATCAGTGGTTCTCAATTTATTTTCTCATGCCCCCCCTTGAGGACAGAAATGTTTTCACGCCCTCCCTGAATTGAAATACTATTGAGAACCTGATAACATGTACAAACCACTGTATGAGGTGCTGCCACCTAGTGACTGGAGGCTTGTTATCATTCAGCAGTGGTACACTTATGTCCAGCGTGCCATATTCCACTGAACGCCCCTCACGCCCCCCCCTGGTACCGCACCGTGCCACCGCCAGGGGGCCCCGCCCCACTATTGAATTTCCGTTTCGATGTCCTGCCTTCTAACCAACAAACGTAGCTCTGATTGGCCTTTGACCTCTTTGCTCCTCCTGTGTCCCATGACAGATTTTTAAATTATTTTGTTTTTCAGTTAATTTTGTCACTAAGTCTCACATTTTCATCTTAGTAAAAAAAGGGTCACAGGAAAAATGAACACAACATTCTTCAGTTCAGCCACACACTGGCTCTGATGATGACAAATGTGTGCACAACAGGTAGAAGGACACCCGGCGTGTCTTCATCTGTCCATCCATCCGTCCATCAGTCCATCCGTCTTTCTCTACTCACCAGCGGCCTCCACGCCCTCACACAGCTCCGTCTTCACCTCGCCGTTGGGTCGCTCGGCTGCCAACTGCGACAGCTTGCTGGTCATTGTGGCGGCGGTGACGATGGCCTTGAAGCTGCGCTTGTGTTTGGGAACGTTCTGCTCAGGATGAAAGATAATCATGTAGACCTTTGGCATGTAGAGCATTCCCAGAGAGACGGAGGCGCTGAGGCTGAGGGAGACGGTCAACGTGGCCGTCTGGATGTACATCTGAGGAGGAAACGGAGGAACAGGAGGGTCAGAGGACACCAGATGACAAACGCCGTTAGAAAATGACAGACGCCGTTAGAAATGCAGCTGAAATGGACGTCGACTGAGAATCAAACAATCGCTTCATAAATTATAATTTAAAAGACCTTGTTTACTCAAAAAGCTCGCTGGTCGACAAGGTCAATTATTACAAGCGACTTATTTACGCTTAAAGTAAATCAACGACCACAAGTGGGGAAGAACCGTAAAGGCTTTTCAAAATAAAATGTCAACCTAAAATGGCATGCTTGTCTCCCAAATTGTGTTAAAAAAATCATTTGTTGTGAGAAAAAAAAACAAAACGAAATTGACTTCAGTTTATGCATACAGAATGAAAGAAAGAAGATCAGTCGTATTTTTTACATCTTTTCACTTTCTTGTATTTTCTTGTATTTTTTTACAAGTCCAGGTTTTTTGTGTTAAGTGAAAACACATATGTGAATGTACTGACATGTATAAATATATCAGACTATCTATCGTTTCCCATGAAGCTGAAGGGACTTTGTGTGGGTTGCTACATTTGGGCTTGTTTTTACTCAACCTTGTTGCTCGTTTTTCCTCACAAGATCTGGCAACACAGCCCGGCTCGTTCAAAACACACAGACTACCCAGCCAATAAATGGATGGCCAGCAGCTGCTGTCAAAAGTATTTGGGAACAGCAATTAATCCTGAGTTGGCACTGATATGACAAAAAAATGGAGTAAAGCTGACAAAAAGTAATATGTTTTTTTTTTTGATATCATTTGAACAGAATGTGATTCAAAAAAAAAGAGAAGCAGAAGAAAAATTGTTGTGATTACAATTTTTAGTTTTCTGTAAAAAAAAAAAAAGAATTCCAGAGTGATTGATGGCTCCAGACAGTAGGACAGGAGAGGTTCTGCTGCTCAGAGTCGGCGGCGACGCCTCTAGACCAGATGGAGTCAGTGGACTGACAGTCAGAGCTGTGACAGAGCCGAGATGAGGATCACACATCGGCGCCCACTGTGGGTGAAATCATCTGTGTTCTCTCAGCCGTGACGGAAAATAAAAGATTAAAGTTTTTCTTTGTTGGGAACGAGATCCAACTTTCTGCAGCGGGAGGAGGAACAAATGCAGCCTCAGATCATTTGTTAGAGAAACAGAACGTCAGGGTTCAAAGCCCGACGATTCTCGCTCGCTCCACCGCCGCCGCTCCACCGTGCTGTGCTCAACTGGGCGGCAACGACCTCCGTTTCCTCCCCCAGCTCTGCAGCATCTGTCGTGACACACCTGTGCACATGTTCTATCACCACGGCGTCACCATGGCAACTGGATGGTGCTAGCAAATGCCCCGGGTTAATAGCCCGCAGACTAAGAGTCAAAACAATCGTCATCCTCTGCAGGGCCGACAAAAAGGAGAGGAGTTTCAGTGACAGACGGCGACCTGAGGCCGTCGGGAGGTCAAGACAACAACTGCTGTGATTTAGGCAACAGACCAAAGGAATCATTATGAAAATGAATGACAGGCGGTCGAGCATCAAGTCATTTCAAGGCCTGGGAGGAAAAAACAAAAACCCACTCAGGTCATTAGTGCGAGGTCTGTCATTTATGGTGAAAGAACTGTGGATTGGAGTCAAAGTCAAAGGCACAAGGAGGAGACGAACAGAAAGGACGTCGGTGTTCAAGTATCAGGTACTGATAACCAGGTCACATCATTGATCTCAGTTTCTAAGCTATGACAAAAAGATAGAAAGTGGAGAAAGTAGAATTGATGGTCATTGTGCTCTCGCCTTGAAATGCAATAAAAATTTTAAATGATTCATTTCATTTCACAAAATAATTAGATTAAAAAAAGTTAATCACAAACGGTCCCTCGTCCACCGCAAGGGTTACGTTCCAAGACATC
>NC_024312.1:6108271-6120495 GCF_000523025.1 Cynoglossus semilaevis | reverse complement strand
AAATTGACTTCAGTTTATGCATACAGAATGAAAGAAAGAAGATCAGTCGTATTTTTTACATCTTTTCACTTTCTTGTATTTTCTTGTATTTTTTTACAAGTCCAGGTTTTTTGTGTTAAGTGAAAACACATATGTGAATGTACTGACATGTATAAATATATCAGACTATCTATCGTTTCCCATGAAGCTGAAGGGACTTTGTGTGGGTTGCTACATTTGGGCTTGTTTTTACTCAACCTTGTTGCTCGTTTTTCCTCACAAGATCTGGCAACACAGCCCGGCTCGTTCAAAACACACAGACTACCCAGCCAATAAATGGATGGCCAGCAGCTGCTGTCAAAAGTATTTGGGAACAGCAATTAATCCTGAGTTGGCACTGATATGACAAAAAAAAAAATGGAGTAAAGCTGACAAAAAGTAATATGTTTTTTTTTTTGATATCATTTGAACAGAATGTGATTCAAAAAAAAAGAGAAGCAGAAGAAAAATTGTTGTGATTACAATTTTTAGTTTTCTGTAAAAAAAAAAAAAGAATTCCAGAGTGATTGATGGCTCCAGACAGTAGGACAGGAGAGGTTCTGCTGCTCAGAGTCGGCGGCGACGCCTCTAGACCAGATGGAGTCAGTGGACTGACAGTCAGAGCTGTGACAGAGCCGAGATGAGGATCACACATCGGCGCCCACTGTGGGTGAAATCATCTGTGTTCTCTCAGCCGTGACGGAAAATAAAAGATTAAAGTTTTTCTTTGTTGGGAACGAGATCCAACTTTCTGCAGCGGGAGGAGGAACAAATGCAGCCTCAGATCATTTGTTAGAGAAACAGAACGTCAGGGTTCAAAGCCCGACGATTCTCGCTCGCTCCACCGCCGCCGCTCCACCGTGCTGTGCTCAACTGGGCGGCAACGACCTCCGTTTCCTCCCCCAGCTCTGCAGCATCTGTCGTGACACACCTGTGCACATGTTCTATCACCACGGCGTCACCATGGCAACTGGATGGTGCTAGCAAATGCCCCGGGTTAATAGCCCCCAGACTAAGAGTCAAAACAATCGTCATCCTCTGCAGGGCCGACAAAAAGGAGAGGAGTTTCAGTGACAGACGGCGACCTGAGGCCGCCGGGAGGTCAAGACAACAACTGCTGTGATTTAGGCAACAGACCAAAGGAATCATTATGAAAATGAATGACAGGCGGTCGAGCATCAAGTCATTTCAAGGCCTGGGAGGAAAAAACAAAAACCCACTCAGGTCATTAGTGCGAGGTCTGTCATTTATGGTGAAAGAACTGTGGATTGGAGTCAAAGTCAAAGGCACAAGGAGGAGACGAACAGAAAGGACGTCGGTGTTCAAGTATCAGGTACTGATAACCAGGTCACATCATTGATCTCAGTTTCTAAGCTATGACAAAAAGATAGAAAGTGGAGAAAGTAGAATTGATGGTCATTGTGCTCTCGCCTTGAAATGCAATAAAAATTTTAAATGATTCATTTCATTTCACAAAATAATTAGATTAAAAAAAGTTAATCACAAACGGTCCCTCGTCCACCGCAAGGGTTACGTTCCAAGACATCGCATGCAATAGTAGAAGTAGAATACGTTCCAAGACATCGCATGCAATAGTTATTTTATTATTAATGTATATATTAACCCTTTACGAGGTATCGTAGGGCATGAAATATGGCAAAAAAAGTTTCAAAAGTTTGAAAACGTATTAACGTATATATTAACCCTTTACGAGAAAAGTTTGAAAACAAAACTTTCACAAATATCGTTTACTCGTACGTACAGGTTATTTCTTGCAGTACTGTCACAAAATGTCTTAATTTTTTAGGCTATTTTAGGCTATTAAATAAATAATGTTAAAATATATTTATATACCACAAAAACCCACGATAGAGCATAAAATCTGGAATACAAGAATACATTCAAAATATTTAAAACCTGCAGCAACGGACAACTCTATACATTTTCAGAGGCCGGTTTTGTGCACTCTTTAATGTCGACTTTCCAGACAAGGGTTGACTCAGATTTTACAAGTCTTCCCTCTTACCTACTCCGACTTTTTCAAAGTCCTTTCCGTCTTCGAGGGTTCAGAGAAACCTTCCTCTGAACATGAAATGAAAATATAATACTTCTACTGTGACAGTAATGGATGACAGACAGCACCAGCGCCGCTCTTATCGACTTCCCCTCGACAGCTCTGAGGCTCCAGCAGCTGAGACGCGGAGTGAAGCTTTGGAAGAGCAGCAGGAGTAACTGGCAGGAACTGCAGATTCCTGGCACAAGGCAGAGCGTAGGCTCACCTGAAGGGGCAGATTTAAATGTGACTCCGCCGCTGCGCTGTCGCAGAATAACAATGATCCCCTCATTTAAAACGAATGCATCTGTTTGGACTGAAGGAGAAAAGGTGACGAAGCAGGTCAAAAAAAACAAAAAAACGCTGAGTGGTGAGAAATAAAATGTCCAGTCAGCGTTCTATATAAATTCTTGGGAGGAGCAGAGGTCTGACACTCTCTGTGAACCTGGTCTTTTTCTAATTAAATCAAAAATATTCCACTTCAGATGCCCCTTTTAAAAGTTCATCAAATTCCAGATTTATCTCATCTGAAAATGTAAAATACAGCCTGCCACAGGTGGTGCATTGTGGGGTTTTGTTGTTTTTTGTTTTTGTCACAGACAAATCCCTTCAGTGCGACGTGGCTGCGGGCGCTGATAATAACACGAACAGAACCACTGTTGGCATATTAATATGATAAAGTAGCTCATCAGCTGAGGTCAGAGGAGCTGGACTCCTGAGGGGCAGCTGCAGTGGGAGGACGCGGCACGTAGATCTTCTCTGGAATATCACAGCCTGCAGTAAAACACGTCATTTTGTACAGAAACAGCCGGACTTTGTCAACGCAGACACTGTTGTGTTGAAAATCACAATCCTGTTGATGTTTCTTGGTGATCTTCGTCTATGATTACGTTCCAAGACCGGCCGCGACAGGCGTTAAACCGCAAAGTAGAGACGCGATAGTTATTATATTATTTACGTATATATTAACCCTTTAGGGGCATCGTAGGGCATATATGATGCGATATATGGCAAAACGGCATCGTAGGGCATATATGATGCGATACATGGCAAAACACTTAACGAAACTTTTACAAATCTCGTTTAACCGCACATACAAGTTATTTCTTGTGATACCCTGTTACAAAATGTCTTTAATTTAATTAATTTAATTTTCTTACTATTTTTCAGTAGTTAGTTTTTCTTCCTAGGCTAGAAAATGCTTATTTTATCATGAAAATAATGAAAATATTGGAATTTTTTTTTTATATAAATCGCAAAACCCATGATAGAGCGAAAAATCTGCAATACAAGAATACATTTTAAAATAATTAAAAACCTGCGATTCACTGAGGGCACTACAGCCAAACTGCAACTGGACGACTGTCTTCTGTGTTTTCACTGAAAAACACAAACATTTTGGACGTTCTCAACGGAAAGGTCTGGGGATCACTGTAGTCAGTATTTTTGGAGGAGAGCTCCGTGAGTGGCTCCCCCTGGCTGCTCCCCGCAGATATGATAATGAGAAAAATCCTCCATCTGTTTGTTCACTTGAATCTGCCTCAAAAAAAAAAACATGGTTGGAATCTGTTAAATTTATTTCTGCTCTAATTGGCCGTTTTGTTGCGAGGCCGTTCTGCTGCAGCGACCGTTGACTGAAACCAATCAGTCGTTAATCAGAGCTCTGCTCAAGGGCGTTAACCACAGCATTGAACTAGCACAACCTGTTGACTGTGTTTAGTATTAATATTTGAAACTATAAACAATCAAAAATGTATATCGTTGACAATGAGTTTTTCTGCCACGTCTGTTTCTTAATTGATATTTAAGTATGGCTCATTATGTGACAGATATGTAGTTATGTCATATCCATGTCACGGATCATTAAGAAAAATTAAAACCTAATGAAATAGAAAAGCTGTGACACCAGAGTATCAGTTGCATCAGTCACAAAATAAATTGTCGTAATGAGTAAAAAAGATCTAGTCTATATTGTTGTTGTTGTTTTTTTTGTATTTAACATTTTTTTCACAAGAATCAAATAGTGATGTTTAATCTGGAAAGACTTTTCTAGTACACCTCAAGAAAACATATATAAGTCGCCCCAGAGTATAAGTCACACCAGTGCCCTCTAGCGGCTATCAGTGTGAAAATATCGAATATGAGAAATAATATATTTTTAAATATATAAGTCGCACCTGATTATGTCACTAAATATTTTTTAATATATAAGTCACACCTGTTTATGTCACCAACCAGCCAAAGGAAGAAAAAAACTATGACTTATAGTTCGGAAAATGCGGTAATCGTAATTTTTTAATATAGCTGTAGCAGCACCCAGCTGTCACGAGTGCTGACGGTGCCCTCCTGTGGTCGTACATAGTATAACATTTTTAATATATAAGTCGCAGGACTTGCCAGGTTACTAACAATAAATCGTGTCTTATAGTCTTGAAAAATTAAGTATTTAATATTTGTCACATGTTAAAATTAAAATGAGCGTTGAGGAAGATTTGAAACAAAAACCTACATAACTGAGTCACTCAGTCTTATGACCTTTAAAATGTAATGTGCAGTGCCACACTGTATGACATGTTCACTGATGCAACAAATTCAAAACTGTTGCACAAGAGACAAGAATCTGACGTCTCTTCAACGGGAAGATTCATTTCATGGTCAAAATAAAAAAAAGAATCAACCAGAGATGATGTGTTGCTGCAGACAACCAGATTATACTTGTGCCAAAGAATGACACTTTTTGGTTACGTTTAGTTCTACTGAAAATAATAGGTGGTCAATCAAGAGATGAAAATGTCACTCACCCTCTCGGCGGACTGTGCAGTCCCAAAGAAGATGGGGATGAAGGCCAGCCAGATGATGCAGGTGGTGTACATGGTAAATCCAATGGGTTTGGCTTCGTTAAAGGTCTCTGGCACGCCTCGTGTTTTGATGGCGTAAACAGTGCATGTGACCATCAGGAGGATGCTGTATCCCAGAGAGCAGATGAGCGACAGGTCAGAGATGTCACACTTTAACACGCCCCTGGCATTCTCAGGATCCTGCGTACGCTGCTCTCCATAATCGATGAAGGTGTGTGGGGGGTCGACGGTGAACCACATGAAGACACCCAGCAGCTGAACGCAGATGAGTGAGAAGGTGATGACCAGTTGGGATGCAGGTGAGATGAAGCGCGGTGCCGTCACTGCCTTCTTGCCCTGCTCGAAGATGCGGTGGATGCGGTTGGTCTTGGTGAGCAGCGCGGCGTAGCTGAAGCACATGCCCAGGCCGAGGAAAATGCGTCGGAAAGAGCAGACCACGATGTCGGGCGCGGCGATCATGGGGAAGGTGACGATGTAACACAGGAAGATACCTGTCAACAGAACGTAGCTCATCTCCCGCCCAGAGGCGCGCACGATCGGGGTGTCGTGGTAACGCACGAAAGTGACAATGACAAAGGTGGTGGCAATAATACCCAGGACGGAGATGAAGACAGGCACCAGAGCCCAGGGCGAGTGCCACTCCAGCTTGATGATAGGAATAGGCTGGCAGCCGGTACGGTTCTGGTCCGGTCTCATCTCATAAGGGCACAGCTCACATGTGAACTCGGTGGCCTGGAAGTGGTAGCCCTCACAGCGCTCACAGTGCCAACAGCAAGGCACACCTTTGACCACCTTCTTCCTCTCGCCCGTCGTACAGGGAAGACTGCAGACGGAGGACGGTACGGAGGTGCTGTCGGTGTTCCACTGCAGCGCCTCCATCTGGGCGGATCACAAACAGCAGCGTTACAGTAGATCGTTAAAAAGGACAGATACGTGTGGTGTGTCAACAGTGTTTCCCAACTGTCTTTGTTTTCTCACCAAACACAAATCTCACAAAAAGTATCTGTAATGAAATATAATCATCAATTAGTTTAAATGACTTTATGATTGACTAAAATCTCAGCCTGTTTAGTTGAAGACAACGCTGATATACTGACAGGAACTGAAGAAAGACACTCACAAAGATCTTCTTTAACAGCTCTGATTCTCTTTTTTTTAGTTTTCATACCCATCTACTGCCACCTAGGGGATGAGTATTTAAACGCGCTGCCTGTCACACTAACAAAGAAACAATATTTGCAACATGTAAATAGTATTTTTAGCCCAATTAAGTGAAATTGGGTAATTTTCCGAGGCACATTAGTGTGCCACGGCACAGAGGTTGGGAATCACTGCTTCACATCATGTCTACTGTCCACTGACTCACACTGACGAACATCATGTCTACTGTCCACTGACTCAGCACAGTGAGAAAAAGCAGTACTTGAGCTTAAGATATTTTTCACCCAATTCTTGAAGATTTTTTGATTCAAACATTTTTGTTTTTAATTAAAGTCATTTATGAAATAATAAAACATAGGTTTGTGTGGGACTGTACACTCATTTATCCATGTTGATACACATTATACGTCGTATCCTCACATAGAGATGCAGCTGATTGGTCCATTGTCCAATGACCTTGTACTCGGCCGTCGACCTGTTGTTTATCTGATACTGGAAGATGTCGTAGCGCCCGGGGGCGTCGCCGTTCTCGTTAAAGATGACTGGAGTTCCTGCACTTCCTGTGGGAAAAAAAATATGCAAAAATGTGTCTCAGTGTTTCTGTGACAACCAGGACGAACTTTTTCATAAACTAAAAACTAAAACTTGATTCAGGATAAAAAAAAGTGTTTAAAAAAAATCAATTGTTTTATCAAGAATTAACTGGAAACTGAAACTCAACCTGGAGCTTCATTAAAATTAACCAAGCCTTCTGAGCTGGAGCGAGAGTGAATTATTACAGTGATTATATAAGAAGACCGTGTGGCGGGATTAGAGAAGAGCTGAAACTGGAGGGATCGTAAAAGCGTCAGGGAAAAGCAGAAGCAATAAACTCAGGGTAGAAATTGTGATCAACCTGCCCACGGGCCAAAACAGGAAGACTGGAAATCACAGAGTCTTTATCAGAACCAGAGTGGATTCTGGGTTAGAAAACAGAAGTGAGGTCAGTGGTGAGACGTTAGAGGTCAGAGGTCAGAGGTCAGGGCAGACGATGGGTTGGTGTGTTAGAGGTCAGAGGTCAGAGGTCAGAGCAGACGATGGGTTGGTGTGAAAAGCTCTGCTCACTTTCTGTTCAGCTGCTGTTAACAAGCAGGTAGTTCATACTAGAAGGATTGACTTTATCTTCATTTGATCTAATGTCAGTTTGAAGACTAATAATGTAAAAAATATTAGCAACAAAAACAAGTTCAGAACATGGCCACATCTGGACTGCTGATTCAAAATGCAAAATGCGAGTCTTTGCAACCCACACAGGCCGCCACTAGAGGCACCATTAGTGATATGTAGTCCCTCTGGGGCTCGAACAAAGGACCTCCTGCGTAAGGCAAACGTGACAACCGCTACACTATGATGATATCTGTAGATTGACAGCAGTCAGGACGCAGCGGACATTTTTAATTCAAGAAGCGTCTGGACTGCAGGCAGGACAGTCAGACACAGGTTTATTATAAAGCCTTTGAAATACAAGACACTGTATGAAAAGGTGTGTGTGTGTGTGTGTGTGTGTCTCCTCCATTGTACATTCACCAAGTGTATATGTAGTAATCAATTATTTTCTTCAGTCCAGTGTCAACCATCTCCCCTCTGGGATCAGTGAAGTATTTTTGATCCTGACTCCTGAAGTGAGTAACATCTTAAATGTAACCAAGCAGAGAATATGAGCCCTCCAGGGCATCTGCTCTTTGGCATAAAAATAACATTGGCCTGTCATTTGCAGTCTCGTAGAATCCCAGTTTATCGACAACCGCTGTATTCATTGCATCATCATTCAGCGGTGCTGTGTTTCTACCCTGGGGGAAACTTAAAGGAGGCGAACAACAGTGTGCTGAAGTTGAGGTGGATTAGTTCTGAGCAGCTGGAGCCGAGAGGAAGAGCAGCAAATCGCAGCTAAAGAGCACGAGCGAAAACCAGAAGAAAGGAAAAAAAAAAGGAAAAAGTGATTTATAATGAAGTGAGTGGGAGGTTGTTGGATTCTGTCCTGCTCTGATTCCCTTCATCAACATCAACACAAGCATCACAAATCACATCAACGCGGAGCTGATTCACCGCTGCTCGCCCGAGGACGTAAACACTCCCTCCATCACTTCTTCCTCTGCACATTCCTCTTGATTTCACTTCAGAGAATCTGTCCAAACAACAAACAAGCCAATTATGAAAACCGGGATAACACATGCTGTCGCGCTGTCATTAAACATAATGAGACGGCCCACAGACGGAGCGCCGTGACGGAGAAACAATGCACTTTTATTACACATTACGCTGCAATGAAATCTGCATAAAACAGACCGCTGCCCTCGTACGTTCCGGTGACAGTGTGACAAAGAACACGTCGAGCCGTGTAGCCGCCCGGAAAGTACGCTTTACACGATGAGCATCAAAGGTAAAGACTGAAGACTACATCAAACAAACGATATTTCACCCAGATATAAACCACATTCTCAACAAACACCGATCAATCAGGACTTATAGTTTATAGGTCAGTTATGGTAAAAAAATATAAATATGGATATATATATATATAATATTCTTAAAAATAATAGTATTAAATCGTATATACTTTCGATTACTTCAATGTACTATAGTATTAATAATACAAATTATACTACTGGTATAATGGTAATGACACACAATTACAAACATAATATTATCAATATTATTATCATCGTCATGATTATTGTATTGTTATCGTTCTGATGATGTCATTATTGTTTAGGTACGTATGTTATTATTAGCATTTGTATTATTAGTAATATTTGTGTTAATTGGTAGTAATAGTTGTAGTACTTGTCGCAGCAACATTCAGTGAGTACTACCAGTACTACTAATACTTTTCTATTAAATACAACAACCCATTCTACCGCTCTGTATTTTATACATTTTGAAAAACTGTGAAAGAAATGAAACTGTTTGGATCCGAGGAGCGATGGTTTTGGTCTCAGGGACCACAAACACGGACCCCGTGGTCAGAGACGTTTGGCTGTGAAACACTCTTAAGTCAAGAAGGAAATATTCAGAGGAGCTGCAGCTCATTCAAGGTGAGAGGCAGCACAGGCGCTGCAGCTGCGCCGCACTGATAACCTCAGCGTCTAATGTAAGACACCGTGACCCAGAGGTTGGACCAAGGAAAGAAATATAAACATTGGTCACAGACAGATACAACTGAAGTGTTGGATGTTGGGTTTGGGGTTTTTTTTTTCTTTTTTGGTGGCTTGTAAAAAATAAATAAATAAATACAATCTCTCAGGCAGATTAGCTCCTTTCATATTCATCACTTCTCTCACCTTCTCTCACCCTCCTCCTCCCCCGCCCCACCACTGATGCCTCTCCAAAGTGTTTTTCTTCCTGCGTCTTCATGAAAAATAGGCTTTTATCGCCTCTCAGCGAGCGCCTGCTGTCCAAAATAATCAGGGGGAAACCTCCCTGATGTCCTGCCTCCTCCTCATTCGCTCCGCTGCCTTGATGGTCACGTTCAAACAGGACGCCACAACAAAGGCCTCGTGCAGATGTCTTTAGTGCAACATTAGCACAAGTGTCTCCATTAGGCTCCCGACGGGCCGCTAAAAATAAACACACAAGCAAGGGCCGCACGGCTGAGTTAGCGATTAGCCCCCTGGCCGACGTCGATGCCGAGCGCCGCTTCACCGGCCCGGGTTCACCGCATTTCATACATGGAATTATGATGGACCACGCTGCCTCGCGTACGGGGAGGTGAAGCATGAAATACGGAGGAGCAGCTCCAGTTTGATTTATGTCAAGGTTTGATGAATGTGAAGGTTCAACTGGGCCTGCAGTTCACACGTTCACACAGGGAGCCCCAAACACAGAGTGACATCAGTGTGTGTGTGTGTGTACGTGTGTGTGTGTGCCCATTTAATCCCCATACTCAGAAATGTGGGCACACTTTCCAGATTGATTTTTAGCGCCAACGCTGATGAACTCAATGCTATTGGATAAACATAAAATGATCGTAGCAACCCATGAAAACAGTTTGCCACTGGGTCACGTTCCATATTTTTGACTTTTTAAGAAACATATTTGGCCATTCTGACTTCAGCTGCCTGTGAACGCTGCTCAGCATATTTAAATAGGGTCTTACTGGAAAATATTTTCCAATGTAAACATCAACAACAAAAAAACCATGTGAGAGAAGTTCAATGACCATGACATGCAGCTCTGCATCAGGCTGAGAACTCTGAGCCCTGAGGGTAGAAAACTGGACTGATTTAATTTAATTTGTCGCTTCTGCAACTTTCAAGGATCCCAAACTTTTTTACGCCGCGACACATAATAATCTTCTAGTTTAAATTGACTGAAAATGTACTCCTGTTTAGTTGAAGACATCGTTGATATACTGGCAGGAATAAAAGAAAGACACTCACAAAGATCTTCAACGGCTCTGATTATCTTTTTTTTTCAGTTTCAATAACCATCTGCTGCCACCTAGTGGCAGATGATTTAATTGCAATAAATAATAGTTTTCAGCCCAACTAAGTGACGTTGGATAATTTTCCGTGGCACACCCCGTGATCTCTCACACCACAGAGGTTGGGAATAACTGTTCTAAAGAACCTCAAAGATCGATCGCAGCTTGGATTTTAGCAGCCGATCGTGGCTAAACCATTGTTTAATTCAAAAGGATGTATTTGACCTATGACCTTTAAACATTGCATGTCAAAACTGCAGTCACATTCGTCTGCAGCCTCTCGCTTGAATAAAGAGACTGAATAACCGCATCTTTTTTCAGGAACCTCTTTCACAGTGAATGAATAAAACAAGAAATACTTTTCACCAGGACGTTGGCTGTAATGGCCTTGGAAATAATCAGTAAATAAAGTCGATTTTTCAAGGCCTAAATGAAAAAAATTACACTTTCTCTAATTCCAGAAAAGGGAAATCGAAGTACAGTCTGAGAAGTTGTATTTAATACGATTTAAAGCTTGAATTCCATCAACAGCAGCTGGTTGTTCACAACCACCATGTTCTGCTACTTTAATGTTTCGTACAAATAATAATAATTTTTCCTATAGCGCCATCTACCTCGTTTCTAACAGCTCTTACCGTTGAAGTTAACGGAACGGACGTAGGCCAGCAGGTCTTTGCCGTCGATGTTGGCCATACGGGGACACAGTCCGGGGTTCCCGGCACAGAGCTCACGGTGCATGTGATGTAGCGCGTGGGCCACGGCGTACACGGCGTCCATGACAAACTGCACCTTCCCCTCCTGCTCGTAGGTGGAGTCACGGCCGACTTTCTCCAACCCTGGAACAGAAAGAGAGTCAAAGTTGATCGAGCAACAAAGACAGGGGTTTATAAAACCGTTACATTTCAAATTCTTAATTTTTTTTTTAATCTGTGAAAACATAAATGTTGGTTGAACCATCATTTTGAAGTCATACTACTGCAGTATTGAGTCTGATTTTTCATTCAAATTCCTGTACTCGATAAGATGTCGAAACCGGCAACCACACATCGGAAACAAAGACAGGAGCAAGACTAACAGTGAGATTTCTTCTATCGCGATAAAAGGAATTTAACCTTTAACTTTCACAGACGAGGACTTCACACCTCACCACAAAGACAGTATTTTTAAATGAAAAGCTCCGCTCACTTTCTGTTCTTCTGTCTGTGTTAACTATGCAGGAAGCTTCATTTTAATTACTCTTATTCTTTAATAATTATTTATTGATTATTTAGGTCAAGACAGTTTTGACGTGTCCTTCCACACTGGTGGAGCGACGTACCGAGAACTACCAGAAGAGGGACGTCCCCAGCCTATCTTCAAGAAGCTGGTGAAGACCCGGCTCCTCCCTGTCCTCCCACTTCCCTCTAAATATAGAACACTAGCATTCTCTCCCGGGAGACTCTATAATACATGTGTCAATCACTGTACCAGGAAACTGTGTTTTTTTTCTCTCTTTTAGTCTCTTGGGGAAAATGTCTGAGTGTAGATTACCTGACTGCACTGTAGACAAGTTAAAACTGCGAGTAAATGTTATGATATATTTAATGACAGCATGTTATTCATCAGAATCTTTTAATTGCTCCAGAAATGATTGTTATTCGACTCGAGGCTGTTCTGAGATTAAAAAAAAAAA
>NC_024312.1:6103553-6107343 GCF_000523025.1 Cynoglossus semilaevis | reverse complement strand
TAATTTTTTTTTTAATCTGTGAAAACATAAATGTTGGTTGAACCATCATTTTGAAGTCATACTACTGCAGTATTGAGTCTGATTTTTCATTCAAATTCCTGTACTCGATAAGATGTCGAAACCGGCAACCACACATCGGAAACAAAGACAGGAGCAAGACTAACAGTGAGATTTCTTCTATCGCGATAAAAGGAATTTAACCTTTAACTTTCACAGACGAGGACTTCACACCTCACCACAAAGACAGTATTTTTAAATGAAAAGCTCCGCTCACTTTCTGTTCTTCTGTCTGTGTTAACTATGCAGGAAGCTTCATTTTAATTACTCTTATTCTTTAATAATTATTTATTGATTATTTAGGTCAAGACAGTTTTGACGTGTCCTTCCACACTGGTGGAGCGACGTACCGAGAACTACCAGAAGAGGGACGTCCCCAGCCTATCTTCAAGAAGCTGGTGAAGACCCGGCTCCTCCCTGTCCTCCCACTTCCCTCTAAATATAGAACACTAGCATTCTCTCCCGGGAGACTCTATAATACATGTGTCAATCACTGTACCAGGAAACTGTGTTTTTTTTCTCTCTTTTAGTCTCTTGGGGAAAATGTCTGAGTGTAGATTACCTGACTGCACTGTAGACAAGTTAAAACTGCGAGTAAATGTTATGATATATTTAATGACAGCATGTTATTCATCAGAATCTTTTAATTGCTCCAGAAATGATTGTTATTCGACTCGAGGCTGTTCTGAGATTAAAAAAAAAAAGCAATCAAAAAACAAAACAGGCAAAAAAAGAGGGAGGAAAAACCACGACCTGGAGTGACCCCTCATCAACACACAAGACTTCTAGGAATTAATAGCCAAGAAATGAAATGAAATTTTATTTTTATTGGAGGTGGGTGGGTTGGGGGGGGGGCTTGTCCTCAGGGGGACATTCGCCGCGGCGGGGAAGACTGATTACATGTCGGTAATAAATGAGCCTTGAACGACAGGCGCAGAGTGTCGTTCACGTGTCGTCGTAAAGTCCGATTAAATCAAAGGGTAGCGTGTTGATCCCAGGGGTCGTTCTTCTATTCTTCTATTTCTATATTAGATATACACCAGGTGAGATTGATGCATGTGATCCTGCGAGCTGATTGGTCCACTGCTGATGCTCCATTATAAGCACTCTTAAAAGAATCGACCAGTAGCTGGAGCTCAAATCACGCTGCCTTTAACCATCCTCTGTCTCTTTCTTTTCTTCATATTAAAACTTTAATTTGTTGGATTTTTGTTTTTCCACTGATGGTTTCTTAGGAGTTTGATGCAGACAGTTTGTCTCACTTTCCCGTAGATCGCAGTTTTTTTTATCTTAAACTGGACGTAGCAGGCCAAATAACCAGTACTTAAGTTGACTTAAATGGTGACATCCTTCTCAAGGCAGCAGGGGGAGCTGAAGGCACTTCCAGAAGTCATTTCGGAGGATAAGTCGCACCAGCCAGCTAGAGTGCCCTCTAGTGGCTGTCAGTGTTAAAATAACAAACATGTCACAGTTGAAGTACTGCCCTGTGCACTGACCAGATCGGTGTCACTGCTGAGGCATTAATGATTAGATGTGTTAAAGTCTGACTTTACTACTGACACCTGCTGGAACGTCACCTGTTCGGTTCATTCTGGATCTGACACCAGCGCAGCGTCGGTGTCTCAAGTGCATGAATACATTTACATGTATTTCCCTTTGTTGTGTGTTCTGTTGTTTCTCACCAACAAATACATCAGCAGGTTTACAAAGATGTTTCCTCTAATCCTGACGGTGACGTCATCAGGGACGAGTCACGGAATTGTCTCCAAACTGTTAACATATTCATGAGTTCCTCTTCGTGTTTGGTAAAGAACTAAAAATGACATTTTTTTATATAATAAAAGCATTCTTTCATTCCTGTTCCGTATTTATCTTTAGAAACCAATTTCCATAAACAACACCATGTTTATCCACCATTTATCAGCTGATGTTCACGACTCTGACGAAATGGCATTTTTGGAGCACTGACGTCAATACAAATGTACGTTGATGTGTTTGATCTGTCCACAGCCAGTTAAACCACCGGATACTATTTGATCTACTGCAATACTATAGTCCATGATGTATTTCATAAACAGAGAGAGAGCGAGAGAGAGAGAGAGAGAGATCCATCCTCAATTCTACATTTAGAGAGAGAGAGAGAGAGAGAGATTCATCCTCAACTCTACAATTCTGTCTGAGTGTAGTTTTGTCATGGACCAGGACCAAAAAGTTCTATTTTTAAAGACATAAAATAAAAAATAACAGAAGTGCGTGGAAGAGACATTTCTATCACTTTTTACACCTGTTTGTTGTTTGTCAGTGTTCCAGGCAGAGCAATTAAATACCCGTCCACTAGGGGGCAGCAAATGGCTGTGAAAACTAAAAAAAGATAATCAGGTCTGTTGAAGATCTTTGTGTTTTTGTTCAATTCCTGCCAGTTTATCAGGTTTTCTTCAACTAAACAGGCTGAGATTTTAGTCAATTATGAGTTCATCTAAACTAGAAAATCATTATATTTCATTACAGATACTTTTTGTGAGACGTTTGTTTGCTGGTGCGCCGTGGTTTTTTTTTTCTAATGACTGTTTTATGCCGCGGCACAAAAACCTTTGAGAAACTCTGCTGTTCTGTACAGTATATATTTATATATAGTTGAACAAATAGACACTGACAAACAGCAGCTCCTTCTTCTTGGGGCTCCTCACACGAGAACATCAAACTGATGTCATCAGTGAGGAGGGAAACTGAAGCTGCTCCCTGTCGTCCCTGAAAAAACTCGGAACACTTAACAGCTGCTGAGTGGAGGCGCCGTCTCCCTTTCAGAGATCACCCAAGAAAAAGGAGACGCCTGGCCCCTCTTCACACCACTTTGGTTTTTTTGTTTGTTTTTTTCATCTGCTGACGCTTTATATCCAAAACAAACTGCAGCACAGAACACACACTAACACACACACACACCACAGAGACATTCAGTTTAGTGTACGACTGTAGATCTGCTGCAGAGAGGAACAGTGTTGTGATGAAGTGAGAAAACAATGAAGCCCTCAACCACACACACACACACAAAGAAAAAGGCACAAAATCAAATATTCATGTTTCTCTGCAGAAATCGGTTTAGTCTCCGAGCCAAAGAGGGAAAATTCCTCTGCAAATATTAAGAGCTGTGACGCAGATGAACAGTTTGGCCGACAGGGACGTTTCTGTGCAGCGCTAGGCGCCGTTAAAGACGTTTTTATTTTAAGGTGATTTCCACCTCACATGTTTTGTTGCAAAGGAAACAAACAGGAACAAAAAGGTGGTAACACGTCTGTGCTGGAGTGTAATCCCATCGTGTGCAGGCTTAAAAAGTCTGCAGGCTTTAAAAAGGGCAATCTCCAGCACCCACAGCCCCCCCGCCCCCCACCGTTACACCAAAGTATCAGCCCAGCTTTGGAGAAAAATAATTTAATTCTGTTATTACACCAGAAAGAAAGGCAAACCTGCCTGTGGAGCTTAGAGCAAACTTTGTTTTTAATATTAATATATGACATATATATCGGACATATATTAGCATTGTTATATAGTTATTAAGTAATCGTTTTTGTTTTTTTTTCTCCGATAATGAAAACCCAATAACGCAATGCCTGGCCCAATGATGTGCCCTAAAAATAGTTTAGTATCTGAAGGCCACTAGATGGCAGCATTGCAGCTCATTTATTATTCAATTTTGTTATTGTTATATTCAAATGGAGGGGGGGGGGGGGCCGGGAGG
>NC_024312.1:6093097-6103142 GCF_000523025.1 Cynoglossus semilaevis | reverse complement strand
GGGGTCAACCCTCAGCCTGTGACTTTAGGAGACCAGGAAGCACAGTTTGATTAACAGTGCTAAACTACAGCAGCGATCACCAACTATATTTGTTGGAGACACCTTGGTGCCGGACACTGAAATAAAATTGAATAAAAATCACATTTTCTCCAACATTATTATTTGATGTTTGTGTTTGAATCCAGTCATGGACCAGACTGGACGTTTCAGCGGGCTGGATTTAGCCCTGCAGACCGCCAGTTGATTATCCCTGGACTGCAGCACCAAATAATCATGATTCATCTACAGCTAACCTGTGATTAATCATCTTTAACTCCTTGGATAATTTTTTTTCCATTTGTTCTCTTCCTGGATTCTCTAAAAACCAAGTGAGTTTCTAATTGCTCCTTTCCAAAGGCTTCAGGAAGGAGGAGGTGATGAAGGTGGTGGTTACTGGGGTGTAGAGGAGGAGGTGTAATTACTGCTCTGAAATGCTTTTAAAAAGCAGCGGCTCCGGCTCCGGCTCTGGCAGGCAGCTGTGGGGGCCACCGTGCTGCCCCGTCGTTCACTCCAGCGATGGCTGATGGAACATCATGCTCAGACCTCGGGCCACCGTTTCTCACCGCTACTTAATTATCCCTATTAATTACAATGAATGTGCAGGTGTTCTGTGGGAGGCAGGGGGTTGTGGGTTCTAATCTTAATCAGCTTCTCAGGCTGCTGCTGTGTCTCTGGTTCAGGTTATAGGTTTTCAGCCCCAGGTGCTGAGAACTATTGAGTGGTTAATAAAAAAGAGGAGACAGAGACTGAGCTACGGGAAGATTTCAAGGGTTTTTTGCACAAGAAACTGTAAATGTTTGGACTTTAATCAATGCAATGACCTACATTTAAATTGAACATCAAAGAAACATTACAGTTTTATGGGAAAAAACAAGTCCCTGGAACTGGAACTATTATTTCTGACTATTAAAAAGTGCAGATTGACACTGAAACAGCGACTGCTTCAGTACTTCACATCCCCCACAGGGACTCGCCCCCCACTTTGGGAACCACTGGCTGAATTACACATACATACGTCTACTACACTTCATCCTCACCCAAACTTTTTTCTGACTTCTCTCCGAATCACAACTTCAAACAGATTCAGTCGGGACAGGCAAGATGTCCCCGCAAGGACAAGGTGTCCCCGCAAGGACAAGGTGTCCCCAGAGCAACTGTATTTTCACATAAAACGTCCCCTCAAGTATAGCTTTACCAGGACTAGACACACACACACACTTGTCACTTCGTGTGATGATTCTGTTTCAACACTATCCCTCAATCTGGTACCTTAGAACCAGGGAGGTGAGAGTTGAGAATTGAGGCCTGACATCAGCAGCAACAGCAGCAGCAGCAGCAGCAGCAGCAGCAGCAACAGCAGGGACACGGTACCTATTCTGAGCTGACACCGTTGTTCTGCTGTTTCTCTGCTGTTTCTCTGCTGTTTCTCTGCTGTTTCTCTGCTGTTTCTCTGCTGTTTCTCTTCTGTCTGACTTGGCAGGAAGTTGACGCTGGTCCAAACCCACTCAGCTCCTCCTCCCTCTAATCCTATCCCGTGTCAGACATGTTTGTAAAGGCTTTGGACCCCATGTTCCACATGGAAAGTCCGCCCGAGTCAGGCAGGATTACATGCTGCTAAAAGGAGTGAGCGGTCAGCACAGGCAGATGACAGATCAACTGGGTGAAGAACATGTGCTTCCTGTCGTCAGTCATTCCTCAGGAATGTAACTTCCTGTCACTATAAACCATTGAAGAAAATCAATTCTCACAGTGTTCACACTCATTAATGCACTGGTTCGATTGTTGTGAATCATTCGTTTAGACTCCTGAGTCATTTTCTCTGGCTCTCCTCCAGCTGACCTTTGATGACCTCAGCACCCCCCCCCGGGTACAACTGACATCTGTGAAATAATAATAAATCCCAGGCCTTTGATCTCTGCCACTCATTAAAGCACGGCCTGCATTCTGTAGCTCAACAGTGATGTGAACCAGTGATGCGAGCGTCCATGGTACCATACCAGCAGTGCTTGGACATACTGTGATAATGCAGTACTTTTTAGATGGTACTGGTCAAATGTAAATTACAGTTGAACCAGCGTTGAAACACCAGGAGAGTCTGAGGGAATGGGCAGGGACTACAAAGACATTTCAAACCATCATTTGGTTCAGTTCACTTTTGAAAGTGGACCAAACCGCCTGGACAGCAGCTGCTCCTTTTGAGGTGGAAAAGAATCGGTGACCAGGACTGAAAACAGAAACCGATCCACAGCACCAGCAACAACCGGTTGCTGTTACCTGTTTTTTTTTTTTTTTTTTAACCTTTAATTGGCTGCACTTGACGCCACTTCCTCTCTTTGGTTCACTAAATGGTCCGTTTGCATTTACCTCGACCACAGTGCACTTGTTTGGTGTTCAACAAAGTTCGTTGCCTAGGCAGCCTGAACAAAGTGGACTATCCAAGGAAATGAACCCCAGACCGCTTCAAGAGGACCAAACGTTTCTGGACTCTTGTGGAGGAAGGTGCAGGGAATAAAGGAGTGGTAGTTTTAACAATGAATTCACAGCCTCGAAAATGTGCTTATAATTGTTGTATGAACAAAGGAATAGGCCGACTGTGTGTGTTCATAGCTTTAGTGTCCACAGTTATCAGTCCATTTGTTGAGGTGTGGGTCTGAGGTGTTCTTCAAGTGCCGGTCCGATTCTGTATTTTTAATAAAACACCTCAAAGGACCTCCTTTAGATTCATGCAACCCTGAGCTCTATTACAAAATATATTCATCACGAAGAAAAAAGAAAAATCGTATTTCCTGAGAGAAAAATTCGTACAAACGGCAACATCTTCAAATGTGAAGAAAGAACTCTTTGTCCCGCAGGCCGGTCTTTGAACAACCTTGAATCTGTAAATGCCAGGGTTTTAATGCCTTTGTGTTCATTTTTAAAGCCAGAACTTCTCCTCTAATTCAAAGGGTCTCGGCGGGTTTCCCGACATGCAGTCTAAATGCGACGCCCCGGCAGAGCAGAGCTTCGTTTCTGCAGCTCTAGCGTCCTGACCACGAGTCTCTGCAGAAGAGGCGAGACAGGAAGCGAGATTCTAACCTAATCACGACTCTGTAGCCGTGGGGCTTTGACTGCGACTTGAGAGCGAAGAAATTGGCAACGGTGGAAAAGTTAGTGTGTTGTTTGGTGTGTGTGTGTGTGTAGAAGTGTGTAGAAGTGTGCACGCATGTTTGGATAAAGTATTAGCCACGGTCATGGGAGCTGATTCTGTAGCCTCTGACCACAACATCTGCACCTATTTTTAATCTATTTTTGCTATAGGAAAAAAATTATATTACAAAATAATGAAGAGGGCGTGGACGACAATCTATTTTTGCTATAGGAAAAAAATTAAATTACAAAATAATGATGAAGTGGGCGTGGACGACTGAAGTAGAGAAGATAAATGAGTTTGTGAAGCAGTTATAGTTCAGAAGACGGAACAGGAAGTAGAACTGTGAGCTGCTAAACATGGACTAAACTCTGCATATACATTTGCATATATATTTACCGATATTATCGGCTCAATATTAGCATAATTATGTAATATCAGTAAGAATCGTAATTGGTTTTTCCTCTGATAATGGAAATCCGGTAACACATTGCCTGGGTTTTGCTAAATTTGCTGAAATCGCAGTTGCATATATCGGTATTGGTTGATATCTGAATCGAAAATTAAGAATTTGGACAATATTGGCCTATCAGATATCGGCAAAAAATGAATATCGGACATTCCTAATTTCTATAAATGTTCATCTGTTCAGTGAGGCTCAGGTATTCCAGGAAAGGAGTAAAAACTTGGAGAATATACACAAGAAGGAACGCGAGAAGGAAAGACCGAGTCTGAAGGTGAAGATTTGCAAAATCCTTGTTTTCTCTCTCCTTCAGAGAGTTGTCACAGAAAGAACAAAGACCAATCGACCTTCCGTCTGAAACAGAGGAGCTAGAACAACAAATGTCTCGTACCTGTGCACTTCTTGGGGCTCCCTGGTCGTTTCCCGTGCATCCCCAGCTTACAGCCAAAGTTCTCCTCCCAGAATTCAGCAAACCAGACGTTTCTGCGGTTGTTGGACAAAGAGCGGCTCTTGAAGTAACGGTCGAAAGCTGCAAACAGAACAAACGCACATTATAAAGAATACGGAGTCTGGTTTAGTCCAGATAAGGATTGAGCTCCGCTTCCTCACCGTCCACGGAGGTTCTCTTGGGGAGGATGGTGACGGCGCCTTCAGCCACGTGCTCCTGTTGGACCACCGGAGAGATCTTTGAGCCCCAGCTGTCCGACCCCACCCAGAGGAAGTGGCCTGTTAGGTTGTTGCGTTTTGCCGCATCTAGGACTCGCCTGACAGCAAAGGAAAGAGAGCGGCCATCTTTATTTTATTTATTTTTTATCAGGGTTTAAACAACCTGGAACCTGGAAGAACTTACACTTCAGGAAAAAAGTGTTCGTTTCACTTTAGCACATCAATAAGGTGAGACATCCTGGTGCATCAGACCAGACTCGATGAGCGCAGAAAATGTATTAATTATGTTCACAATTAATCATTATTATCATATTTTCCAGACTATAAGTTGCGCTTCTTTCGTCTTTGGGCTGGGTTTGCGACTTATACTCAGGTGCGACTTATATATTAAAATATATAATTTCACATGTCTTTATGTTTACACTGACAGCCACTAGGGGGCACTCTAGGCACTGATCACTGAATGACTTTTTACCTGATGTCATCCTCGTTGGCAAACATGATCACAGCTCTGGCGTTGGGTGTCTCAACCAGGCGGAGAACGATCTTGTCGAACTCACCGGGCCTCGGTTCTCGAGGAATCTTAAGAGACTGTGCGATGCAGACGCCACCTGGGGGAGAAGGATGAAGAAAAGAGGGTGAGATGATTGGTTTAACCCTGATCCTCACCCAAAGCCTCGGAAAACCAGTGTCTCCCAACTGTTTTTGTGCTGTGGCACATATTTGTCTTTAGGAAAATTCCACAGCACACAAGTTGATGTAATAAAATATAATAATCTTTGAGTTTAAATGACCTCATAATGGACTCAAATCTAAGCCTGTTTAGTTGAAAAGAACGCTGATATACTGGCAGGAATTGAAGAAAGACACTCACAAAGATCTTTTCACCTGGTGGAAGGGTATTGAATTGTTCTGCATATCACGCATTGACAAACAAAGAAAATAATTTTCCACGGCCCACCTAATGATCTCTCACGGCACACCAGTGGGCCACGGCCCAGAGGTTGGGAATTATTCCATTATCTGTCAGTGAGTTAGGAACTCATCTGTTGGTTAAATGGACTTTGTTGTTTAATTCTGTCTGCGTTCCCATGTTTTCATTAGCTGCTGTGTTCGGCTTGTTTTTATCTTCCCTCTGCCGCTGTGACGCCTCGCCGCGGAGATCATTAAACTTTCATCGGCGTCCCTCAAACAAAGGTCAGGAGGTTTATTAACGATGCCACAGATTAAGCACTGTCAGATTATCACCTACACCTAAAAAAAAAAAAGTAGAATGGGGGAGAGCGGGGGTGAGGGTTCTAGTTCTTGGTAAAGAGAGGCCATGAAAATCAAAGACAAAATCATGACAACATCTTTGTGGGAGAGGAAGGAAAACTCAGACTTAGAGACTTCTGAAATGATGCATCATGACACAGAAGTCATCAGGATAAAAATGGTGGGTGGATTTCAGGGCGGAAATGTTACAGAATATTAATTTTAGTTCAGACTGGCAATGAGGCGTGAGTCGAGGAGAATTCTAAGCTGCACTATTTTCCTCCACCGACATCCGGACCTAACGTGAACCAGAGTCACTGCAGGGGGGGCCACGAGGGGCACGACACGCAGACGGACACAGGTGGAGGTTCACAGGAAGTGAAGATGAAGAGAAGTGAGAGGAGAGGAAAACCAAAAAAAAAAAACTGATGAAAAAGGATGTGATCGAGAGGAGACTAAGAGAGAGCCTCCGATAATGAAAACCCGATAACGCAATGCCTGGGTTTCGCCAAATATGTGTGGCCTAAAAATAATTTTGGGGAAAAACGGCTGTATATGAAAGTGAAGGTCACTAGATGGCAGCATTGCTGCTCATTTAATTAATCTATTCTAATAATCGGGGGATTGGATGCAGAATGTTGGTTCCAGCAACTCATACAGTGGTTTGTACAGATAAATAAATAAATATTAACAGACTTTTATCAGTATCGGTTGATATCGAAATCGAAAATTAAGTGTTTGGACGATATCGATATCCCTAATGATAATGGATTTGTTTTCTTACAGATTTTCATTTTCAATCTCCTGTCTTCTGTAGCACTAGCTACTAGCTCTGCGCTGCCCTCGTGTTCTTGGCTTCATCGTTTAACTGTTACTCTCAGCAGTGAAAAAAAAAAAAAAAAGTGTGAGTGATTCTGTCCCTGCAGTCCCGTCCCTGGGAGAGCGCGGTGTCTGGAGGAAATCTGAAAACGTAAGATGACACAGAGACTGCCATAAAAATCAGAGGCTAAGCTTTTCCTGCCTAATTGGTCGTGAAGTGTTATTTTTATTTCTTCCCTAACGCCAAAAGACAGAACAAGTCCCCGTCTGACTGTCGAGAGAAGCCTTGAGGGAAAAAAGTCTCGCAGCTGAAAATAACCGAGTCCACTTGCTCAGACCAGAACTGTATGAGCTGCAGTGTCTGAAATGTTTAAAAAAAAAGGCTACGAGGATTTAAAACGACTGCAGCAAATGGATAAAAACACTCCTTACTGATGTTAATTTTCACATCGCCAGAGAATTCGATTTTTGTTTAATTCTTCAGGCAAAGTGAGATAAAACATGTTGTGGAATTTTCATTTTTTAGGCAAACTCCAAATATATAATAACAGGATACATTCAAGATATATGTGTGTCATATGTTGGGGGCTGTAACTGCATGGATGTCAATATATAAGAAGACAATAAATGGCAGAAACACAGGTGGCGCTGCGTCTCTCCCGCGGACGACTGTGACTGTGGAGAAGTTTAAAAAAAAACAGCCGTCGACGTGAACTGACATGTTAACAACTGTGTGGAAACAACGACACTAAATCAGGTCCTCGGGCGTCTCCTTCTCCATTTGTGTTCTCTAAATTAACTTTAGGAGAACAATATACAACGGAGACGCACACAAATGTGATATTGTGGGGGAATAAATCCCCGTTTCCTGGGAAACAGAACGGGAAATCCCTGCAGTTTTCAAACAGTTTTCAGTCGTCACGTCCACTGGTGCTGATAGCTGCTCCGCACAACCGCAGCCAGTGATTGGCTAAAAAGACGACACAAAATAAATAAAACAAACACCAGCCAAAGGATGAATAAATAATGCAATGTATAGTTCAGAAAGTAGGGTCCTTGACAAGGATTAGTTGAAGGGTTTAAAGGTCATAGGTCGCCCTGCTTGAAAGTTGCGTCGGTGTCGATTTGTTGACAATTAATACGAGAAATATGACCAGATCAGAATCTCACAGAAGGTTCAGCCAGTTTGACTGGATTTTTAAATGGAAAATCCCATCATAACGATCCGAGGTAAATCTGAATCATGATCCAGAAAATTACCAAAATAAAAAAACAGACAAAACGTCACTACTCCCTCGGTTCAGGACATTATGTTAGCCACAATCGTACTGCTTAATATTCTGTGTGTGAACTAAATGATATTTACTGATTATTTTAAAAAAAGGAGCCTACGGGAGGCAAATATGAAATTCTCCCGCTGCTCATTTACACCAGTCAAAGAAAATGACTAAATGATTAGTTTCCAAATCCCAAACCGGAGCCTGGGCGTCACATCTTTCCAACGTGTCCAAGGCATTAACGAGAGAAAGTTTGCTGGCAAAGTTTTCTTTCACCCATTAAAATTCAATTTTCCAACCCGTCTCAGCTTCACCCCGAAAAATTTTAATGAGCTCATTTAGAGCATCATTATATGACAAATGGAGCAGATGAGGAGGTGAGGAGAACGGCAGCGGTCCGTACGTCTCCTGGCTGCGGTCCTGTCAGACAACCTGCTCCGACATCTGTGTGCAGCTGCTGCCTCACCGCACAAACCCACGCAAATCACACTGTGGCTGATTCTTCAACAGTTATCAAACACTTCATTGGTGGGACATTAAACACAATTAAATAAAAAAAAAATTATGAATAAGAATAACTCTGAAAGTTGCATTATTGCAATGATACATTTATATTATCTAGCGTCTGCTCAGCTCAAGACGTCACACCGTCACTTCCATCATGAATACAGATTAACTACCAGTTTAATCAGACTATGATTGGACTGTGTGGCTATATTTACACCAATAAAAATGGTAACAAGTTATTTTTCATTTTTCTTTATTTGAATTATGGCTGGAATTTAAAACACATTCATTTCCTTTTATTAATACTTGACAATTAAATATGTCCATTTCTGTGGTTAAAATTCAGAAAAAAAAAGTACTTTTCTGGTACGCCAACTTCTGATCACAGTAAAATACTATACCAATAAGTTCCTGAACAAATCTCTGAAAATAACTTTATCAAAACTGAGGCGGTATTGATGACCAGGCATCGATACGTTGAGTGACGTCAGTGCACATGAAGTTAGCGACGAGACTGTATATTTCTTAGCCCAATTACTAACAACAATTTTAATTATTTATGTATTTGTTTTACTTCCATTATTGTTCTGTTATTACAGAAGTTGACAATAGAGTTTAGCAGAAGAATTCTACCAGCAAAGGTATTTCTTAGCCCAATTACTAACAACAATTTTAATTATTTATGTATTTGTTTTACTTCCATTATTGTTCTGTTATTACAGAAGTTATTACAGAAGTTTAGCAGAAGAATTCTACCAGCAAAGAAGGACCATCATATTGAGACACTTTGACTCCCTGCATCTACAACAACACACTTTATTAACATTGTTTTAAAAATGGGTAAAAATTGACAGCGATGATGACTGAAAAGAATTGGCAGAGGCAGCGAGAAGGGAGATTAAATAAACCTTTTCCTATTTATACTTCAGAACGTCCTCCGATGAAAAAGGGAAGGAAATCCTGGCTATGAAATATTCATGTCCTCCAAATACAGACATGCAAATCAGGGAGAAGTCTCCGACCACGAGAACGGTGACACGCTGGTTTATTTGATGAGAGAGAGAGAGAGAAAAGAAGTTTAAGAGATAAAGGAGCAGCCAAGAAAAAGATAAGACACAATGAAGATTTGAAAATGTGAGAGAAGAAGAACGAAGGAAGGAAGGAAGGAAGGGAAATAATCTCCGGCGGGAAGAAGAAAAAAAAAAGACAGACTAAAGTTTTTATTCTCCAGTGAGTGATTTGACAGAATGTCATTATTTTTAGCATCACTGAATCTGCAGCACACACACACACACACACACACAATACAATCCCTCCCAGCTCAATCCAACCTTAACTATGACAAAGATATGGCTAATCTTAATCCTTAGCCTAAATCTAATCTGACTAATTCTAATCCTGACCTCAAACTAAATCTTGAACAAAAAAATACTGTTACGACATCAGATACTCTCTCTCCCTCTCTCTCTCTATACTTATATATGTATATACATACACACATATACATATATACACACATAGATACATATATAAATATATATATGTATATACATACACACATATGTAAATATATATTTATATTTACAGCTGACTGTATAAAGTATTGCCAGTAAACTGAGGGGTTCTCAAACTAAGGGGAACATTTCACTGATGGTCACACACATGTCTGTGTGTGTGTCTGTGTGTGTGTGTAAACACAGCAGCAGCAGCAGCAGCATCAGCAGCAGCATCAGCATCACTGCTCCTACAGTGGAGCCACAGCTGTTCTTTTGTGCAGTGTCTTGTTATTAAAGCTCCTGATCTGAGACACCAGTTCTTCATCATAATGACTGATGATGATGATGATGATGATGATGCTGCTGTTACTGCTGCTGTTACTGCTGCTGCTGCTGC
>NC_024312.1:5995921-6093037 GCF_000523025.1 Cynoglossus semilaevis | reverse complement strand
CCTGTTGCTTCTCCCGCTGCTGCTCGTACTGCTGCTCTTGTTGCTGCTGCTGCTGTTACTGCTGCTGCTGCTGCTGCTGCTCAAAACATATCTAGAAATTCTTTGCTCACAGTATCACCAACTGGAGCTGATCATTTAAAATGATCCCGTCTGCTGCCAACGTTCACAAGTGTCAGTCATGTCAAAAAGGAATAGTGTTACTGATTTGGATCAAAGAAAAGCAGGCGCTACAAACCCTATGTCCAAGCGCTGTTTCAGCAGCCGTTGGCGGCTGACCACCCAAACACTAACGAGTTAAAGCTGAAGAGACTGTTTTTGTAATCAAGTCAAAGTTTCCTACCCGACTCCCTGGAGATCTGGACGAAGGCCTCCACGCCGCTCTCACCGTAGTTTCCCTCAGACGCCAGCGTGGACACGTAGTTCCAGCCCATTGCCATCACGATGTCCAGCATGGCCTGAGCTTGGTAGGAGTCTGGAGGGACCACGCGGGAGAAGAAGTCGTAGCGGGTGTTGTCGCTGAGCTCCGGGGCGGTCGAGGCGTAACTGACCTGAGGGATCTGTGGAGAAGCAGAGAATCTGGGGTGAATGATTCCACCAATCACAGAGCAGTCCTTCAAAGGCTCGTCCTCAGAAAAAAAGATCTAAACTCAGATCTTATTGAAGACTTCAAAGACGCAAAGACAGATTAGATTTAACGTATTTCCCGGAGTATAAGTAACACCAGTGCCCTCTAGTGGCTGTCAGTGTGAAAATAACAAACATGTGAAATTATATATTTTAATATTTGTCGCACCTGAGTATAAGTCACAAACCCAATCAACGAATAAAAAAAAAGTGCGACTTATAGTCAGAAATAGGGTAGACAGGGAGCAGAAAGGGCAAAAACTACGTCTTCTGTGCTTCACGACTGTGTTTCGTCCAGTATTTTTGGGGAATTAAATCAGTCTAGTAAATGTAACCTTCCTGCTCCTTGTTGTTCGGTGTCATGTCAAAGTAGAGTTAGCACGCTGTGGCTGAAAAACGGAGGGTAAATCTGGTACAGATCCTGCCGCAGAGCGGCCGACAGGCCTGATGGGAAGGATAATGGTCCTTTATAGAAGGATTGAAGGGCTGATTGATTTTACTCCACTGAGGTGTAGGGCCAGCAGCCTCATCGGAATTCACCCAGGAGGAGGTGAGGAGGAGGAGGTGAGGAGGAGGAGGGAGGATGGACGGCCGAGAGGAGCTGACAGCAATACAAATGTCACTTGGCTGCGACTGACTGGGTGGCAGAAAGCAAATTAAAGGCCTGTACTGTAAATACATTCTTGTCTGGAAGCTGACACTATCAGAACACTGCAGCTTTAACCAATCAGAGACGAGCAGAGCTTTATTTTCCCCAGAGCCCAAAAGTCTTCAGACACTAAACTTTTTAGACCAAATGGTAACAAACTTCAGCTGATAAATTTAGAAACACAAAATACAACAGTAATAATCTAATTATCTGGGACTTACATTCACAAAGCAGTACAAACTCACCATGTTTAAATCTACAGCTTTAACGTTCAAAGACTTTTTTACTCTGAACCCTGTCATTTGGTCTCTTAGTGGACGGTGACACTGTTGAATTGAGCTAGTTTAGCTAACGCCGTGGAAGTTCCGCAAATTACAAGAAAAACATGTTGACATCATACAGTTAAAAAAACAAAAACAACTTTCCAACCAAACAACCCAAGTGTTGTCTCCATGTGAAATTTCCTGCTGTACCAATGAATTAGCATAGCTATGCTAGCTATGTAATGAAGTGGTAATAACATTGTACCTTATGGGATTGTTTGGATTTATTAATCGTACAGAGACTAACTTTATTGCACAGATACACTAATTATTGTACATCTGGAAATGTATGGAGTCAACACCGACACACTGAATAGTGAGGTAGCGAACGGAATTAGCTTTGTAATTTTAGAATCCTAAAAGCTGTTACTGTTGTGTCAGCTCTAAGTTCCACAGTGACTGAAGGAAGGAAGAAGATCACAGGGCAACGTGATCCAGGCCCAGTGTCTGTCACTGACATCGATTGAAGGAAGTTGCGCTGTCAGTCATCTCCAGTGTATAAATAGTGACTGAAGGAAGGAAGAAGATCACAGGATATGAGAGCGCTGCTGTCCTGAAGGCCAAAGGTCACGGAACCTCAAATAATGTGGTGGATTTTCAAACATTCAGAGAAAAACAGTCTCGGCATTGACAATATATTTATATGTTTTTGGTCAGATTATATTTATATATGTGAATATTTATAAATAAATATTTAACGGAATCCAGGTTGTTTCTTGGTATACGGCTGTCAGTGTGAAAAATAACGAATATATAAATCTTTAATGCTACAGGAATAGCAAATACTTATACACAAGACTAGAACGCCCTCTAGTGGCTGTCAGTGTGAAAATAACAAACATGTGAAATTATATATTTTAATATTTGTCGCACCTGAGTATAAGTCACAAACCCAATCAACGAATAAAAAAAAAGTGCGACTTATAGTCAGAAATAGGGTAGACAGGGAGCAGAAAGGGCAAAAACTACGTCTTCTGTGCTTCACGACTGTGTTTCGTCCAGTATTTTTGGGGAATTAAATCAGTCTAGTAAATGTAACCTTCCTGCTCCTTGTTGTTCGGTGTCATGTCAAAGTAGAGTTAGCACGCTGTGGCTGAAAAACGGGGGTAAATCTGGTACAGATCCTGCCGCAGAGCGGCCGACAGGCCTGATGGGAAGGATAATGGTCCTTTATAGAAGGATTGAAGGGCTGATTGATTTCACTCCACTGAGGTGTAGGGCCAGCAGCCTCATCGGAATTCACCCAGGAGGAGGTGAGGAGGAGGAGGTGAGGAGGAGGAGGGAGGATGGACGGCCGAGAGGAGCTGACAGCAATACAAATGTCACTTGGCCGCGACTGACTGGGTGGCAGAAAGCAAATTAAAGGCCTGTACTGTAAATACATTCTTGTCTGGAAGCTGACACTATCAGAACACTGCAGCTTTAACCAATCAGAGACGAGCAGAGCTTTATTTTCCCCAGAGCCCAAAAGTCTTCAGACACTAAACTTTTTAGACCAAATGGTAACAAACTTCAGCTGGTAAATTTAGAAACACAAAATACAACTGTAATAATCTAATTATCTGGGACTTTGCAATGAATTCATCTTAATTAATCATGTTTTTGTCAAATAGTAATGAAATAAGCGAAGGTTTGGTGACTGAGTCAGTGAGCATCAGTGAATGTTAACTTCAACAGGATTTTTTACACATTTTCTAACTATTATTTATATTACATTCACAGAGACGGTGACACTGTTGAATTGAGCTAGTTTAGCTAACGCCGTGGAAGTTCCGCAAATTACAAGAAAAACATGTTGACATCATACAGTTAAAAAAACAAAAACAACTTTCCAACCAAACAACCCAAGTGTTGTCTCCATGTGAAATTTCCTGCTGTACCAATGAATTAGCATAGCTATGCTAGCTATGTAATGAAGTGGTAAAACCATTGTACCTTATGGGATTGTTTGGATTTATTAATCGTACAGAGACTAACTTTATTGCACAGATACACTAATTATTGTACATCTGGAAATGTATGGAGTCAACACCGACACACTGAATAGTGAGGTAGCGAACGGAATTAGCTTTGTAATTTTAGAATCCTAAAAGCTGTTACTGTTGTGTCAGCTCTAAGTTCCACAGTGACTGAAGGAAGGAAGAAGATCACAGGGCAACGTGATCCAGGCCCAGTGTCTGTCACTGACATCGATTGAAGGAAGTTGCGCTGTCAGTCATCTCCAGTGTATAAATTACACCATGAGTCTGGGACTGAGGCCTGTGATATGAGAGCGCTGCTGTCCTGAAGGCCAAAGGTCACGGAACCTCAAATAATGTGGTGGATTTTCAAACATTCAGAGAAAAACAGTCTCGGCATTGACAATATATTTATATGTTTTTGGTCAGATTATATTTATATATGTGAATATTTATAAATAAATATTTAACGGAATCCAGGTTGTTTCTTGGTATACAATAATGGGATACAATACATAAATATATATATAATATTTATTTATATATAATATATAAATATATATACATATAGAACATATATTTATAGGTTTTTGGGCCGATTATATTTATATATGTAAATGTTTATTTTTAAATATAAATATTTATATATAATATATAAACATATATAAATATAGAACATATATTTATATGTTTTTGGTCCAATTATATTTATAAATGTAAATATTTATATTTAAATATATATTTATATTAATATATGTAATATTTATATATGAATATATATAAATATAAAACATATTTATATGTTTTGGTGCTAATTTTGTGGTTAGCGCTTGTTTATTAGCCATGGTAAATATATATCTTGCCCAGGTGGTTTCTTGGGATAAAATCTGACTTTATAGCTGAAGAGTCAGTCTCATGTTGCCTGGTACTTGTCACGTTATTATCAGCATGTTCAGAGGGAAGACGGAACATCTGCGAGAGACTACGAGAAAAGTTTAGTTTTAATAAAAACTTCTTCAGCGACCGTCTTAAGTGACTGGCAGAAACCGGATACTCCATCCACCTCGTGATTGGCTGCCGCTTTGTAAAGACACCACTGGAGGACTGCAGCTTTAATTAACAGTCTAATTGGAAAAACCTGCAGATCAATTTGAGTCACACTGGTATCACCAGCATCGCGACAGTGCAATCAGCGGTAAATAAAAAACGTGGTGAACTGGAGAGAAGGTCATTTGGTCGTGAGGTTCTTATTTCTGCCACTGTTCTAAAGACGTGCCACGAGGCATAAAGATTGAATTTTTTATTCGATTTTTTTTTCTAACTTGCTGCAGTAAAATAAAGGTATCCTTGGTAAAAAAAATCCAAACCCAGTGTCTACAAAAACTGATCCTGAAAAACACGGCATCAAATAGAAATGAATTGAAAAGAAAACACGACAACTTCAGACTGAAGATTTGTTCATTATATGAACCCAGCACCGACCTGACCAATCAGAGCCTGGTTTATTAGAAGTTTAAATAAACTTCTCTGGAATATTTATTTTCACCGCCTCCATTAAATACTTCAGCTTCTCTTGTGCTGATTCTCCAAGTCTGGAATGAGCCTCAGAACCAAAGTCCAGGTATCGTTTTCTGCTAAAAATACCAGACCTGACCTCGGATTATTACACCCAGAGTGGCATCATTCTTCAGAGAAACAGAAACCACCTGAAACCTCCACAAAAATCAATGAGCTCTGCAGTCCCACAGCTGACAGTGGTCCAGTTCTGTGTCTGTCCCTCTGCAACACACAGATGTCTCCACTGACTGTCCACTGTCCGTCCACTGACGGTCCACTGTCTCTGCATGTTCTATAGGTTTTTGACCACTTTGGAATGATTTTATATTTATATACAAATACAGTGGAACCTCAAGATACGATGCTCGTAACGTAGCATTTTTTGCCATAAGAAAAAAAACGAATCCGTTCCTTTGCCATAAGAAATAACAGAAAAAAAACGAACCCGTTCTCACCAGCTTATTAGTGCTAATAACAATGGAAAAAACATGTTTTAAATTGCTATATAGACATACAAACACATAAAAACAATTACGTAACGTACCTTACACTTACACTACGTAACTTAAATTATCTTAGAATTAACTTAACGTACATATTTTTCTACTTTTCCTTTTTGTTTTTTTCCCGACACAATACGGAAGACTTGCAAGAGATGCGTACGGAAGTCGATGAACACGTGAATTGAACGAGTGAGGCGGTGTGGGCTGCTCCGGCGTGGGCTGCTCCGAGTGCTCGGCCCCCTAGTGTCGGCGTCTGTAAATGCGTTCGTATCTCAAATCTTTACTCGTATCTTGAAGCAAAAATTTGCTCAAAGGCTTCCTCGTATCTCAGAATACTCCTATGTCAGGACGCTGGTATCTCGAGGTTCCACTGTAGTAGTACTAGTAGTAGTAGTAGTACACCATACTGTGAACTTGGACATCGTGGTACCTTGGATTTATTGGTAACTTTGGTCAAGTGTCAAACAATATTTTCTGAACTCATTTCTCTTCTCGTCCTCCAACGTAAAAACAACCCTTTCTACCAAAGGCACAAATATTTTATACCTTTTGAAGCTGCACTTTACAAAGTCGTCCCAGCAGTTCTGTACACTCCCCCGTCCATCCTCCCTCCTCCAGTTACTCTGAGCTTGCTGCCCAATATAGCTAATTACTATCATTCTTTAAATAACAATAGGCTCCGACCGAGGGAAGAATTAATAACTGGCTTCTTAGAGTAACAGCCGCGGTGGGAACAGAGGCTCATGACGTGTGGGGGAGCGCTGATCTGAACGTGTCAGAAACAAAGGCAGAGGAGAGAAAATTAGTACTTTTAACAAAGAAGAGGAGGACGTGAAGTGGAGCTGCTCAACAGGTCCACCGACGGCAGAGCCACAAACATTTTCATCAGACATGAATTGGCCGTGTGAGTGTTAACAATTCTCCTTACGCGTGTCTTTTTGTTGTTGTTCCTCCACCACATGTTTGTCAGATGTCTAGGGTTCAATACCTTTTTTAATATCATTATCTGAGTTTACACTGAACAGTCACAACAGCACTGAAGGGGAATACACAGGTCACTCATCTATCACGGAGGTAACGTTCCAAGACCGCCCACGATAGGTGAAGAACCACGAAGTAGAGCCGCGATAGTTTACTATATTATTTACGTATATATTAACCCTTTACGAACCCTTTAGGAGGCAACGTAGGGCATGAAAATGGCAAAAAAAACTTAAAGAAACTTTCACAAATCTCGTTTACCCGTATGCATAGGTTATTTGTTGTGATTCCCTCTATGTATGTGTTACAAAATGTCTTTTAATTAATTGTTTTACTATTTTTTTCCCATTTCTTAGGCTTGAAAATGCTTAGTTTACAACGAAAATAATGAAAATATTAGATATCTAACTTTTTTTATATACCACAAAAACCCACGATAGAGCGAAAAATCTGCAACATACAAGAATACATGTTGGGCCAGAACAAGAACTTCTGTCCAGGACAATTTATATCCGTCATGAAATCAGGTGCCACACTTTTAACAAAACACATTACATGTCTCACACACACGCTAAGCATTGTGGGAATCTGGAAGAATCAAAAATCCTCTTCTTGTTATTCTGATGCCACAACAGAAAACCTCAGACTGGCAGATGATGAAAGGGAAGGTAGGTGGCGTGTTCCACCACTCGATAACGTGAAGTGAAGTGAGTAAACACTCCCACTTCTCCTCAATTCTGACCAATCAGAGCATAGTTAGACACTGCAGAAGAAAACAAGTTCTGTCGTGTAGTTGAGTGAAAGACCTCTTGATTGGAGAAGCCAGGAAAAAAATGAAACAGCGACCGAAACACCAAACAATGGGACAATAAAAATCTGATGAAATCGATGTTGTATTTTTTCACAGATCACTGCTGTGTCTGATCCTCAGCTGAACATTTACATCCAGAAAATCTGAAGAGTTAGTCACGCAGATGACTTAAACCTGGCTCCTCTACTGTAGACCCTGGTGTTAAGTCAAGCTAAGTTCTTAATCCTGCACTGGTAAAACAAGCTCCTAAACCACAACGAGGTGAAGCAGAAAGAACTTCAGGAACATTTTTGACAAGGGCTAAAAATAAAGTGTTCACTTTCTGTCCTTCTGGGAAAATAGAATTTATGGCGAGTTTGTTTCTCGGTCGAAGAACGCGAAGACTTTTCTTATACCAGGGAGAGTGTAAGTAAGTGGGGTAAAAAAAAAGAAAAAAAAAAGAGTGAAGTCACATGCAGTGTGGTATGTTCAGCCCGACAGCGTGATGACAAGCAGCGGGTTTTTCAGTCAGACAGGAGAATTTCTGCATACAGTGAGGACGGAGGACGGCGAGAGTCGGGGTTAGTGGTGCAATTAGCAGCAGGAAGCTGTCAGGGCCAATGAGCATCTGGCGCTGAGGGAATGCCGCAGAGGATGATGGGACAGAGAACAGATCTGACATGAGATCAGCGGTGAGCCCCGATGAGTGAGACATTTCCTGGAAGCGACTCAGTCCTGTTCACTGCTGGAATAAAAACACTGGAGGTCTGGAGTGCTGAATGTGGAAAAGTGAGTGATGATCGATTGGACTTTGTAAAGATGATAAACGTCCACTTGTCGGTTCCCTTTTAACAATGGTGTCAAATGAGGGCAATTCATTGTGAATGTGTGGATATGATGCACGCTGCAGTGTCAGCAGAGAAGCCGTGGAACTCTGGGAGTAGAAGACCACGGTGCTACTGAGATCCTGTCGACGGAGTTAGGGTTTTATACATTTTAATCATTTTAATGTTTCTATTAGAAGAAAAAAGCACATAACTGCACCAACCCTAATGAAAATATATTCAAATAATTACCAGGAAAATACTGTGAAGAGTTGCTGTCTTATCTACTATGTTGGCCTCAGGAGCTGTCCGTGGTCCTGAACCAGATGACAAGCTCCAGGTGCTCACAGTAGTTCAGACCGGTGAGTCCAGCACAAACAGGTCAACAGGTCAACAGGTCAACAGGTCAACAGGTGTCTCTGTTGTGAATGAGAAGCTGTTCTTTCCCACGGTTTCAGTCGACTTTGAACGCAGCAAACAAACAATCCACATCCACAAAGTCCTTTCCGTCAGACAATTTTTTAAAAAACCATCTTCTTACCACTTGACAAAAAAAAAAAAAAAAATCAACCTACAAGTTGTTCATCTTTTACACTAATATTTGGATTGCAGGTCAATTCATTTTTATTTAGCCTCTCCAGGCTTTGACACAGTCCTGCAGTGACCACTTTGATTTTCTCTGAATTCACCGGTTGCTGCCGACAGGATAAAAACTGAAAACTCAGGTCAACGGAAAAAGAAACTTGTCAATTTGAGTAAACAACATGGAAAAAAATGAACAACCATAAATATTTGAGCCTGACTAATCGAGGTGTGGCAACGACTGACGGCGGTGGTTGAAGACGTCTTCCAGCTGACGTTCACAGATGTGACAATCGAGGAGTGGGGGCGTGTGAGGGGACACACAAAAGAAGAATGAAGTGTGTACAGAGACAAAAAAAGACACGACTCCTCCACTTACCACGGAGGTTCTTGACATGACAGCTTCTCCTCCTCGTGTGACAGATTCACTCAGGCAAAAAAAGAAAGAAAGAAAGAAACCACACAGGCAGCCGAATAAATGTCAGGTTACCATCTGCACTTGTCAGACTGGCTTCAAAGTGTGCGTCACCGTGTCACACGCCGACACGTTTCCTGAAGTGTCGGAGCAGACAGGCGGGACAAGAGCAGAGTCCTGAGCTCACCTGAGAAATTAACCAAACATCACTGACAAACCGCCGCCACCGCCGCCGCCGCCGCCGTCCAACATAGAGCTCTCAGCAAAAGCTCGTACATGGGTTGTACAGATAAAAATATACATGTGATCAGGTTTGGGTCGGGGGTCACGGGGGTGGCGACAAAATATTTCTGTCTCGGGGGGGGATAATTAAGAATCAGTGCATTAGAGGAATCTGGAAAAATCTGATGTGTAATTCTTAATATATACAATATATATATATATATATATATTAAAAAAAATTATATATATATATATATATATTAAAAAAAATTATATATATATATATATATATATTAAAAAAAATTATATATATATATATATATATAATTTTTTTTAATATATATATATATATATATATAATTTTTTTTAATATATATATATATATATATAGAGAGAGAGAGAGAGAGAGACCAGTTCCCTCAGAGTGTGACCAAAAACACGGGCTTCATTTAATTCGGTTGATGAAGTTTTGAGCGACGTCATTGGCTGATCGTTAGACTGAAGAGCTCATTGAGAACTGGGCTGGATTACAGATCAACAGCTTAATTAACAGTGACAATAAACAAGGAAGGCGATAGCTTTAAAAGACAGCTGAGTGCCTCGGTTATCATCAACCTCATTAATGAATTGCTGCGAGAGAGAGAGAGAGTGAGAGAGAGAGAGAGAGAGCCAATTACTATCTGATTAAATTCCATTACCCACGGCCTCCTCCAGGGTCTTTCATCTCCGAGGGAGATTACATTTGTTATCTAACAACAAAGGTAATCCAGACAGATCAGCTGATTAGATGTGATCAACTGCAAACTTATTCTCCCTGTGTGAGGGTCACGCAGCGAGTGTCGTCATCGTAAACAAATCATTGGACCTTCAGGATGTCATTACAAGTGCAACGCAACATGTGCCGCGGTCCATGTTGTGGTGCGTTTGCCAGAACGACAGGAAGGATTGTAACGCATTCCACACAGCGTTACACGTCAACAATACAATGCCAAGCTTAGATCAACGGTTCTCAACATATGGAGCGCATACCCTTGATGGTACTTTGGTTCCCTCTAGTGGTACACAGAGGGGATTACCATTCAGGTTTTCTCTTGTGGAACTTTGGAAGCTATCTAAACGACTAGGACTGTGTATGGACGACTTAGTCAGGTGAAATATTTGTAAAATATCAACTTCCTGTCTTGATATAAATTTAAATAATAACAATAATCAGCTCATGACGATTGTGACGACGGACTCCCCTGGAATAATGGTTCCATGTTTTGCGTTTTTCGGTCAGTTCTTAAGCTTATCAACAGACATTATGTGTAAAAAAAAAAAATTTCTGTGTTCAACTAATTTCCAGTCTCCAGTTTGGTTTTTTTTTTTTAGGCAAAAATGATGCATTCGCTCTCCCACAACAACCATCTGCTGCCGTGCTGTGTCAGCAGTTAACAACATATTTGCAGGTAGCACATTAACAAAGAGTGAAAACCAGCCTCAGCCTCAGCCTCAGCCTCAGCCTCAGCCTCCACAGACACTCAAACAGTGTATCTGAGTGTCTGTGCAGACTGCACCACTGCACGCCCTACACTCTGTCCCATTGTTACATCTCATTTATATTTGCCTTTTGGTCCACATTTCTCTATACATGTCCATTATGTCCAACATGTCTTATATAAGTTAAGTCGTCATGTTCATTTGTTTTCCTTACCTTGAACAGCCGCAGGATGTTGGCCACCATGATTGACACAGAACTGGCCGATGCACCAATGACCGCCACCACTTTATCAGGTTTGGCCAAAATGGGCGGGTCACCGTTGGCACATCGCACGTCGGATCCATCCCTCTCGATGAGCGCTTGGACGAAGGTGAGCGACTGCTCCAGAGCGTAGGTGTCACGTGAACACGTGTCCAGAATCCGGGCCCCGAGCGTTATGTTGGGCAGCAGCTCCTGGTCCTTGTTGATGAGGTCAATGGCGAACAGCATGGCCTCCAGCCGGTGGATCCCCTTCTCTTTCTTCAGCTCGCCGCAGGGCGCGCCCCTCTCACCACGGGCGTGCACGGGAAACAAGCCCCCCAGGATGATGTCTCCGTCTATCCGGATGGAGTGGGCAAATTCCTGCAAGGGCTGCTGGGAGTCCACCAAAACTGTGGATTTCTGTGAGGTTGAGCCGAACATCCAGCAGCTCTTCAGCATCAGCAGAAAAAGCAAACAGTGGCTGGAGAAGATCAGGGGCTTCGAACCCTTTGCCATGTTGCTTCGAGTTGGGCGGCAGGGTAGAGGGGTAACAGTGGAGTCACACAGTCAGCACACAGGTGGCAGTAGAAGCAACATGTTGTGAATGGTGGCGTGTTCAAATCAGGATGAGCCAGACTGTGGATTTTCACCTTTAGCTGAAGCTGGATTAGCCACAGGTGGCGCAATTCCAAATGGTTCAGTCACACAGGTCCCTGCTTCAGACATTCCTGTCTGAAGCAAGAGTGAAGTTGCAGCTTTGAGCCTCCAAACTCACATCCTTCCAGAAGCCTGTTGGACATAAAGATGGTGAAAGCATCAAAATACAATCAGTTTCAGTTAGAACATTTGAAAAATTATTTTCGTTTTTTAGAAGGAATTCCGCTAAGATTTGGAGACTAGGTGGTTTAGAACCAAGAACCTTCCGGTGGCAGCTGGTTACCACGGTACCACCCCTGATACAGTCCCATGAATCACTGGACGAGGACGTTCTAGTTTAAACTGACTAAAAATGTACGCTGATAAACTGGCAGGAATTGAAGAAAGACACTCACAAAGATCTTCTTCAACAGCTCTGACTATCTTGTTTTTTAGTTTTTATAGCCATCTGCTGCCCTCTAGCAGAAGAGGATTTAACTGTTCTGCCGTTCATACTTTGACAAGCAAAGAAAAAATATTTGCAATAAATAAACAATAGTTTTCAGTGAAATTGAATATTTTCCACGGCACAGTGGTTGGGAATCACTGGACAACCGACACGAACAACAGAATTCTACAGAGACGGTATTTTATAAATATTTCTGGCCCAATTCAGCCCAACTTTTCCACTTCCCTTTGTACGTCTTCTCCCAGAGGACGCTGCAAAGATACTTCAGTGATTCCATAAGGAATACATATATTTTATTACATCATTTTTTAATTACTGCCAGGAACAGAAATAAGATTTTTTTAAATTCGTTTTATTGATCATTTACTGATCACCTGTTGAGTGACAGGTATGAATAGATTTGACTGGACGGTCATCAAATCCAGTTCAGCTTGAAAAAAAATCACTGGGGGGAAACAATTCTAAGAGACGAAATACGTTGTTAAAATATGTTGAAAACTACCATTAATAAATGCAGCTTGGTTTGTTTATTAATTCATCATCTTAAATATATATATTTTTCAAAGAATAACGATCCAAACTGACCAACCTAATAAAGCAGAAATGTGCTCGAAAGCCTTGTTTTCATGTGGCAGATTCTCACCGTGAACCCAATCATTTCACTGACGTTGATCAGTGTCTGTGTTTCTAACTCTTTCACAGGTGCAGAGTGTTCGGTACCTTTGTCCGCAGCAGGAACAGGTGCTTTCTCTCACTGATTATTTCCGGTCCTCTTTCACATCATTCCCCCCACAGAATCTCTGAGTCGGGTCCGGTTTCTGATCCACGTCTGAATCCATACACCCCAATAAAACACCGATTAAAAATCGAATGTAACACAGATTTCCCTCCGGTCAGCCATCGTCTCCTGTGGCTCCGTTGTTCCGGTCCATTTAGCTCTTAGTTCGGGATCGCAGTAGTATTTTTGTGCAGGTGTCGGTTCGACTGCAGTTTCAGGTCCCACACCTGGATCGGACCTCAAACTAATCTGCGACGCCGCAGTTCCGTGCGTCACAGGAAACTCCCTGGTCTCGTCATACTGGACAAGTTCAAAGTTTTTGGACTCTGAAGGTCTGGTCCAGTTCAACCGGTCACTGACGTAAGCAGTTGTCCGTCAACCAAGGTCTGGGCAGGAACACCGTGTGGTCCTGGTGGTGCGACGGACCCGTGCGTCCTGGATGTGGACGAGACAGAATAAACGCGAGTGCGTTTCATGTAGGAAGACATGGGGAGGACGAGCGACATGGTGCCACCACACAGTGAGATAGAGGAGGAAGAGAGAGAGAGAGAAAGGGGGAGGAAGAGAGAGAGAGAGAGAGAGCGACCGAGGGAATTCGTAAAGTGGTAGAAAAGTAGATGTTGGCCTCCCTCCAGTGGTCGAATCTGGTAACTACATATTATTGAGCCTTAACAGTTGTTCTGGAATTTGTTTAGTTTACCGGCCACCGAATAACTTTTGTTTCTCCAAGAACCATCAGTACCACCAACATTAAATACGGCAGTATAAACGTACTGTGTTCAGCTTAAAGCAGTTGACAATTATCATCTCTCTGCATCAGGATGATCGTGTTTTTCACAAGTTGCCTCTGTGTTTGGTGGTCGCCAACCTTCAGCACTAAGACCGTGTTCTGTATCTACAGTAGCGTGTTTTCAACGACACACTCCACGACACCAGGGGTCGATGTTAAGCCAATACAGCTTTATTTTTGAGTTTTACTTTTTTTTGTGCTTCACAATATTACAAAAAAATTAACTCTCAATCGACAATAACAAAACAATACACAGTTTTGTGTTTGCTGGCGGACTCTAGCTTTATTTATGGGTTTTTATCCGGGCAAATCAATCAGACTCAGATAAGAAGTTTATATCGTGTGTTGAACCAGCAGTGACACTCGAACAGAGCAGAGAAAGAAAGAGGCTGTGAATGTGCTTGTTTCATACACCATGAGTTGAAGTACAGAGTATTTTTACCAGCTGGGTCAGTCGCCTGATCTGCTGACACCGATCGAACGTGAAAGTCTTTGGGTGCTGGTTGATCCTGGAACCTGTTGCTCAAACTCCAAATACAGCAACAATTAGAATCAATGTGCAAACTTTGAGTGACTGAACTCGTGCTCTGGGTGTTTGTTTGTTTTTTTGCATTTTTTGTTTGTTTGTTTTAACAGAACTGTGAGCGTAAGCAGAAGGTTCACGTGTGTAAAAGTTCTTGCCCAAACCAAGGCAACTGAATTGTCCTCAATTATTTCAACAAACACAAGAAAAAGAATTGTGCAGTAGTGATTAGGATCGTTCCAAAGACGAACCCAAACCGGTAAACATCAGTTGTATTCTGTAAACACTTATAAAGATTTAAGCAACCAGAGAAACGTTGGAACCTGGTGTGTACGTCTGAGCTGCAGCAGCCAGACAGTAGCACGGTGGGACGATGAACTGGATCAACATCTGCAGCAGACCAAGACAGTAGAGTTGATGTTGGTACAAAATACTTATGAGGCTTCTGTTCCTTCACCGTATTCTGCCGTAACTCAAACCTTTATATGTAAACATTCTCCAGTCTCTCACCGTGTGTTCCAGTCTTGTACGTCAATGAAAATCGTCAATGTCATTATTCTGGCAGCGTCCACTGTTCTATAAAACTGCTCATTATTTCCTCATCAGCGTTCCATTAAAAAGTCCATTAAAATCATCAAAGTGTCTCTGTGAGTACAAGGTAAAAAAATGGATCAAATGACATCCAGAGAAATGCTCTTTTTGTGTTAACACTTGTGCTGTTTGTTCCAACCGTCAGGACTAGTGTCCAGTTCATGAAGTGCAGGTCTTGTCGGGGGCTGGACCTGTGTGCAACTCCAGCAGGGGGCAGTCTTTCATTCTCCCTCACCTAAAATCAAAGTACAGTAGAATTCTATAAATAAGAACAACAGTTCCTATAACAGCAACAGATCGTCATAAAAAATGCAAAACACATTTTTCAACTGATACAATTTAAATGAAACAACGTTTGTACTCTATTTTTATGCATCAGAATGTTGTTTAAAATTCCAGTCGTGAAGAGCCGTCTTTGTCACTGGCACTCACTCATAACTCACCAGGAATTTCGTTTCCTCTCGTCGTTACGCAGGCAGATGTTTCCAGGTGCTGACGAAGGCCGTGGGGATCAGTGAATAAGGCACCGTGGTGATGGAGTTCCAACTATCAGACGTGGGGTCGTAACAGTCTAACGTCTTACAGCGCTGCGTCCCGAAATACCCTCCGACCACATACAGCTTATTCCCCGAAGCCACGGCGTGGCAGCTCATCCGTTTTGAGGTCATGTCGCCCACTCGCGTCCACTGATTGTTTTCACAGTCAAAGCGATAAGCCGAGGCAGCGGTGAATTCCGTGTCGCCACCCATAATAAAGATCTGGCTCCCCAAGACCGCAGCCGCCGTGTACCGCCACGGCTGAGGGCATTCTGCTGCGATTGTCCAGCGGTTTCCCACGGGGTCGTAACACTGGACCTAGAGGGAAGGATACAACAGAGTGAAGTTCCGTAAATGTCTCACGCATGCATTCTTGGCGTTACCCTGTCAATCATAAACCGCTCTGTCGTCACACCTGTGGTCAAACGTGTCGTGAACTTTCGTCTGTGCCGCTTTTTTGAATTGCTTTATTTTAGGGCTAGGCAGGGTAAGCTTTACGGTAACAATGACTGGACGGCTTTTAACAATCTTTGGAATATGGTAAACATTACCAAACTTTATACATGCTAATGTTTGTGAATGTTCTGTTTTAAGCAGCTCTACCTTGGAGGCCTTGTCTCTGTGTATGGTAGAGCCTCCAAACACAAAGAGTTTCAGTTTGGCACTGACCACAGCTGCGTTACTGACTCCGTCCCTCAGAGGAGCCATCATGGTCCACTTGTTACTGAGAGGATCGTACCTTTCCACCTGGAAACATGTTAACGTGCACGTATTAAACAAAGTACTGAGTACTACAGTATTCCCCCGGGATGACGACGTCTTTGTCTTACTGACCTGTTTCAAGGAGACGGACGGCGAGGCAGGAAAGACCCCTGCTATGGCTGTGTGACCGCCGACAACATACAGACTGTTCTCCAGCTCTGCTGAGCCGTGGCCAAACCTAAAGGAGAGTGTCAGGGTTGGGTACATTCCTGTCCTGTAAATTTCTGGATTCCAGCCAACGGAAGTAATCTACGTAAATAAATCTTCTCACCGGGGTCGTACAATCTGAGATCGTATCTGTTGATTTATTAGGTAATTTTGTACGGTGGGAACAGACATTATTCTGTGTCTGTTCGAACCTCCACCAAGGTCAGTTCCTCTCACAGTCATTACGCTCCAATATATCACGGAGGTTAACAATAGTACAATAAACCCCGAGCTCAGATCACAACTAAAATCCCATCATGTCGTCCTTGGTTGACGACTCACATCCTGACAACACTAGTAAAAACGACTCTGAGTCCTGACGCGCTCAGAGAGGCTGACAGTAAAACGTCATGGCTCACTGTGCACTGCTGCAGTCAAACCATGTCACTTCAATCATCAGCAGACGGTGGAGTCACTTTGAGTAAACTATACAATAAAATACATGTACAACAACATGGTTTAACAGGATGTTGTCAATTAGATAAATATACTACAAATATATCACAGTATCAAGTATAGAAACCCTGATCAAAGACTAGTATGTGTGGAAAGTTACCCACTGCAAAGCAGTAAAAAAATACTATTAGTATTCGTACTACAGTTGATGGTATAAACCACTGTACTCTTTAAAGCTCATTCATGGATCATGATGGTCAACAAATGAAGAACTGTTATGGTTACAATGTAGAGACTGTGCCAAGCCAAAGGCCTGAGCGTCTCCAGCAGAGGGCAGAGCAGAGTCCCTTAGCTACATGGCTAAGCAACACCTCCAAAGACATTGTTTTCACAACAACTTCCAAATGAGTTCACACTAGCTGACACGTCTAGCATCCATATTTACTACACCACCCATGGAGTGTGACATCAAATCTTCTTCATTTGAACTATAATGTGAAGTCTGGAAGAGCTGCAGTTTGAATGCAGCCTTAGAGTTCACACTGACCTCGCTATCAGCATGGGTGCTCCTTTGGACCACTCTTCATGGACGGTATCGTAAATCCAAACATCTTTGGAGACACCGTTCTCTGATCCTCGGCCCCCGGTCACGTAAACTTTGCAGCCAATGGCACAGGCACTGAACTCCTTCCTGGGGCTTGGAAGGTCGGCCTTGGGTATAATCTCCTTGGCTTTGTGGTCAACCTGGAGACACGTGACAGATGACAATGGGTTATCACATGTGGAGTGGACAAATAATTCCATTAATTACGATTTGGCAGAACTTCTCTAACATCACAACCAAAGATTCTAACAGAAACACTAAATAAACATGAAGTGCCCTGACCTCTAGTGTATATAGTGTAGATGACAATCACAGCTGTGGCCTACCTGGTAAATCTTGTCACACATGAAGGTCTGGCCTCCGAGTATGAGCAGCGTATGTCCAGCTTTACGAGGTCGAGCAAACAGACTGGTCACCACTCCGTCATTTTGAAGGATTTTTTTCTTACACTGCATTGCCTCTTCTACAATGGACCTGCAGGGTTAGACAACAGTTTGTTAGTCTTTGTTTAAATGGTTACTCTAAAACAAAGGATGTCAGATCATATTGGCACAAAATTAGAATAATTATGTAATATCTGTAAGGAATGTTATCGGTTTTTCCTCCGATAAAGATCCGATAACACAATGCCTGGGTTTCACCAAATAATGTGTGCCCTAAAAAGTTTTTGGAATAAACGGCTGTATAGTAAGGTGAATGTCACTAGATGGCAGCATTGTAGCTCATGTAATTAATTTTAAAAAGCAGGGGATTGTATGCAGAAACTCAAACAGTGGTTTGTACAGATAAATAAATAAATATTACCAGGCTTATATTGGTTGATATCGGACTCGGAAATTTAGTGTTTGGAAATATTAGCATATCAGATATCGGCAAAAAGTTAATATCGGACATCCCTATTTAAAACATTATTTGCTTCCACTTTAGTTTGGAAGCTGTTACATGAAGACCAAAATCTCTTTTCAGTAAAAAGAGATAGTCAAGAAAAATCTAAGAAAAAAAAACAGTAAGCTATGTTTTTGGGAATTATTACATGAAGTTGAGGAACAAAAACTCCTACTAGAGCCTTTCTGTTTCTGATGTTTGGAGAAACATCATGCAGTGTCTGCCTGCCCTGTCTTTTCAAGAAAACAGACAGAAATGTGCGCGTTGATAAATGACGAACCTGCTCCTCTTGTCGGCCATAACCAACTCTTCACAGGCGACCACCTCCAGCAGACATTCTGATGGCAGCAGTGCCAGCCTGATGCCCCTCAGTAACTCTGACAGATGATGACGCCGACCCTCCAAGTCGAACTGAACCCACCGCATGACGGAGTTAAACACAATCTGCGGCAGAATACACAAACAGGGCCATTTTTATTTATATTTTTAATCAACACAGATGTGATGAGGAAGAGAAAACTGAGGGGAAGAACTCTGACCTGTTCGTCCTCTATCTCCAGCTCATCACTAAGAATCAGCTCCAGGAGTTTATCTTTCGAGAGACTGTAGAAATCCTCGGATTCTCTCACCTGAAGTCAACAAGTTATATTAGTTGTTTTTGTTCTGCCAATAAAACTGGCCCTGTCACCGAGCTCTATGAGGGACATAAAAAAATGTTTTCTGTATACTTGAAAGACAATCTTACAAACTTAGGTTATATATTCTTTTATTTAGCATTTCCATGTCACCAGTGAGGTACGGCTGTGCAAATAATCAAATTATGGTTTTGGCTTCAAATCAATCAGAAAACCTTGGTCCTATTTTTTTTAGTATTTCATTTATGACCGGTATTCACTCTTTTTTACATGTTCATATTTTAATTACATTTTGTTGTAATGTATTGCAATATATTAAATATCCTCTTATTTTACGCTGTTTTTTTTATTTGGCCTTTTATTTTTGTTTTGAAAAAGGCCACTACATCATTGATTTGATATTTAAAAAGACAAACATTTTTGAATATAATACCTTCAGTTATTTTAAGAGAAAGGGTTTAAGAAGGAAATGTTCTCAAATAGATGCAAGAATGGATTACATGAACAAATGACTGTGGCTCCTTCACTGCTCTGTAATAACACTTGGGGAGTTGAGTGTTGGCTCTGTAGTAACAGTGAAGTACTTAAGCATGATGTACTGTATATGTGACATGACATCTGTGGGAGTGGACCTCCCCCCTGACCCCTGACCCCCTCCATAGAGTAGAGTGCAGACCATCTTTACCGTCTCATAGTGTAGCAGGCACATCCGCCATGACAGCTCGTACAGTCTTTTACACTGATGGGCGTCTGACAGCAGCATCATCCCCAGGCAGTTGGACGAATGCAGGTTTTTTTCTAGAAACTCTGCAGCTGCGTCACGGATGTCGTGAAACTGCAGCATGTCGGCGGCCTCTAACAAGGACTCTGCGTTTTCCTCATTTATGATGACTCGAGAAGAGTAGGCAAAGTCCAACAGCAGCTCCAGGACCTGGAGAAGAGCAGACGACTCCTTTGACTACTGACAGAACACTGATGAACTGATATATTGTACTTTTTTTGTCACACATGTTATTCTGTCACACAAAGATTGTTGTAAGGGTAAAACCTCTCACGACCTCATCAGGTTCTGTCTTTGTTTTTTGTAGGAAAACAGAAACAGAAAATGATCTTTCTCTATCTTAGTATAACTTTGATCCCGCCCACTATACTGAGTCACCCATTAGCTGAACTTTATCTATAAAGAAAAAGATTAAATGTTCCATCGATACCTCTGGGTGTATGCTGTCTCTGAAATTGACGTCATTGTCCAGACTTTCCCGTAGCCCTCCACTGAACATGGCCTCAAAATAACGGCTACATGCTGCCAGGACTGCCCTGCAAAACACAAAAACAAAAACAAAAGTGCCAGGACTGCCCTGCAAAACACAAAAAAACAAAAACAAATGAATACATTAATGGAATCCATTATTAGCGTCCAGTGGATTTTATTAGTGATTATTCAACCACGTGACTCGACCTGTGGCATGGAAAGGAGCGGTCGCCGGCCCACAACGTAACATCTGTGAAAACGCACTGTTTCCTCATGGTGTTAAGGTGAGTCAGGACACTGTCAGGATGGGACGGCTTGTGAAACAGGGAGATGTTCATGGAGCCCGTGCTGGTGCGGGATTTACGATTCTCATGAACTGTCACGGACATGGCAGTTTTACAGGGAATCACTTCAAGGAATAACTGTTACTGTGGAATTGAACACAAAAAAGAAACACGTCACGTTGCATTAGTGTATTATATTACTTACATCATAAATAAATGTTTTTTTTTTCCAGTTAATAGCAATCAAAGCAGCCCATCTGAGTTTCCAGTCATTTGGCTACAAATTAGCCACATTATTGCAATTCTACTAATGTCTAATGTAGACACACTGATGTTTCGCCTTGTCTTAAGTTTGGGAGGGGCAGATTATTTCTGCCTAGTTTCATCTATAACTTGTTGGGCAACGTCTGTACTATTATGCACTTATTCAGGATAGTCAGCATTTCAAATGAGTAATATTCTTTTTTTGTGAATGTATCAGACACAACAGCATTTCAAATGAGTAATATTCTTTTATCTGAATGTATGAGACACATATCTGCAGAAATGTGAGGGTGAACAGCCAAAATATCAAAACAACAGTGGTGAAAGTGACGAAGGAAGGCAGAGTTCCAACAACCTGGATCATAGATCAGAACTCTGAGTGTTTAGTGTGTTGGATTAAGTTGGTCTGACCAATCGTTAAGTTGCTGATCCCTCATCAGGCGTAGTTGTCGTCATAAAAAAATCTGTTTAAACATCTGTACAGATTGTATAAAGTGTAGCGTGTCTCCACCTTTAGTAAATAGAGTTTTTTTTTTTCAGGAATTCAAACTCCTGGCTTTTTATCCAGCATAAAACCACAAGAAGTGTGTCTGTAAACAAAGCAAGTAACATACCATAGTTATCCCTGTCTTTTAAGCCTTTACTTTGCAGTGAGATGGCTTCATTTTTCCATGGGAACAGTAGTCGCGCCCTCTAGCGTTACTAGAATTACATGCCGGGAAGCCCGACCGCATTGTTAAGTAACCCCAAGAAATGTCTTTTTTATGTCCCCGTTCACCGCATCAGGTGTTATTTACTGAGGTAACCACATTCCCTCGTCATTTTCTTTGACATACCACCTCCCACAAACGTGTTTTTGTTTACAAAGAACATCTCATTACTGCAGACACTGTGTAGGTGCAGTACAAATACTGGTTTCCGATATAACGTCAAATGTAGACAGTTTCAGCATAAAGACTATCCAAAGCATATTTTGCGACAGTTGATCTTATCCAGTAATACCGGCGTTTTAATTTCTAACACCAGTTGGTCGATAAATTACTATATTCCATCACTATTGTCTGCACTCTTCAAACAATACCTAAATAATCAACACTGGCGAGTCTGAGCTAGCTCTGCTGTAAACCAACTTCGTTGTTTTTGGAACGATTAAAAAAAAGGGGGGGAGTCCCTGTAGCCTTCAAAAGCCCACGCATTGTAGCCACTTTTATCCGCCATTTATACACTCATTTGAACGAATACAACACTAGGCTCAACACCGCTTCCCTGATAATCAGCACAGTTCCATAACTGCTACTTCAACAAAAAAAAGAGAGACTTGTTTACTGTGTGGGTTTTATTGTTGCCCGAGCATAGTTATACAATGAAAAATAAAGAGCCAGAAAACATGGTGGACTCACATTGAGAAGCGCTCATGAGGTCGGATGAAAAGTTAGAGCGCACAGTCCCGATTACTGGCGTTAAATAAACCATATTTTTCTGCAGTATGTTACCGCTGAGGATCCACCTAACCGTCACAGAGCTACTTGTAACTCATTCCTGCACACGGCAGCAGCAAAGGCGTTTGATTATTTTGTGACTGATGTTCATGGAACCAATCCACAGCAGCATTGGTGATACGCCGATGATCCGTCAGCCAATAGAAACAATGACAGGCGGGACCTAATTGCTTATAACTTTTGTGATTGACACCTGACTTAGCCAACCATCTCATATCTGATTTTCACTGACCAGTGAAAACGTGTCGACGGGATATTCGCCACTCTTGTCAACCAATAAGCTTGAGCATGGATTCGGCATTATAATGGCGGCAGCAAAACAATAGCACGTTCATGATTGACAGTGAAAATTTCATTGTTCCTAGCACACCTTCCTCAAGGCACTGTTTTTTTTGACAAGAGTGAGTTATAATGAACTGCTTAAATATTCGAAATACTAAATTTATATTTGCAAGTATATATTGAATATCATGCAAGTAAAAAAAAATCAGTGCTTGTTGTGCTATTCAAATCAACAGTGTGGCTATAGCCGATAAATAGGTAAACAGGTTAACTGGAATTAACGCTCTCTACTTATCGCCTCTTTAGCTGGGCATAGCTTAGCTTAGCATCTTACTGTTTCCATCAGAGTAATTGCAAATTGAGACATTATCAAATAAAAGATCTGCTTGTTAGTTTTAAAGGCATCTGTTTGTTTGTTTGTTTGTTTTAGCAGAGGAGTTTACATTTTTAGACCCATTTCCTAGTAAGTAGCACATTTAAAAAAAGTTAATGGGCGGTTTTGATTGATTTTGAGGGGATGTTGGTTGAAGGGAGAAAGCCATTCTAAACTCTTGAGTGCTGTTACTATGGGACACAGAGCATCACTGCAAACGGTTTGCTCTCTCTGAGTGCTTTCCCTAGCCTTAGCAGGATGTTTAATTTTTGATAGCTTCATGCTTTTTACAAGACCGGGTCCATTGCACATAACACACTGGGGGCTTTGGTTCTCTTGTGCCCCGAGTGTAAAAGAAAACAACATACTGCTCTCAGTGTCATATTTATAAAAAAAATATAAACAAAAAAAATGGTTGGTCCTTCAAAATAAAAGTTCTTTGAATCAATTTTTCCAACAGCCTTACTTTACAGAAATGTTGCAATAAAATGTAACTCATTTTGCCACATATACTCCTTTACGTTTTTTTTAATATGTTAGAAATGACCACAACCAAACAACAAGCAATGAGAAAGTGCATACTTATTTATTGAAGAGAGATAATTACTGTACATTCCCAACAAGGGAGAGATAAATACAAGATTATCTTTAAAAAAGAAAAAAAAAGAAAAAACAACCCTCACTTGTCCAACTTAATAAAATCAAGTTATCAAAACTTTAAAAAGCCAAATTTTTACATAAAAATATGTACACGTGGTGCTTAACCCTTTTTCTAACATCACATGATAAAATATTTGTACCTTCTGTTTTTTATGCTTTTTTATTCATTTATTTATTTGTTCAAAAAACATTTAAAAAAATGCTTTGGCACACAGTGCAAACAACCCAAGGGCAAGTGTGGCACTCTAAAATCCCACATGAACGTTGTAAAGCTTTGTTTAATAAAAAGTGCACACTGATGACAAAATATACACAGGAGAGACGCATATTCAAGCACATGGTAGCAAAACTCAAAATATATATTTTTGTATACCACTTTTACACAAACAACTCATCAAACATCAATTAATGCTTTTGTATTTTTTCTAAAATAGTTTTTAAAGCTTGTTTCCCCCCTTGACTTTGCTTCAGGGGAGCAGTTAAGTCCCGTAACAATCATGTATTTTCCTGATTTGAAAAACAAGAAAATGAACCCCTGGCAGAGATGTTTCTTAATGCACTTTGAAAGCTGAGGTCATGTGGAGGACTCTGACCCCTAGTTTGTAAACTGCTGACGTTAATACACGGACTTTTATCACCTACCTACATGTAATTCCAGTCATTTTGAAACCAAGAATCCAACGACTCACTTTAAATACTTAAGGCGTCCACATAGTTACATTTACATACCACCTTTAATCTGTCACTTCTGATGACTGAGTTGTGTGGTTAATTTTTAAAAATATTTTTCCAGACAAGATCGTCCCAGTTCAAATAAAAGTACAAATCTTTAGCGTGCCAATTCAATGAAGTCTTAATTTGACAAACAAAAAGTCAGAGAATTAGGAATTAAATCAGTTCCTGCAACACACGGCAAAATATGACTTCATAAGTGACATATCTGAGGGGTTCTTAATTCGCAGGTTGCTTAGCAACAGTTTGGGTTTCAAGATTATAAATACTAAATATATGTTTGTACCACTACCTGATAAAAGAAGGTTCAGGTGCATTAACAAAGTACAGTTTTACACGGTTATGCTTTTTTTGTTTTAGCGTACCAGCTTCCCTGGAAATGGGGTTTGTGGCCTTCTACTCTGTGCTCAGTGACTCCGTGAGGACATTATAATTTGACAAAACTTTTTTGTGCTTTGTATGGACTCAGTGAGCTGGCAAAAGATATAACAGGCTTGGAGAAAATGAGATTTTTGGGACCTTCAAATCCTGTTGCACTCTAGCTGTTCATACGTGGGCATGTGGACCTGCAGAGAGATATTCTCCATCAGTCCCAGTTTGTGGCCTTTTCAACGGTGGAAGGCAGTGAGGAACAGAACCCTGGTGTGGATTAACAAGACTGCTGTGCTTTCACTTTCAACACAGATGTGCTCCAATCAGCAGATCAATGCAGGAAATGACACAGTGGGTTGGAGTATTGTTCCTCAGATACAGCGTGTATGTCTTTTCTTTCTTTCTTTTTTTCCTTTTTTGTGCAGAGAACAGGAGGAGAAAATCAATGTGGTGTAAATCCAAAGCTATGAATTATTTCTGGGCATGGATGCGAGGGGAATTATTCAGAAGAAGAGGGTATCGATATCACAAGTGACTCAGTCTCTTGGAGGTTTAGACGAATTTGCATTTTTTTTGTGGTAATTTCTTTAAAAGTGAGGCTTTCTCCTCATATTATGTTATTTCAGCACATTATTTAGTGAACATCAGTACAACTCTGTTTAAAAACCTTTTCTTTTTTTTTTTAAAAAGACAATGCTCGCCGTTTGCCTAAAACACACATCATGAGACCACGTATCTGCTCCACGGGCACGGGTCTCTAACACCGCACCGTGGATTCGTGCAGACTTTAAAGGAACATCGGCTGCTCACAGAGGCAGCGTTGACAGCCAGCTCCTTGACAATCATCCAGCTTTGTTCCTGGCTTCTTCCTTTCTGGGTCCTCCTGGAACAGTTGGCACTTATTGTTGCATTACCGACACCTTCTGGTCATTCCATCTTCATCGTCTCACTTGCAGCGAAAGCCTTTTATTTAGTCATATCTCTGTAAAGAATCCAACGGATCCTCCACCTCCACCCTCTATTTCCTGCTCATCTTTCCATCTATAGTTCCTGTCATCGTTCCTCTTCTCTCCAGCTCAATTAATTAATTAATTAAGTGTTCCACTGTTTCCATCTCCCTCATCCAAACTCTATCATCTCCAAAGACCTAGGGTTTTTTTTACTGTGGAAAATCTACTTTTAACAACTGATATATTTTCTGTTGTTATGTTGGGCACAATGTGAAAATATACAGTATCGTCAACAGCCTACAGTGACATTAACACTGTGCAAAGGCAACAAAAAAACCAAACAGCTTTTCTAACAATAACACGATAAACAGCAGTTGACATCGGCAGAGGTTAACTCCGAGTACGGCACGTACTGTGTCACCTGGGACCTTTGTAGCACGTGGTACTTTTTTCTGGTCTAATGCTGTAACCTCAACGTGCCACAAAGGTAGCTGCTGTATGTCCAGTTAGAAACACAGTACGTGGAGAAGCACCAGCTGAAAAACTCCACCTTCTTCTTCTGTGGGGCGGTGGTGGCTTGGTGATTAAGGAAGCAGACTCCCCGGGTGCTTATGCTGCCCCCTGCTGACTTTGGTGGTGGGTAAGAGCAGAGGTCACATTTGGTTGTGTGCAGTGGTGTGCTGTGTCACAATGACAAGGAGATCACTCTCCTTTTCTACTGGAGCATGTGTCAATGGCACATTCTTGTGACCTTTGTCTCCCAAGAACCTCGACCTTTCACACCCAGGTGCAAAAATTCACCCCACTGACAGACCTCACCCCACGAGGGGAGGACAGAACTCCCTCCATCACCGCAGGCAGTTGAAAATGGCTGGAGAAGGCATCTGTGCTGATGCTGCTGTTCTCTGGATCCAGAGAGCGATTAAAAAAAAAAAAAAAAAAAAAAGATGGCCTTGAAAGGAATATAATGACTGTGTGAACGTCTCCTGTTCTGCAGAACCAAAAACTGCTTACCACACGGAACAAACAGCATTAGCGAGCATTAAGGAACTCCCTGACTATCTCCCTTTCTATTCAGAAACTCTCTCACACACACACTCATATTCACACATGGTATAAAGTTCACATATATTTATAACGTGTATACTGATCGCACTCAGCTCTGAGTATCTGCTCACGAATGTTTCCCAGATTTACAGACCATTCATTTTGCCGTGTTTTCACAGATTCACTCTTTTTCTCTTTTTTGCTCGGTGTCACTAAGTGTCCAGAGTTGTTCTCTGTCAAACCCATGCAGCGTAAAGTGCCACAGAGTAATGAACACGGTGACTCGGGGCTAAATATTAAAAAGAATGAATTGATGGATTGTACATGATGCCTCAGAGAAGAGAAGTCTTTGGTGACACTGATATCCTGGGAATCCAACTGGCTTCTCGTCGGTGACACTGCAGACACATTCCAGTCTGTCTGGTATGAGGGGCCAGTTCTCACTTTCTGCACTAGTGCTAGTCTGTCTTCCCAAGGAGGTTAAAGGTCATACATTACGTGCTGCCCAGGTGATCAGCAGAAGAAGATGTCTTCATCATTCTGAGGATCAGACATGACTGTGGCTTTGTTCTCTGAGAAGGAATAAAAGCAAATTCATTTAGTTTCCTATACGGGGCTTGGATTTATTGTATTCTATTACCCATCTAGCCAATAACTCCATTTACCCCCCAGTCCTTGGGGTGTGGATAAGGACTGGCAGCACACCACCACTCTCATCTTGGCTTACAGTCAAGCCTGGCATCATAGACAAAATCCTCACTTTAATGAAATAATCTGATCTCCTGCAGCCGTATATTCTGTCCTATCACTCTTTGTGATAGGACGGTTGTGCTGAGAATTCAGTCTCTGATCCATGTCTCTCTGTGTGTCTCACTCTATTTTGTTTGAAGATACCATATCAATATTCTACAGCATACTTTTACTTCTCTTCTAGCGATTACAAACGTAGATCCTTTTCTAATTTTAGAAACCTGATGTTAAGCATGTATATTTATATTTATTATATATATATATTATATTTGAACTATTTGATCGCATATTTAGGAAATGGGAATCAAACCCATGGACTCGAGGCAGGCGTGCTAACCGCTACACTATGGCAGCGACAAAACAGTTAGCAGAGGATGGTTTCGATCCATCGACCTCTGGGTTATGGGCCCAGCACGCTTCCGCTGCGCCACTCTGCTGTCTTCATTGAGCGTTTACCGACAGTTTTCATACAAATAAATTGTTGTTTTTTTTTTAAATATATATATATATATATATATAATTGTGCCTATAGTATCGTAGTATATCACAATATATTGTATGGTTGTCCCTGCATTTTAAGATTCAGGACACCCTGTGGCCCAAACGTCTCCATGTTCAAATACCAGCCCTGGCAGGACTGTGATGTCTTCCGTCCGACCTGTCTGTGTCTCCTCCTCTGTCTTACCTTTCTTCTTCTTGTCCTTCTTTTCTTTGGACTTGGTCAGTTGCAGCAGTTTGGTAGACAGCTGGGAATCCCGGGACTTCTCTGCTCCCTGTGTCTTAGATGAGGAGGAAGAGAATGGGTTGAGGTTTTTGCCCATCCTTTTTGATCCAATGCGAAGGAACGGCTCTTTGGTCGGAGCGGAGGACGACAGCTCCACCTGTGTATGACATCATCGTCATCGTTCTATTGGAGATGTTGAACAGTAACTTTGAATATTTTTCAAAGTAAAAGTATTTTTTACCTCCTTCGGCACATCGGCGGTGTCCTTCAGATCCAGGTCCAGAGACCCAGAGCTGTGGTACCTAACAGAGTCCTCGGAATTGATGGAGGAAGTTCTTTGGAACCTGGGACACCTCTCCATCTGCAAAGATCATTTGGTTGTCATTAACTCAAGATGGAGCAGAAATGTTGTAACTTGGGCTGACGAAACTAATGAGTAAACATCAAATTCATCAGTAAAAAAACTAAAAACTAATTTTTAACTAATTTTCACACAAGGCCACAAAGATGAACGTTGTATTTTCCCACAATTCCTCCATCCACTTTGACTTCTCTCATGTTGATTTTTGCACACACTGTGGGAAAAAAGTGTTTGTTTTTTTTCACCAAAGATACAGTAAGCTTCAAATACAATCTCAACTCCCAGCATGCATTTCTAAAGGCCTCAATTTACATTCACTGCCTTTAGTTATTTTAGATGATTTTATTCATGCCTTTAGTTATTTTAGATGATTTTATCTATATAAGAGCCTTACATGAGGATTATGTACTTAGTTATGCTGTGGATACAACCCAGACCCTTCTGAATGTAAAGCAGACATGACAACCGCTACACTATGGAACCAGACTTCAGGTCTGTGTCAGTCCAGGCTTAGTCAGGTCTACAACTGACACAACTGTCAAATGGATTGTTGAAGAACAACAGCGTCACCAAAGATTTGAAATTTAGAAACTCTCTGCACGCAACCATGACAGAGGTCAAACAGACCAGATAAGATACTCCACCTTGTCTCTTTTCATGGTTTCCAGTCTCTCTGCGTCCCGCCTCAGGGCCTCCTCGTCTCTCTCCAACTTTTTCTGGGCCTCCTTCAGCCACGCCAGTTCTCTCTCGTACTCCTCTTTCCTCCTCCGCAGTGTCTCTCTGTCCTCTTGCAGCTCCAGGTGCTTCCTCCTAGTCTCCTCCTCCTCCTCCTTCAGCCTCTTCGCCCGCTCCGTCAGACATTTTTCCTTCAACTCCCATTCCTTTTCTTTCTTCTTCTTTTCGTCCTGATACGAGGCCTGTTGTTTCTGTAATAAAGGAACACGTTACTCACGCAGCTCACGATACGAAGTGTCTTTGGCAGTGACAGAGATGTTAGACTGAATGAACCTGCAGGCTGGCAGCTTCCTGCCGCTGCATCTCCAAGCTCTTGTGTTTCCCTTGCTCAGTGAGTGTGGATGAACGGGAGGAAGACGAGGAGAGGAGCGAGGATGTGGATGAGACGGTGGAAGAAATGGTGGCTTGCCAGTCGTCCAGCGCCTGCCGCTGGTTTTCTACACACACGTCCTGCTGGACCACAACAGCCTGAAGGTGAGAGGAAACGAGTGGTAACGATAAAGAAACAAAATATGTGGAAGTAAAATCAAGTAGCTGTGGGTATTTTTTCTCACCTGCAGTGAGATGAGCAGCTGGTACAGATGAGTCACACTGTGTTGGACCTGCTGTAAAAAAAAAGAAACGTAAAGAAGTGAATGCCAATGGTGTGGTTGTGACCCTCGAGGTCAAGGTTAGTTGAAGATTTTGAACTTGATGTGAGATAGTCTAGATCAGCAGGGGGCGCTAAAGAGTCACAGCAGAGACTACTGTTACAAATAATTGTTTATATATATAATATATATATAATTTATTATAAATTTTAAATTAATCAATAATATGTTAATATTATTATTATTATTAAATAGTGTTAATATTAATTTAACATGATATTATTAATGAATATTCAAAACCAATAGAATCAAAAAGGTGGTCCTTGTCATTTTTGACACTTTGTCAGTATAAAGTGACATAAAGGCAGTTTGTGTTTTTGGATGATGACAATAAAATTAAATAAGATTTTTTTTTTTTTACCCCATTCGTCCTCTTCAGCAACACCTGTAGATTTGCAGTAGCTCCCTAGGGCACAGAGAGAAAAGTATGCAAAAATGAGAGCAAAACTCAGGAAATGTGATTTGGGTTTTTTTTTAGATTTCATGTCACATGTTTGAAGGTTTGAATTAGACGAACACACAAACCTTCTTCAGCACACTGTCTGACTCAGTCCTGCGGAGGTCCAACTGCTCCTCCCCGTCTTCTTTCTCTCCATCTACAGACACAGAGGAAATATCCAGACTGAGTTCTGTTGACTGGAACCTGGGCCACAGTTTGGATCCTGAACTATCCATCAAGTCATCCAGGCAGGGACAACATACAGCTGCTCTGGTGCCGCTAAAAGCACTCCAAGGTAATTGTTAATACACTGAGGTGTACTTCTCTAACCTGCGGCAGAAACATCAGTGTAACTGCCAATCAAAACACACTCTTCTACATGTGAGTTTCTCACTCTTGCTGCCGCTCATCTGATGACTGTCGAAGCCTCCGAATGTCTCGGCTCTCCTGGGCAGACACACTGGTCCCATGTCGCCCCCTGTCAGACCAAATGGATTACTGCAGTCCACTTCAGCACCAGTGCCAACTAAAGCATGAAGGCGCTCCACTGGAGAACGAAAAGGCAAAAAGGAAAATGTGTTGACTTTACATCGCTGGCATTAACACAAGGGGAAAAAAAAAGAACTGCACACACTGTAGTATCAGTGTTGCTTACATTCCTTCAGGGCATCCTTTATGATTGGTTCCCCCTTTGTGACATTCTCAGCTGTGGCCCTGAATAACATGCGCTCCCGAACAGACGTGCTCGGATCCTCTGCAGCCACACTGCAGCTGGCAAGCTCTCTGAAAATCACCACCTTCTCCTCCAGTAATGAGATGATCTGTTCGTCCTTTTTTCTCAGGAGCTCTGGAATGAGACGCGTTGAATGAGTGAGACCAGTGCAACACAGCAGAACTGAATGCAATTTTTTTTTTCTGCAGTGATCACCTCGGATCTCCTTTGCTCTGCTCTCTTGCTGCCTCCTGTCCTCCTCTGTCTCACTGGGGGGTCCGTCATCTTCGTCTTTGTCCCTAAGCACACAGAGTTACTTGAAATCATCTTGAACTAGAAATCTAGGTAATTTATTTCTCTGTTTATTTACGGCTTTATTCTCCACTCTAACAGAGTGGAGAATAACCCAATCACCTCTTTGATATATTTCTTTCCACTTTTTTAACAACTTTATAATATAAATAAATAATATAATAATAAATAAAACTGGAGTAAAGTGTACGTTAAAGGGTCTCCTTACATGCAGTGCATGGCATCCTGTAAGATGGCCATCCATACGTTGCGTTCTTCTTTGCTGCTGGCCAACACCTCCACCATCTCTGGTTTGTCTGTACCAGCTGTGATGACAAAGAGACCTGAAGAAGAAGAAAAAATAAAAATAAAAGAAACACTGCAGTGGTAGAAATGATAAAATGTAACGTTTTGGGTTACATTTTACACTGTAATAAAGCCACGGGACTCACTTCTCATCTATATACACATATATATACACATATATGTATGTATAAACATACATATATACATATATGTATATATAAATATATATATACATACATATACATAGACATTTGTATGTATGTATGTTTGCATATATGTATATATATATATACATACATACATACATATGTGCATATACATATATACATATACAGACATATATATTTATATATACATATATATGTGCGTATATATGAGCAATGATAAAAAATATATACATATATATGTGTGTATATATGAGCAATGATAAAAATTGACGAACTACTGTGGGGAAACAAAGACCAACAGCTGACCTCGTTCTTCATTAGCCACCTCTCTAACGATCAGGTTCTGTAGAGAGATGACGGTGGAGCGCTGGTCCTGGAAAAGGAAAGGATGAAGTTTAAATGTGCTGTTCATGTCATTTTGCAGTGTAGGATGATAAGAGTATTGAAATATATGGTGCTGACCAAAGACGCAAACACATATTTCTGATCCTTTTCTTGAAGAAAGACCAACACATCGGAGAGGAGCATGGCATGGACATCTGCAGCACGGAGACAAAGACGTCATCAACCTTCCTCATGTCTGTGCGTAGCAAAAAACAACGACAACAAAAACAAGCAAACCTTTGAGTCGTCCGGCAGAGTTTTTCAGCTGCACCGCTCCGTCGTGCAGCAGCTTCCTCCCCCTGAGCAGGTCCTCTTTGGCAAACATCTGGCCACTCTTCATTCTCATGATGGACTTGCTGTCAGTGCGACTGAAAGACATATTTTGATAGTTTGTTTAAAAACAAACGCTGCCCTGTTAGCAATCGTGAAACAGTAAAGAGAAGGATCCAAAATATGCCTTACGTGTAGATCTCCCTCAGTCTGCGTTTCTTCTCCTGATCGTTGACCTTACTGTCCACGGCTGTAATCAGCTCCTTGACGCAGCGCAGTGACTCACAGACACCTTTGAAATCTGTGTCCGAGTCTGGTTGAACACATGATGTTCCACAGCGGGGGTGTAGGTTAGCGTTCTTTCATTCCAAAGCCATTGGGTCTTGGGTTTAGTACACCCAGCATTAGCGTTCTTTCATTCCAAAGCCATTGTCTTGGGTTTAGTACTTCTGTCTATTTCAGCTTTTATTATTCGTCAAAAATAAACTCAGTTTTTTTTTTATTCTGTCTATTTCAGCTTTTATTAATCGTAATCAGTTTTTTAAAAATTGTGTGCAGTGAAAGTGAGAAATAAACCTGGACCTCTATGAGATTTGCAACTGAAAAATTAGGGCTGTCGAACAATTAAAAATTTGATTTTGATTAATCACACCGTAGCTGTAGATTAATCACAATTAATCATGCTTACGTGGTTATCAGTGGCAGGTAGATGTTTTTATTTTTACTCTAAAATGATGTATTTTAATGTATCTTACTATGGAAAAATAGCAAGAAAAATATGCAAAAATGTGACTCCAAATGTTGCCCCAGAGTTGGTGGATGTTAGTCAGCGAAGGCTGCAGGGACTTCTGGACCTTACCTTTGGTGTGCTGAAGTATCCTCTGTATGAGCACGGGATATTTGGTGATTCTCTGCGTGACCAACAATATACACTCTGGAATACTGAGCCTCCGCACGATGCTGCTGCTCATTGTTTTCTAAAGACAGACACACGGAGTCAGCAAGCCACTGAAAACCCCTCTAAAGTGATGACATTCAGTAAGAAAAGCTACAGCTAACCTTTATGAAAGCCTGGAAGCGCTTATCTTTAGCATGGAAGTCTTTGTAAAGATTAACTGCGTCGTGATGACGGCTGCAGAACTTTCCGTAGGATTTCTTCATGCGCTCAGCGCTGCAGTCTGAAAACTGGGGAAAGCAAAATTTAATTAAAAGGACGCATCATTAATTATTAAATTTATGTTTATTTTCAAACTCTAACTACTGTATGTACTAACTCTCAGAAAACTTTTTCTTATAATTTTGTTTTATCATCTTCGTCTGGAGTAGGTCTAAAGGTGATTACCTGCTTAACCAGGATGTCCCCGATGCTGCGGATTAAATAAATGTTGTTGTTTTGCCCTTGACCTGATGAAGCTCTTTTCGCCTCCAGGAGATGGATGAGAAACTCTGTGTGTATGGACAGCAAGTCGTCCAAGACAGGAAAAATCTACAGAAATGTATTTGAAGGAGAATAAAAAAATCTAAATATGACAACAATATAGAAACCATGAAGAAGATGATATCATCTGCATAGAAAGAAAAACTTTCCAAAAAAAAAAATCTGAAATAATCAAAACAGTGCCTTTTGCATAGAAAGAAAAACTTTCCAAAAAAACAGTGCCCTTGTTTTGATTATTCAAAAATCACTGCACATGTTTGACTTTTTTTTTGATATCCTCACCTTTTCTAGCGTGTCAGTCTCCAGCTGTACCTCCCTCAGCAGGCCGTTATAGTAAACCTCAGACATGATTTTCAGCGTCCTCACATGGTGGAACTCCGTCTGGTAAAGCTCTGTGAAAAGAGAACACTCCTGGCGTCACCAACATGATCGTGGCGAGTCGCTCTGTGACAGAAATGACTTTCAGCGTATTTTTACCATAAATGACATCCTGTCGTTTGATGTCATCTTTCTTCAGTGTTTTCAAAAACTTCTTATCCACTGTGCTGCTCCAAGATTCGGCTTCCAAATCCTTAAAGTCACACTCAAACTCCTCCATCAGTTGGTTGTCTGAGATTTCACTATCTAAACACACACACACACACAGATGAAGAGCAACGGCAGAAACAGGAAAATATCTCAATTACTCAGCTTTAAAATATATTTCAAAAACATGGATCTTTGAATGTCACTATTAGATACGTAAGTAATCACAGACCTTCATCGGGCAGAGACTCGACTGAGGCGTTGACTTTATTCCCTCGATGAAGAGAGTCGGTGGACTGGGAGAGAAACTTCAGACCTATAATTGTAACATCATCTAATCTACAAAGAGAAAAATAATAAAAAATATAAATATATAAAAAATGTTTTACCATGCAATCATAATAACAGAAAGATCTTCAACAGACGAAACAAGTACAAATATCATAGATGAAGCAGCTTTTCGTCAGCCATAAAAATGTGTTCATTCAGTCAAAGGATCAGATGAGATATAATATAATTTGAATGTTCTTTTGTCAAAAATGTTTATACATTTATATTATTATATATATTTACATTTATACTAGATCCCTTATAGCACTCTGTTTGGTGTGTGTGTGTGTGTGTGTGCGTGTGGTTCCCAACCCTGCAATGTTGCTGGTGGAGATGCTCTTGGACAGGTTACTGTGTGTGTTGAAGAAGCTGGGTTGTCGTCGTAGCAACATCACAGGAGTCTGATCGTCACAGCTGGTCACTGTGCTCCAGTGATCCCACGAGGAGGAGGAGGAGGAGGTGGAGGAGGCTGATGGAGATGCTACTGAAGACGTAGCTAAATATGAAGAAAACATCGAACATTCATTACTGTGGAGCGAAATGCTGGAAATGGAGTTTTAAGGTCATTCTGCAGCACGTTTCTTTGACGTTTTCACACAAAACTGACTAAATAAATGACAAAGCAACACAGCTCCAGCGTTGTGTGCGTTTCCTCGAGGCGTCTTACATTTACTCCTCGTGCTGACGGAGGAGGCCGCAGCAACATCAGGCACTTGTGACGGCACCTAAAGACAAAGACAAAAAAAAAAATCATCATTGTAGTCTGGTCTAAGAAATCGTTGTTTATTTATACCTAATAATTTGACCATGTGCATCTATGCAAAATTAAATACAGAAAATGAAATACTCTTGCAGTCGGTGGTAGCTGCTGACTAAAAATCTAAAGCTGTTGAAGCAGATCTTTGTGTGTGTCTTTCTTCAATTCAATTCAAATGTTGTGTTCAACTAAATAGGCCCAGGCTGAAAATATCATGACTGCTTCAGGTGAATTCTTTTTGGTCGTACTGACACTAAGGCCGGACCATTAAGAACGACTTTTTCTTGCTCTTTTCTTTTCTGATTTTTTGTTGGATTACCAACTTCATCATAATGAAAATGAATAAAAAGACCAAACACCAAACCAAAACACCACGTATACACTGTGTGGTTTGGTTTGGAGTGAAATGAACTTTTGTCTCACTGTACAATAAGGGAAAAAAACTTACTTTAGCTTTGCTTTTTGGACAGAGGGAAGAACTCTCTCTGCAGCTTTTATGGATGTTAAGCCCACAACCTGCAAAAAACAATTGATGACAATTAAAATAAAGATATTCTGCACCAGCAGGCAGCAAACATCTAAAGAAAGGCAATAAAAGAACAAAATCATTTATTCCAAAATTATTTTCTGTTCCTGGCAGAGTTGTTAGTACTCCACTAACAGTCAAGAGTTTCACTTTTTCTTTATATTGTCCTTCATAAAAAACTAGTCGCAAGAAAAATGAGGAAAATAGGAAATAAGAAAATAGTAAAAAGGCAGCGTCGTACTGTTGCAGTGGAACGTGTCCTTGTTGTGCAGAGGTTTGGTGCAGTGCTGACAGGTTATGGACAGACACGTAGCATCTGGAACGGAGGAAGGAGCAGCTGGATTCTTTTTATCTTTTTCTTTCCTCTCCTGCTCTTTTTCACCTCTTCTTTCCTTCTTTTTATCCTAAAAACCACAACAGATACAGAGATGGTTTTTAAATTAATACGATTCAAATATGTGGTTAATTCTAATGCACAGTCCATACACGGTCTGTCATTCACACACACCTCAAGAAAATATATTTTAGTTCCACCAAAGCACCCTGGGTTTAACATACCACCTAAAATACCCAGCATGCAATTTGTTGGATCTTCAAAAGCCGACTGTGAGCGACTGCAATATTTTTGAGGACAACGACTGTCTCCACGTGTACCACAGGCCTCACCTTCCCCTTCTTGCTCATTTTACTACGGAAGTAACTGAATGTCCGTCTGATTTTTGGTCCACCTTTCTCCTCACTGTCGTTGTGCAGAGTGCCCGGATCCTCCTCTGAAATACTGATAAGCACACAGCAATATGATATAATAATATCATCATCAGTGAATCTGTTCTATGATCTCCACAAACACATGTTTTAATGTGAGATAACATTAGTACATGAATGACCAAATGTGGAGAAATGAACTTGAATGTATGACCATGAATGACCAAATGTGGAGAAATGAATGAAGAAATGAACTTGAATGTATGATGTAAATGAGGACCGAGTACCTGTGTTGTGGAAGAGGGGCGTGAGTTTGTTTCAACTCCTCAGACAGGTCGTTGCCAGAGCTACAAGAAGTGACAGCCAGACTGGAATCATTTAACCAAGAAACATTGAACACATTCTAATTACAAAGGAACATCAATAAAGATGAGCTGAACCGTGAGGAACAGCTTCGGTCGAGCAGTTTTGAGGTGAGTGCTTATGTTGGATAAAGGATAAAGGGGAAAAAACTAAACTAAAATATACACAACAATATATAGAAAAACACAAACACAGGCAGATGGAGAGTGAGAGCTTACCTGCACTGTGTGATGTCATCATCAGCTGCAGCGTTCAGGCTCGCCTGCCAGCTGTGACGACGAGCCACAGACATGGACTGAGCAGATGCTCTCAAGATGGCAGAGTGGACAGGGTTGTCCGGCAGCTGGTCTCTTCCTTCTTCTTCTTCTCCGTCACATTCTCCCATCTCTATTGAAGGTAAAGAAAAGAAACCACGGGTTGCCCACTTTTGATGAACAATATCTATCAACGTGTAGAAATAAAGACTAAGCTAAATACATGTAACAGGGGGTATGTAGTTATAATGACACAAAATTGTTTTATTTCTTCTACCTGATGAATGTGGGTTGTTCCTCCTTGGGCGGAAACTTGATGTGTATTTTTTTTTTTTTTATTAGTCACACCCAAACTCTCTGTCTTTCTTCGGACTTTGTGGGAGAGGTTAGTGTTTTTTTAAATTTTGCACAACATATTTATTTTATGTATATTTTGTAGGGGCTCGGGCAGTGTCCAGGAGGGAAATTTATTTTGTTTCTGTATGAACTCCGTCAGATCATGAAAGACGATTGTGACAGCAGCAGCGCGATGACTTTCAAAGTGCTTTACCTTGTTCCTCAGTTTCTGAGTGCCAGGACAGTCGCGCAGGATCAGTGGCCGTGTTGGTGACTGCATCCAAAGACCAAATCTCCTCACTGGCACCGGTGGAGACCACCATGGAGACCTCACCGTCTGAGTGTCCGACACAGGAGGAAGAGACGGACTGGAATTTATTTTAAAACAAGAAACATTTTTTTAATGTTTTCAAAACATTCACAGTCATCTCAGCGTTACTTTTCACTTTAAATACAGCTACTTAAAAACAGTACTGCTGTAGTTTTGACTTCACACTGTTAATAATATTATCCTCTTAATAATGGTTAATAAAAATGAGCATTTCTGTAGTTATGAATGAACACAAGTATAACAAGAAACGGTTGTATTGTACTGCTGTAGTTTTGACTTCACACTGCGGTGGTGAAGGTTAATCATATTATCTTCTTAATAATGGTTAATAACATGTATTAACATGTGCATTTAAAAAAATAATGCAATAAAAAAAAAGCACGTTTGATTTTCATACATTTGATTATACACGTTTGATTTTCATACATCTGATTATCTCCAATGGAGCTGGTGAGCACAACAGTTCAAACTGGCAAATATGTACTGTGTTACATGTGCACGATGGTGCTATCAACTGCGGGGGTCGGGGGGGGGCAGATACACCCACCTGCAGAGTGTGTGGGCTGCCTGTGTCCCTGCAGCTCTGGTGGAACTCTTCCTGTGCTGCTGGAAACAGTTCTGTCTCTGTGAAGGACAATGACATGATTTTATTATGACTTTGGGTTGGATTTGATTTTTTTTTTTTGTCAAACATTATTTGGAGTACATTAAATTATTATCAGTATTATAAGCGTAGGAGATGTGCTTTACATGCATCAGACCAATGATTCTGTTTGGAGTTTTATTCATTGGCCTCCGAGTCCGCACCACAACTATTTCTCTGCCCACCTCTCAGGCTCACTATCCAGTGTTACATCTCAGTGATATCATCCAGTTGACTGGATACAGAGCTCCACACAAAGATCAAGCTGAATCAACAATTGTCTCACTCAGTCACTCCCTCCCACACATGCCAGGACAGTCTGCGCTTTGTTACTGACGCCATTCCTCTGCCACTCGCTTCCCTCTCTGTCAACCCTGAACACAATGGAGCTCCGTGAAATATCAAGCTCTGTTTGATATATTAAAAAAAAAAAAAAAAAAGGGCCGTGATTGTAAAATGACTCAAATGTTTTAGGCAGTTATGGCTTTAAAGGATAGTGCAGTGTTACTATAATAAACTTTATGTTTTTGGTTCCTCCTCTAGTCCGGTCGGTCCCGTACCATTGTTGGAGTTTCATTTATTCTGAGCCAAGGGATATGACTGGATTTGTTTTGAATGAAGTAAATTAGTACAACTGAAGTACATCTTGTCACTGTAGCCCCGTACCAAATGACCTACGGACCAGCACCGGTCCCCGGACCGAGGGTTGGGGAGCCCTGCACTAGTCAACAGACTGTGAAAAGCTTTAAGTCACTGTTTTACATTTTCAAAGTCTGTTACGCTGAAGCCAACAGAAAGACAAGGCTGTGTATTCACCTGTGTCCGAGACGCCGTCCACTGCGACCACCTCCTTCTCCACTTTCCTTCCTGCCCAACCATCCAACGTATCCACAGAGTCTTTATCCGAAATAACACCCGCTAGGTTGTCTTCGCCAATAACCACTGAACCATGAGCTTCCCCGTGGACCATGTCCACTTTTGACAGCGGCGTCTCAAAGGTGCTTGAGTCCACACTTGTTGGCACGGTCAGTACAGGCAGGTCTGGACCAGGGTCAACCACAGAAGCTGTGTCACAAGGTGCGACAGGAAGTGGCGAAGGGCGGCGCTCCCCCTCACCTGGAGTTTCAGGCAGAGGTGAATGTCTGTCATGAAGCTCAGGCTGACAGTCTGAGTGACACGCACTAAAGGTAGTTTGACGGCAGGTCTCAGATCGTTCCTCCGTCTTTTCACAACAGTCAAGTTTGTACCCTCCTTCCTTATCCCCACAATCTGGGGATTTTTCCAAAAGACTTCCTGCTCTTTCCTTCAAATCCTTCTCTTCAAGCAGTGAACCTAACAACTGTCCTTTACTCTCTTCCACATTCATCAACCTTTCTTTGAGGACGTCTTCTGGAGCTTGTCCTGTGTCAGTAACAGGACAGGATGCTTGGCCTTGTGTCTGAATGTGACGCTGACCGCTCACGTCAGCTGCTGTGGTTTCATCTGCCTCCGGTGCAGGTTCTACGTCAACTTCACTAATGTCTTCTTTCAGCGGTGAACATACGACGACCAGGTCGTGTGCACCTGACACTGGGCTTTCTTCAAGCCTCTTTGGTAAAGAAGACGGCTCTGATGGTGTTAAATTGCTAGCTTCTGTCTGACTTCCTGTCTGATAATGCTCAGTGGCTTGCAGCTCTTCGGTCAAATCAGTTTCATTTACAAAGTGGAAGTCCTCTGACAGTATGTCACGCGTTTCTTCGGTTGTCGGTAACATACATGAGTCACTGGGTTGTGGAGTACCAACACCTAGTGCTGACGCAGACTCTTTCCTGCTTGCAGACTCCTGGGCCCGCTCCATGCATACGATGGCTGATGCTATTGCTACACTTACTACTGCGACTGCGGTTGCAACCAGATTTGCATCATAGCTTATACTTTTTTCTAAATCTAAATTTGAAGAAGTCTCATCCTCCAATATACTTCTGCTCACTGCAGAGGAAGACTGGAATTTTTCAGAATTATTTTCCTTTCGTCTATTGCAAATCGTATCCTCACCCTCTTCCTCCCCACCCAAAAACAGCTCACGCCGCTTTTCTACCTCCTGCTGCTGATCCGTGTCCACGTCACAGGCCAAACAATGGAGTAAATACCCCACCTCAGGGGACCCTGTTCTTTCATTTTCCATTTGAAGGTGCAAAACATCTTCTGCCAGTTCACACGACAGAGTTGAGGTTTCTGATTCCACAGACGTTTGTTTTGGTATGTTTGCGTCAAAAAGTTTTAGCTGTGTATTCTCCTCAGGAAATAGCATGAGACACGAGGGCTGTGTGTCCTGGGCGTCCAGAGAAAAGTCCTTTAGATTCTCGAGATCCAACAGTTCTGTCTGCTCAAACAACGCTTTTCCAATGTTTGGTCGCTCCACACTTTCTTCATTAACCAACGTTTGCTGGACTGGACTGACAGCCATCTTTGATTCTAACTCTGTTGCATCAAAAGCTTCATTTCTGATTACTTGCATCGTCGATGAATCCTCTCCATTGATCAGCGCAGTGTCCAATTCATCCAGGCCTGAGGTGTCACTAACACCGTGATGAAAGGAAAGATCATGTTGGATTGTTTTGTCCGCTGCCGAATCATTTCCCTCTAATGTCTGTGACGGAGCGACCTCAGCAGGGTCAGTTTTTTCCTGATCTGTAGTACAAGCACAAGTGAGTTCAAAGGCCGGAGAGTCACCGTTGTGTTCTGGAGAGTCTCCGGTGTCCTCCGTCTGCCTGGGAAGCTGCGTTAACTCCTTGACCATGTCCTCTTTGCTGGCTGGCTCAGGTTGTGCGACAGACTGAACATATGCCCTGTGTCCAAGGTCCTTGGCTTTTGACTCTAACAGGAAGCAACAGCTTGTAACTTGTTCTGTCTGTGTCTCGCTCTGACGTTTCAACTCAACACTGGAGCTCGGGCAAAGCCTCGGTTTAGCGCCTCCTTTTCGACCCTTTTTCTGCCTCCTTTTTTTCCTGCTTTTAGCCACTTTCTCTGCCTCCGTCTGCTGCTCTCCTCCTCGTTCAGTGTCTGAAGCTGCGCTGCTTTTTCTGCTGTAAGTGCTCCCTTTGTTAGACAACTTCGCTCGGCTTTCCTCCACTCCTCCGTCTTTCCAATCTGGGCCTACTTCCTTCTCTGGCTGTGGTGCGTGGACTTCCCGTCTTTGTGCAGCAGGCCCATGTGATGGTGCTGGCTGTGCTCCAGCAGCATGTGGCTGACTCGGTGTTGTACACAGCTGACAAGAACTATAACCATGTTCTAACTGTGGAGGAAGCAGGGGGGAAGCTGGATGTGCATGAAGATCACATTTTTTCACATCTGTTCTGTCACAGTCGTACCAAACGCTCTTGGATTCTTCACCTGCCCCCTGGTCCAGGTCTTTGCTATGGTGGCAAATATTATTAACTTGTCTTTCAGTTAGGTGGTGATTTTGGATGAGGCTGGTGTTCTTGCAGAGGGCAGGGTCTGCGTGGGACTGCTGTGATTGTTCGTGACCCATAGCTGTGAAGAACAAGCACCATTTTAAAAGACACATTTTTGTCAAAATGATGTTTTCACACAAGACTGCAACCACTTAAAGAACAACCAGGCTGTAAACATGTAAATTAAAATTTCCAATCAGATTTATCACTGTGGTTCGCAATTAATCATGATCGTACTTCCAATCATGAATTATCAGGATTAAACAATTCTGTCTCGGTTCGATTCCCAGAGGAACCACATGCTTGATCATGATAACCCTGATGTTGATCCTCCTCTGTAAGTTGCTTTAGATAAAAGTGTATGCTAAATGCATAAATGTAAGTGTGTTGATTAATATGTGTAATACTTCCAAGGCCGCGCTGTAAAAACGTGAAATATGCCTTTAATCCTCAGCGCTCTAACAAACTCACCTGTCTTTTGTGCAGCTGAATCCACAGGTTGGGCAGAGTAGTCTTGTGCTGCTGAGGAACTTCCTCTCACTGTTTCTGTTTGTCGCTCACCAATCAGCACCTCGCTTTGCCACTCCGCTGTTTCCTGTTTTGCTAAGATTGAGATAGAATGCGAGGCCACTCTCTGCCTGTCCACTGATTTCTCAACTTCATCACATGGAATATTTTTGGTGCAAAGACGTTGCCGTTGAGTTTTGTTTTTTTCACAGTCAACCATCGTAGCACATGCCTCTGCTGGTTCTGTCCATGAACCAGCTCCTTCTCTCTCGGCTCCACTTCCTGGTGTCTTTGTTTCCCCCCCTGCAGTTCCAATCTCAGCCTTTAGGGACCTCACACTGACAGTAGATTCTGGTGGGCGTCTGGTGGTTCTTATATTCCTCTTTTTGTTTTTCCTTTTCTGTGCAGTAAGACGGCTGACGGCTTGTGTATCACTCGGGCCACCCTGTGTTTCCTGTCCCTGAGAAAACCTTCCACTGGTACAGGAAGTCTGAGCGACAACAGCAGGGTCCTCCCTTTGTACTCTGTTCTCCAATGACAGAGGACTTCCCTGTTCATCTGTTGTGGTGGTGGTTACCAAAGACAAGCCTGCACTCTGTCTGCACCCCTGACGGTTGTGGCTGAGCTGCAGCCTGCAGGCAGACCTGACCTCTCTATTAGCATCAGAGCCGGACTTTCCCTGCAAAAAGGAAACACATCCGGAAGATCAAAGCCACTAAAGCAATCACCAATAGGAACATGAACAGTACATGTACTTTTTCATTCCCAAAATTACACGTGTTTTCATATGGGGGAAACACATGGTTTTAAACCAATTTTTTGGTGTATTTCCATTAGATATATGCTAATTTATTGTCATTAAAACGTAGTTTATCATGTACATGCGCATTATCATATGGTTTTGGTCTGCATATATATGTATATTTTGCAGAGAGAAAATAATGGCACAACGCTTTATTGATATTACTTTGAATAACAAGACTTTTTCATATGTGTAATTCCTACAAACGGCTGAGACAAAGGCACAGGTTTCCCGGCACCAAAGGAAATCTGTTGATTTACTGTACCTTTGTTCCTCTGTGACTCTTCATCAGTCTCCTCAGCTCCTCCACATCTTCCAGTAAGGGACAGCTCTTCTTTCTATTGGCCTCCGCTTCTCCTTCCTGCTGCTGTCGGCTGAGGAATGTGAGAGTGTAGGTACCAAGGTCTGCATGATGCTGAAAGACTTTTTCACCTGGGAGAAGAAGCAGCTCCTTCTTTGGCTTCACCCCTGTTTCTTCAGAGGCTTCATGTCTGCAATGACAACAAAGAAGAGAGCGATAGTAGGGATGGCCGATATTAACTCTTTACCGATATCTGATATGCCGATATTGTCCAAACACCTAATTTCCGATTTCCGATATCAACAGATACCGATGTAGGCCTGGCAATATTTATTTATTTATCTGTACAAACCACTGTATGAGTTGCTGGCACCAGCATGCGACAGACAATCCCCAGAAAATTAAAATGAGTTGCAATACTGCCATCTAGTGACTTTCACTTTAATATACAGCCGTTTATCCCCAAACCTATTTTAAGGGCACATGTCATTTGGCGAAACCCAGGCATTGCATCCTGTAAAAATCGTTATCAGTTTTGCCTCAGATAATGGAAACGATTCTTACGGAATTTTGCTAATGTTGGGCCTTAGCCTAATCTATAGTATGTTAAACCTGTGTTGGTCATCGCAGAATCCCAGAAAGACAGAATGTGGTACTCACCGGGTGAAGAGCTTTCCAAGCTTCTTGTGTCCTCTGCTCTTGGCCACATCCGCTGCTGTTTGTCCCTGAGCGTCAGCCCTTCTTAAAGCCTCTCTGCTACCATCCTGCTGCAGGACGAATGAGGCCACCATCCATAGACCATGACTGGCAGCCAAGTGAAGAAGATTGTAGAGATTCTGGCTTTGACACACAGCTAGAATAAAAGGTGATCTTTTTAGAAAGAAGTGCACACTCAGACAAAAAGAAATGTTTTTTTGGTTTTTTTTTGGTGGGAATCATAAAGCCCACTGGGGCGAGAGTGTCGGACGAAGAAGTCCAGAATTATGACACTTTCCATGGACACAATCGGTGAAAACACCATGATGTCATCTTACCATAGCGTCTGTCCATCCAAGTGGACATCTCCAAGTATGGATCTGTGCACGTCGCTGAAGGACAACCGTTGATGTCACTGTGTGTTTGTGCATCTGTTTGTGTGTGATGATTCATATGGATTCCCACATCCCTTTGTGTGCACGTTTGCACACGTGTGTGATAAGGCAGGCTGAGGTGTTCAAGGGCCAGAGCCAGGCTTTGGTCCAACCTTTTACACACTTTCAGCGGAATCTGGGGGGAAAAAAACACAAATTGAACATGTAATTGTTAAGTCTTACACAAGGTTTCTTACTTTTCTGTAAGTCCTCCTGAATACCTGCTCGTCGTCCAATAACAACGCTTCCTGAGGATCTGTGCTGTCAAGCAGGAAGTGGGCCATGTCAAGAGCCAAATCCTACACACAGCACAAATACATTATGAAAAACAGGGTCTTTAAAAGAATTGCAGTAATATGTATAGACCCTGAAAATAAATTGGAACACTGTAAAGGGTTAACACTGGACACACTGGAGCGTGGTGAGCAGGGAAGTTATGTGCTTTGGACATAGCTATCTGACCCCAAGCTAGTTCCACGAGGAAGGCCCTGAAGGTCTGCACAAGGCTTTTACTTATCACCACATGAACAAAAGTCTGAAAGTAAAGTTGTGTCGATGCTAGCTTTAATCAATATCTAATGGTTACACTAATCCACATTACTAAAATATTGTCTCTAACAGAAGATTAACCAGTTTGGCCTGTTACAACGTGACACCATTTAAAATGAACAACAATCACTGACGTTACCTGAACAAAGGTGAAAGTCTCCTGTGAGTGAGAGTCTACTGGTGCACCCGGGCGAGCCCAACATAAGGTCACCAGGACCTGCTCACAAACGTGATGGGCTGCACCAACACATATACAGGGATAAAGGGAGAGAGTGAAGTAGGCACAATGTAATCCTTACTCAATTACTATGAAACATGACCCTAATAATAATAAGGCAGAATTTATCTGTAAAGTAGAAAAACAAACAAAAAAAAAAACACTGGGCCTGACCAGCACTTTTGTTAGCCTACCTGGACACACAGCCTGAAGAGTGACACGGCTGACACGCACTGTGCTGGTGACATGTCTCTGTGTAGATCCAGAGAATAGGCAATAAAATTCCACCTCCTCCTCCTCCACCTCCACCTCCTCCCTCTCAGGCTCTTCTCCCTCAGCACGAGACACATCATCGTTGTTGAGCTGAACAGTCAACACACACTGTCCCTGAGGGAGACAGAGATTTTCACCTTTTTTTAAAAAAACTAATTCTGACTCATCTTCATTCACATTGTTGAAAGTCAAATCCACCAGCTCCATAGTGTAGCGGTTAGCATGTCTGCTCCGGAAGCAGAGAGCCGTGGGTTCGATTCCCTGAGGAACCCTGTGCTGGGGGGCTGCCTGTTAACAGCGTATTTGCACAAAAATTTCACAAATAAAGTTAATTTATTTTTATATCTTTTTTGCATCATTGTTGTGACAAAATATAAACTTGTTTTATTTATTAACAATTAAAAAATATATACAATTGTTTTTTTCTTTGCACCAATTAGTGCGCTGCCAGTTGTTGTTGATATGTTCAGCAACAGGAAAACTACCTTAGATACAAAAGACACTGAAACTCAGAGAAGAAAAAAAGAGTTAGCATGGTTAGCATAACCTCAGAAAAACCTCAGCAACTTAGCAATGTGCAAGAGTTTGGGACCAGCACTTTGAGGATGAAGAAGACCCCTCTCCAATATAGTTACTATTATTTACAAGAAGACCCCTCTCCAATATAGTTACTGTTATTTCAACTGAAGCAAAGAACCACCGAACGTGCCATGCTAATTACAGTACATGGCAAACAAAGCTCACCCACAACTAGCTTAGAATTTCACCTAGAATTTCAGTAGGTTTTATCTGCATGTATTTAAAGTATTGTAAAATATCAACATCATACTTACATAGAGAGGAGCCTGTTGTGGATTCAGCTTCATGGTGCTAGATATAAGAAAAGCCACAGAGGAACTGATAAGTCATGATTTCCTGTATTATAAAGTTCACAAAAATTACAGCACAGAGAATATACATACAGTAGTCCATGAGGAATATGTGTCTACTACTGCAATAAGTAGAAACTTTATCATCGGATATTTCTAACAAACTTGCTTACAACCAGTTTCACAGTAAAATTATGACATTAGCAGGAGAAGAGAAATCAAGGTTACGTGAAGAAAACAAACAAGTGTATCTCTGTGGTCTTGACACAACCTTGAGGATTCGGAGAACTCTAAACTTTAAAAATTGGATTCCGTATCCATGCATTTACCTAAAATAAGATATCAATTTAATCTACTGTATCTCAAGGCTATAATATCTCCTTTCAGAAATTAAGACGAGCAATAAGGAAGCAGGACATGGAACAACCACTTGGTGATGGTAAATTATATGCAATGCACCTTTAAATAGCTCACTTTATCACTTTAGATAAACTGTCTACAAATACCCATTGATAGACACAGAATGTAAAGCAGTGTCTGGAGATAACAAACGAACTTAACAAGGCAAATATTTATAGGACATTTGTTGAACAAACTTGTGACTAAAACTGTTGGGTCATCAGAAACACCATTACTGCAATCACTTTCCATGCAACTATACACAAACATCATTTCCAAAACCACCAGAGAGTTTCTAGCATTATTTCACAACCTCACCCTGCAATCACTGAGTGCAACAAAGTCCAGTTCTTATGTAGAGTCTATGTTTTTTAACCTCCAAATATGAACTTTGTAACAGTCGAAAACGTAGGGACCGGACCTTAAAGAGACATGTGTCGCTTTAAGGCGACGTCATCTGCCTGTGTGCAGTCTCTTTAGGTTGAGCTTGATGGACGTGTGCCTCGTCTTATCGCTGTCATTAAATCAGTAACAGTTTGTATCTGTTAGTTTCTAGTCTTTTTTTTTTTTTTTTTGTCTGTGTTGACCACCTACATGACCCAAACTTTTTTCTCCTGCTTGAATTTCAGATGAAAAATGAAAGCCAGAGTGTCCCATTAAATCTGTCAGCTACCAAAAGCCACAGAAGGCATAGAAGAATAAGCCCCGAGATCTACATGTGCGCATAAATGTGGCTAAGCAGGCTTTTTGTATGACTAAGACGTGTGTGTTCGGTTTTGGTTGGTTTGGAGTGTGTATCAGAATCATACACTCACTACTACCAATGTGTTGTGGCATAAGGGGGGGGAGGGTCACAGTTCCAAAAGACGCTGTAATTACATGTTATAAAGCCTCATGGTGATTCTGACTGTACTTTTACAGATAACTACATCAGGAAACTGGAGACTGACTCAGCTGGCCAGAAGTTATGTCTGGTATGGATGGAATGGGCTGCAGAAAGGAGAAAGAAAAAGAAGGAGACCCAGAGAGAGGAGAAGAGGGAGCAGCAGCTGCTAATCCTACTTTCAGCTGTGGCAAAGCAGTTTTTGCAGAGCTGCAGCGTCACTCACTTCCACTGGAGGCACCCATAAAGTGGCAGTAGACGCTACTGTACTGTATTCACAAAACAACATGTCAACATTATGACCTACTGCTACCTCCTACTGGGAAGGAAGCTGTTGCACTGTTGCACTGTTCACATCACAGAACAGTGCACTGTGAAATTAATTGATTTTAACGTAAGCTTAATAAACACCACATTGTCCTTTACTGCAAGTGGGAAATACTAGTGCTGCAAGCCTACGGACAATAACAGTCAATGGACAATCATACTGTTTGACCACAGGAGGCCACAACAACATCTGGTGGCAAAGACAAACATGGTTACGGAAGCACGTAGTGCAAATTCCTTGAGAGATGCCACCTATGGACAATCACTGTCAACTGTACAACATTCCAAGCACGCTATCCCCGGTGATTTAAGGTGTCGTACTGTACATTCAAATTTAACTGAAACAGATAACATACAGTATCTGTATGCTTAATAATAGCAGGAAACAATAGTTAGTTCTATTGTCAGAGAGATCAGAGAGTGATGCCAATGTCAACAGGAAGAAGGATGCGTATTTTGATTTTTATGGATAGGGATTTTTAAGTATACAATACACTAACGTTGAATAAATTACTGGATAAAACAGGTGATATGACATTAACAAGAAAAAAAAAAGCCAATTATTTGGGCTAAATGCATGATCGTGCAATTAATCGCGATTCTGAATTTGAACCGCTGCACAGCACCCACGATTACTGCTGAAAGAGTAAAGGGGTAAAGAGGCTCCGCGGTCTTGTAACGCCCCTGCTGGATTGAGGAGGCGCTGTCATGCAGGCGTTGTCTAAGGGGAGGCCCCACAGTGTCAGGCTGGAGATGGTGTGCTAAAATCACAGCTGCACAAAAATAAACACAACAACTTCGTGTAACACATGATATCGGTTTGTGCCCGATCCCCGAACACACCAAAACACCCATCTCTTCAGCACCGACCGTCGTAAAAGCACGTCACTACGCATACGTTTCACTAACACAAGTATAAATGTCCACAGTCTTCGTCGACTTTTTCCTCGTTCATGTCACAAGTTTGGGGCTTTGAAAATACAGCGATGCCAAACGTAAACGAATAAACAGTACATAAAGGGCAGACGTCGAATCCCGCTGTCCCAGTACTCGTGTAGTTGTACTGCTGTAAGACAGATTCAACGTGTGACTTTTGGAGTCAGTCAACCTTAATGAGGTTTTTGTTTGTTGGTTTGTTTTTTTGGATTGGAGTATCTTCTTACCTTGTGGAACTGAGTACAGTTATTCCAGGTTTCCTCCCTCTCCTATCGAAAATGTTTCGTTCCGGCCTCAGAACGGGGAGGTGTCGAACCAGTCCATGTTGTGTCACATAACTTTTTAACAGTTAGTCTTCGGTACAGCAGTGTGTATGGAGTGTCTCTGCCGAGGTTACAGCGACGTGAAGCGCCATAATTCCACGCTTCCGGTAATATGTTTCACAATAAAGGCATTTTGTCACTTTACATCTACATTTCCGCATTTAGAATTCCCGAAGTTAGCCGCAATTCAGTCTTGTTTAATATTGTGAATATAAAAGCGGACATACCAAACTCTATGTGCAAAAAAAACATACAATTTGTTAATGCAGCTCTGACATTACACGGTGAATACATAAATGCCTTGTTTAGCCGCCATACATTCACTCATTAAAAGTAACCTTTGTGCTGTTTTCCGCTGCCTGAGTAAGAGGACGTTTCGCTGACAGCAAAAGTGGGCTGCGTCTGAATTTTGTACTCATATGTGACCCATATCTGAAACTTTAAAATCTGATTTAATCAAATCAGACTCGGGGTACATTCATATGGGCTCTAAATGTGATAAATGTATATGTTTTTATCTATGTAGTCCAGATGGTGGCAGCAGGGAGTGTGTCTGCTTGAAGCTCTTTACTTTTCCAAACACATAAATGATAATAAAGGGATACTGAATTGACGGAAGTTCTGACAGCGTATTCCTCGCTTACGTTTTCATACAGGTCAAAGAAATCACTCATAGAAATCAACTTATTTTGAGTGTCATTTCTTGTTGTCGTTTTATCTATGTCAAACAATGATCATACTTGGTGTGTTGACCCTTTAGTAAAAACAATTATCAGAAGCTCATCAGAATCCCCTCATGAAATGAGGGGATTCATCACAGGTATCACAACACTTCTTTTGTGATATTGTCATCTTTATTTAATTTACAATCGACGATCATGCAATCTCATTGAATATAAAGACGACAAATACAAATGCAGGTGATCAACTTCAACAGGACACTAAGACATACGGTACATCTACAAGCAGTACTTGACTACTTGCAAATACTGTATATGATAGGGTTCAATATTATAGACCCTGCATTGGAGTTTCAACACATAACCGTAAAAACATTAATTTGTCCTTTTTACAAAGCTGTAAAATTTCACTTATTATCGTTATGTAAACTAATTGCAGGTCTTGGTAAAAACAAACAACAACAAAAAAAACTAACACCCAGTGTGGTTATATTAATATTTGATTAATATTGGTGTAATACTGCTCTGTGCAGATGATTTGTGTGTAATATGATATTTGTTAAATTAAAGACAATTAAACATTAAACAATGTCGAACATAAATTTCACTTAAGAAATGGAAATGGACACAGGTGGCATGGGTTAAAATAAAGACTATGCACACACTTTTGAGTACATCAGCACCCACAGCTCCATTTCTGTGGATTAACAAAAATAAGAAGTAGATGGGAAGTAAACAGCATTTAGTAATAATTACTCTCATCTTCAGCATACACAGACTGAACCATTTCTTTCATTTCTTTTATTTTCTGAACTTGCTGGGGTTCATCAGCAGGTAGAATGGCTTTGAGTTGACCCTCTATTTTCGCAATTCTGTTGTTGCTCATTCTCTCATAGTCCGCCTTGTTCTTCAGGACCAGCTGCCGAATGTCGTTTTGAGCATCCTTGCAGGAGGTTTGAAGTTCCAGACGTTCTGGGAGAAAGTCTGGACTGTTTGGATCCATGGTCATAAGCCTGCTCAGGCTGCTCATTCTATCCATCAGATACTTGTTGGAGACCTGAGTGTAGGTGGATGATATCATGTTGACCAGGTTGGAGATGTTTGAGGCTTGAAAGGGCTGAGTGTAAATGAGGTCTTTTGTAAAAAGCTTTTCACTGTAGGTGAGGACCTTGGCTTTATCAGATGTGAGGGCAAAATTATGTAGTGTTTTGTGGAGGCTGATTGAGATGATGTTGGAAACCATCTGAAAGAAGAGGACCATCTTATTCCACTGCTCTTTCACCTCACCCATGGCTTGCAGACCTTTGACCAGCATTTTGATGGTTGTATCAAACTCAATCTGTTTGACGTTGCAGTTTTGCATTTCTATGAGGATATCATTCAGCTCCTTCTCTTTTGCTGCCATGTTCTCCAAACGCTTCTCATGTAACTGTCGGGCGTATCTGAGTTGTTCAGTGCTCTGCTCTATGCGTAAGTGTGCATTCTCAATTTCCATCTGACTTGCAGATTTGGGTCCAGAACTTTCTTTCTCCACCTTGTGTTTCATTGGAGTTTGAGGAGTAAGAGCTGGGGAGTTAAGTGTTTTTTTACTCACAGTGTCAAAACGGACTGCATCAGTGGTCAACTTTTTGATACGCTCTACAAGTTTTAGAGTTTCCTTTTTTTTCCATTTCTTTTCTGGGGTATGCATTCCCAGCTCTTTACAGATGTTGATACCCAGATCACAGATGGCAAGAGCCTCCACGCAAAGTTTACCCTTTGAAAGTGTGTCCAGTTCACCACGAATTCTAATGAATTCATTCAGTTCAACTTGCGTCTTAATTATTCGTTTCTGTGAATCATACAGATTTTTCCAATCAATGTCATTTCCAATCACATACTGACTTAGATTGTTTGCGTGATTTAAAATCTGTGTAGACTTGGAACAAGCAGATATTTCTGCGGGCAAATCCACATCCTCATCATTTCTATCTACTGTCTCACTCTTCCTATTTTGTCCAAACCTACCCCTGGTCAAAATAGAGAGAGTTCCATTCATTATTTCTGTCACAGCATTTGTTAGCCCTTCAACAAAGTTCATGCCAATGATTGACCATCCAGAGGGAATAGAATTCATGGCTTTTTTGTATGTCTCCTTTGATTCTTCCAGCTCCTTTGCCATGGCATCCATTAGTTTTTTGGCCTGTTCTTTTTCAGTTTTTGCACTTGCCTCTCTCATTTTTAAAGATTTTAAATTCCTTTGAGCATTTTCTAGCTCAGTACCATAAAACAACTTTGCATTGATACAGGCTTCCAACAACTCCCCTATCAAATTGATGACATCTAAATACTTCTTTTCAACATTTTCTGCCAGATTCTTACAATCATCAGCAATGGAGCGAATGTTTTCCAGTTGACTTGGCAGGAGTTTTTCAATCACGTTATCAGGAGCATTGAAAATAATCTGGACAGATTTTTTTATATAATCTGGGATTACTGAAGTGTGAAGGCGGATTCTATCCATGCTCTTGTGAGCCTCGTTGAATGCGTTCCATCCAGAGTTACAGACTTGCATGAGGCAGGCCCTGAAGGATTCTGGGTATTTAATGTATTTAAAGGTCTTTCTTTCAGAATTCTTGTCTATTATAGAGAAGTCAGTACCAGAGGAGATGAAGACAAGTTCACCCAAGATGGCAATAGATAGAGGAGCAGGTGTCAGATACTCCTCCCAGTTGGCATCAGGCTGCATCAGCATCACTGTGGTTTCCCTCATCTCTGCTGCAGTGGTGAGACTTTGGGTGGTCTCAGCGATATTTGAGGCCATGATGAATACTGTTGAAAATAAATATGTATAAAATAATTAGTTTTGAATTTAAATAAAGCAGCGATCTCCCGTTGTACTTCGCATTTCGGGGACACTCAGCGTCCTCGCAAGGGTTTTGCATCTTGTCCGAGAATCAAAGTACGATGAAAAGTACTCAGGAGTACAGGAGCACTCACAAAGAGCAAATTAACTCCAAGACCGAGACCGAGAAAGAAAAATGAAGAGCTAAAATTGTTTTCTTCAGAACAGTACGATTGCAGCCGGATTGCAGCGTCAACACTTTCAAAATAAAAGACTGCACCGCTTTCATTTTAATTTGGGAACTTCCCACATTCGCGGGAGTCAATCTCGAGCGAAACCGGGTGAAATTGCAGTCGATTCCGTGATAAGACCAAGACGTTGAAAGTATGGTCTCGACCCCAACACCAGTCTCGAGTGCTACGTCACTAACATCTGTGTTTGAGTCCGAGGCAACTGCAATATCCTTTTCTGTGGGAATCGTTATGAGGAATTACCAGCCTGTTTATTTCAACAATGTGAACTGTCAACAATTTAACATTTTCAGTTCAATCACCACAAAACAACGTACGTTCTGCGTACACAGTTCAGTCAACGGACGTCACAGGTTGCACAATATTTCAAAGAGACCTCCGGTAAAATATGCAGGATTTTTTTTTAGGTTGCACAATATTTCAAAGAGACCTCAGGATTTTTTTAATCTATAGTACTATATACTGAATCTACGTCAACAATGACTTTTTTGTTTTTATTTACCTGGGTTGTGAGTCTTCCTTTCCGTGTCACAAGAACCGGGAGCCAGTCGAGGACTATGTGAGTAGTGATGAGGCAGGGAGGTTTTATCCCCCTCTGGTGGTCAACGGGGAGGGACCCTCCCCTCTCCGACTGATAAGAAACGACCAGCTTCTCTGAAATCACGTGGTACATACTTTTTTTCTTTAGCCCAAACTAAAAACTCTGGTTACGCCTTGGTTACTTTATAACCGCCACGTGATTTCTGAGAAACTGTTGGACATTCAAGAAGCACTCAGGCTTCACTCTTTTACTTTCGATTTTTAATGTCACGTTTCACTTGGTGTCGTTGCTACATAGCCTACTAAGGCTGTTTTATCTTGTTTAATAAAGACAATATGCCATTAGTCAGGCTCAATCGAAGTTTGGGAGGTTTAAACCCCTGGTTCATGTGCTTTTTTCAGTGCAATAAATCCCTCAAATTAGACTGCAAATATACAAATAGCAATGATTACCTGTCACAAAAAAAAAATAAAAAAAAATCCAAAGACTTTTTGTGTTGGCGTCTTCTTAATTACCAAGACATCGGACACTAGATGTAATGGACAAATCTGTAAATTAAGTGAGAACAAAAATCATATTACAGTTAGTCATTCATTCACCTTCTAATGCCTTATCCTGTGCACATTCACCCAGGAGATGGACACAGTCATAGACAGACAACGGTTGCGGTCCCTCCCTGCAGTTTCCCAGTTAAACAAAGTGACATAAAAAGACAATTCAACAATTCACATTCTCATTCATTCTAACCCAATGTAGAATACACTAACGTGCTGTCATGTTAAGACAGCCTCCTTCAGAACAGTTTAAAATCAGTGCTCCCCTCCCCTCCCACTTGCTCTCATTCCTTCACGGACCCAGGAAAGGCTGGAAACACTGGTAAGAAACCTTGACTAAAACAATCTCTGTTCAGGTGCATTGTATTGAAAGTGTAACCGATTTTTATTTCTACAAATTCACGCTTAAATGTGTTGAATATGACTTCACCTTTAATAGAAAGACATCTTAAAGTGAACCACGGAATCTAAATCCACGATCTGATCTCTCACCAAAAGAGGGAGACAGAGTTTTACATTTTTTGATTTTGTGGTTACATAAAACATACTGTAGAGTACAACACATTATAAATGATAATAGTATTTAATTTTAGAAAAATGTTATCAATCTCCACCTTAGGTACCTTTATGACACCTTTGTGTAAGCAGCATTTTAAATCTCGATGATGGTCTGGATCATCAGCAAAGGCAAAAAAACAAAAAAAACAAAAAAAAAAACAAATGACTTTTTTATGTAATTTATATGATACAAAAATTTAAACTACTGCCTTATGTCGAAGATGAGTGATAATGAAGAACAGACTGAAATCTATGTGGTTTTAAAAAATGTCAATACCAGATATTAATATAATAATTGGTATTTTCTCCTGGTTCTCTTGCAGTTAACAACTATCTAAGTTTAATCTGCTGTGTTCATGGATCTGGCCACATTTAACACGTAAGAGTTTAAGCTTTTCATATATTTGTACAGCTTCAGTCTACTACAAAGACCACAGTCATACACAGTATGTTTGGTGTCATTTTTTAAATCCAACAACTCTTAGCAAATATTTCTTTCTAAAGTGAAACCTCTTCTAACACCCAGGTTGGAGCCACAGTACCGTCTGCAGTTAAAGGATCTGGTCCAGGCTGTGAGTGGTCCACTGACAAATGGACTGTGCTCCTTTCACAAAGTGTCAGAGATGCTTCTCAGTGTAGACGGAGACATTATCCAGCCTGAATCCCAAGTTTATCATGACATCAGAAAACTTATTCAGGATGTAAATGATCAGATGGAAAAGTCACAGCAGATAGCATCAAGTAGACTTCAGGACGTTGACAGAGAGACAGAACGTCTGACTGTAGACCTTCTCAGCTTTACCAATTTGAAAACACAAAGAGAGAGTGAGTTAAAGAACATGGAAAAGCAGCTGCAGACACACAAATTCTCTTTACAACATTACCGTCAAGCTCTCGAGACAGAAAAAGGGTATTTGAAGGAAGCAGAAGAAAAACGAGATGAGATGATGAGACGAAAACAAGGAGGAGAAGTAATGACTGGTGTAGGTGGTGGTCTGTTAGTCATCCCTATTTTTGGTTGGATTATTGGTGAGTAAACACATCTTTCAGTCTTTCTTTTTGACAATGTGCACTGGAATCAAAATTTGCAATTCATTCATGTGTGTTTGTTTCAGGTGGAACTCTGCTTGGTGTTGGTATAAATGAGATGAATCAGGCCTCTGAAGCTGTGACCAAGGCTGAAGACGTGGTGAGAAACTCTGAGTCTCAGGTCGGGCTTTACCTGAACAAAGTTTCGGAGTCCCAGGCTGCGATTCACAAAACTGAGGGTGACATTCAAAAGGCGAATGAAAATATTCAAACCTCAGAAAACCAATTACAACGGGTTTCCCAGACCAGGAACTCCATTGCCTACGTTCAAGAAAAGATTAGATGTGCTGTGACTCAGCTGGACCAGTTGTGTGCTGTGGCAGAACTACAGACCCGGTATCTGATCATGGTGGAGCCTTTGATGAAGGTGATGGAGGAGATGACAACAGCACTGGGTCAGATCAGTGGAGGAGACCTGCTGCACAGGGAAGGCATACTGTACTTAATGAACAACATAAAGCGTAACCATGAAAAACACATGGCACGTCAGATTAAATGTATCACAGTTGAAGACAATTATTATTAAAAGTTTTCACTCTGTCAAAGCTGTTGCTCTGCTTGTAAAAATAAAAGTTTGCCCATCAAAATAAAAGATTAACAAAGATTGTGGCGTTGAAGACAACACATTCGTCTTACTGTTTAATTTTAGTACTCCTTTCTATGACATCAGACAACGTCACTCATAGAAAGTGTATATGTTTGTCATAAAGGTAGCCGTGAATGACATTAGTGATCTGCCATAATAATGAACAAACATCAGAACACTGAATGGGCAATTTACATCACTGGTTTCAAAAGACATGAACTCATTACTTTAGTAGTTATTTATTTTTAGATTTGTAGATAATGACACTAGGGATGTTGTCATGTACCGTATTACATACATTGTAGTCTAAAGGCAAAAGAACAAGAAACAGTGATACAAAGAGAGGAACTGGTTAAACACATTCATCATTTTATCACCCAGATACAGTAAATTGTTCTTGTATCTACCAGACTGTTCACAAGAGAAGCTTCTAAGTACTATTAAAAATTATAAATTGTGATATAAGCATGGACATTATACTTTCACTATATGAGTGTGGATTTTAAAACTATGCAACCTCTAATCTACAGTGCTAAAATGAATAACATTGGATTACTTTAAATTGTAAAGAAAACAAACAAAGACATATACAGTACAGGACATCATCAATGTCCCTGTGGTCTATAGTCAAATGGCACTTTTATTTTCAGAAGGCCACACATATACAAACAGAATACATATATATAATAATTAAGATTAATGTAGTCAGAAAAAAAAACAGTGATACAAAGAGAGGAACTGGTCAAACATCATTTTATCGCCCATATACAGTTAATTCTAAGTACTATTAAAGATCACAAATTGTGATATAAGCATGGACATTATGCTGTAAAGAAAACTTTTTTTCTCTCTCTCATTAACCACCTAACTGCTAGCTTTCACAAACAAAGACATATACAGTACAGGACATCATCAATGTCCCTGTGGTCTATAGTAAAATGGCACTTTTGTTTCAGAAGATCACACACATATACAAACAGAATGCATATATATAATACCTCTATCATGAGCATTATTGTAACCAATCACATCTTGATTATCAACTAAAAGGTTGCTACTAACACAAGCTTAGCATAATTGAAAGTAATAAGGTTGTTAACAGGTTTGCTTCTTAGTTTCAGAAATATAAAATGCATATTTTATGGCTACACTTGATCAAATTAATTAAACAATGTCGAACATAAATTTCACTTAAGAAATGGAAATGGACACAGGTGGCATGGGTTAAAAGAAAGACTATGCACACACTTTTGAGTACATCAGCACCCACAGCTCCATTTCTGTGGATTAACAAAAATAAGAAGTAGATGGGAAGTAAACAGCATTTAGTAATAATTACTCTCATCTTCAGCATACACAGACTGAACCATTTCTTTCATTTCTTTTATTTTCTGAACTTGCTGGGGTTCATCAGCAGGTAGAATGGCTTTGAGTTGACCCTCTATTTTCGCAATTCTGTTGTTGCTCATTCTCTCATAGTCCGCCTTGTTCTTCAGGACCAGCTGCCGAATGTCGTTTTGAGCATCCTTGCAGGAGGTTTGAAGTTCCAGACGTTCTGGGAGAAAGTCTGGACTGTTTGGATCCATGGTCATAAGCCTGCTCAGGCTGCTCATTCTATCCATCAGATACTTGTTGGAGACCTGAGTGTAGGTGGATGATATCATGTTGACCAGGTTGGAGATGTTTGAGGCTTGAAAGGGCTGAGTGTAAATGAGGTCTTTTGTAAAAAGCTTTTCACTGTAGGTGAGGACCTTGGCTTTATCAGATGTGAGGGCAAAATTATGTAGTGTTTTGTGGAGGCTGATTGAGATGATGTTGGAAACCATCTGAAAGAAGAGGACCATCTTATTCCACTGCTCTTTCACCTCACCCATGGCTTGCAGACCTTTGACCAGCATTTTGATGGTTGTATCAAACTCAATCTGTTTGACGTTGCAGTTTTGCATTTCTATGAGGATATCATTCAGCTCCTTCTCTTTTGCTGCCATGTTCTCCAAACGCTTCTCATGTAACTGTCGGGCGTATCTGAGTTGTTCAGTGCTCTGCTCTATGCGTAAGTGTGCATTCTCAATTTCCATCTGACTTGCAGATTTGGGTCCAGAACTTTCTTTCTCCACCTTGTGTTTCATTGGAGTTTGAGGAGTAAGAGCTGGGGAGTTAAGTGTTTTTTTACTCACAGTGTCAAAACGGACTGCATCAGTGGTCAACTTTTTGATACGCTCTACAAGTTTTAGAGTTTCCTTTTTTTTCCATTTCTTTTCTGGGGTATGCATTCCCAGCTCTTTACAGATGTTGATACCCAGATCACAGATGGCAAGAGCCTCCACGCAAAGTTTACCCTTTGAAAGTGTGTCCAGTTCACCACGAATTCTAATGAATTCATTCAGTTCAACTTGCGTCTTAATTATTCGTTTCTGTGAATCATACAGATTTTTCCAATCAATGTCATTTCCAATCACATACTGACTTAGATTGTTTGCGTGATTTAAAATCTGTGTAGACTTGGAACAAGCAGATATCTGTGAGGCCTCATCAACATCCTCTTCACTATTTTTTGGTCTTATTACTGAAGAGAGAGTTCCATTCATTCTTCCTACCACAGCATTTGTTAGCCCTTCAACAAAGTTCATGCCAATGATTGACCATCCAGAGGGAATAGAGTTCATGGCTTTTTTGTATGTCTCCTTTGATTCTTCCAGCTCCTTTGCCATGGCATCCATTAGTTTTTTGGCCTGTTCTTTTTCAGTTTTTGCACTTGCCTCTCTCATTTTTAAAGATTTTAAATTCCTTTGAGCATTTTCTAGCTCAGTACCATAAAACAACTTTGCATTGATACAGGCTTCCAACAACTCCCCTATCAAATTGATGACATCTAAATACTTCTTTTCAACATTTTCTGCCAGATTCTTACAATCATCAGCAATGGAGCGAATGTTTTCCAGTTGACTTGGCAGGAGTTTTTCAATCACGTTATCAGGAGCATTGAAAATAATCTGGACAGATTTTTTTATATAATCTGGGATTACTGAAGTGTGAAGGCGGATTCTATCCATGCTCTTGTGAGCCTCGTTGAATGCGTTCCATCCAGAGTTACAGACTTGCATGAGGCAGGCCCTGAAGGATTCTGGGTATTTAATGTATTTAAAGGTCTTTCTTTCAGAATTCTTGTCTATTATAGAGAAGTCAGTACCAGAGGAGATGAAGACAAGTTCACCCAAGATGGCAATAGATAGAGGAGCAGGTGTCAGATACTCCTCCCAGTTGGCATCAGGCTGCATCAGCATCACTGTGGTTTCCCTCATCTCTGCTGCAGTGGTGAGACTTTGGGTGGTCTCAGCGATATTTGAGGCCATGATGAATACTGTTGAAAATCAAAGATTTAAACACATTTAATGATTCTATATTTTTAATGCATTTTTCTTCAACAGTTACAACAGTCTTTACAAGAGCTTCCTTTTTTGGACAAATCCTTTCCAAATCCTGAGAGATAAGTCCCGGCTCTCCTAAAAGAGGCGGTATTCCCAACACTAGTGTAACTGAACCATCAAGATGGTTGCGATGATTCGTTCAAAGACCGCTCGGAAACTACGGCTGTATTCAAACGCATCACACTGTTCACATCGAAAGCAACGGGACAAAGTAGTTGTTGTTTTGTTACGTTTCGTTAACTATTTTTTTTTATTAAATGACCTGGATGACTGAGAACCTACACAGAACTGTTGAATATAGGAAAGCCCTGTTGATTCAAAAGGTTTGATAATAACTGAAAAAATGCGGAAACGCACAAACAAAACAACCTATAAAATTATACTGCTTGGAAATCACGGAAAACTTTGAAAAATAAGATACTGAATACTCGGTCTTTTACTATTTTTTTAAACAATTGAATCGCTCTTTAGCTATATGAATATCTGCAACGAGTTCGAGGTAAACCCCCTCTGTTCCTACCTGCCCTTGAGTTGCACAGCTCCCGAGTCGAAGTGAAAACAATGGTGCAAGGTAAAGTGAACGTGTCTTTTTATACCGAACCTACGCTGTCCCTTCATATAACTCAAACAGCTTCTCAGAAATCACGTGATAATTTAGCTTTAAAAAAAGCGTATACATTTAACAGCCTCAGCCCCTCCCACACACACACATACCAATGTCGACCACGTGATTTCTGAGAAGCTGCCCGGTTTACACTCAGGCAGAGCAGTGGACTTCCCCCTCTCTCCCCCCACTCCGCCGTTATCTGCTGCACAACGGCTGTTACAGCACACACTACACTACAGCACCGGTTCTTCTACTGAACAGAACAGAAACGGTGAGAGAATTCAAATGCATGTCATTCAGTATGTACATCTAACAAGAACTTTCCGGCATTATTTTACAAACAGACCTCGTTTCATTCCCTGTTGTGTTTTTAGCTAAAACATGTACTTCCCTTAGTGTGGGAAATGTGGCCACATCTCGTTGATGAACAGTTAAATTCTTTGTGATGAGCATGGACGCATATGGCACTGACACGAGCAGATTGACAGTAGACAAATAACATACATAAACATAGATAAACTATAGGAATATATACGTATGTATATATTTGTTTGTTTGTTGATAAAACTACCTGTAACAACCCCCTTTTTTCTTGCAGGAACCAAAATTATCTTTTTTTGCTCTGATCATGGCCATGGTCAACTTAAGTGGGTAGGAGAATGTTCCAACCACGTTCTAACCATCATTTTCTTCAAGTTATCCTTGAATGCTGCACAACGTCACTGTAACGTACTAAAACCAGTACTAAAAAAATAAAAGTTTACTGTTATTCTGTATTTTTAGTTGTTAGTTGTTAGTAGTTTTTTGCCATTAATGTCCAATAAAGACTAATATTCTGCTTTGTAAGCTTGAGACACAACAGCAGAACAACAGGTAATCTTAAGTGAAGACGGATGTTTCAAACCCACAAACCCACATTGGAACGGTGCATCACACTGTATGAAACAGTTTTTAATCCTAAACTGGGGTTGGTAGTGCCATATACTAACATGTATTAACCTTTCCATGATCTGATATGTCACCCTCTTGCATGGCTCTCTCTCTTATGACCCATATGACCTCTGTCTTAGTGTTTAAAGGTAACTCTTCCCTGATTGGCTGTAACCTCAGTCACTGAGGTCAACCTTTTCTAATTGTAGGTTTCAGCATCAACAGCAACTGCATCTGAAGGAACTAGCACAGGCTGTGACCAGGCCACTAAAGAAGGGCCTCCATGGCTTTATCTCTGTGTCAGAGATGCTCCTCAGCATGGAAGCGAACATCGTCCTTCCTGAAACTTCAGTTTATTATGATATCAGAGATCAAATTGAAAAAATGAACAGAAACATGGAAGAGTCACAGTGGATAGCTTTAAATGAGCTTCACCATATTGATGGGGAGACGGAGCGCCTGACTGCCAAGCTGAGGACAATAATGAATCAGAAAAAGCAGAGTGAGAGTGAACTTAGTGGATTTAAAATAGACGTAAAGTCACACAAATCCTCTCTGCAAAATTATGCTGACAATCTGGAGACTGAGGAAGAGAACCTGAAAGAATTATTAGACAAAATCAAAGAGATGGAAAGAGAAAAGCAGGAAGGGGGAGCGGCACGAGCTTTTGTTGGTGGTTTCCTAATTGGGATTCCAATTGTTGGATGGGCTGCTGGTACGTAAACACAGCTTTGAATCTGTGCCACTTTTGGTTTATTCTTGCAACATATTTTGTTTGTTCTTACTTTTTTTTACAGGTTATGCAGTGCTGAATTCTTTAATTAAAGAACAAGAACAGATGTCTGAAGCCGTGAACAAAGCTAAAGAAGAAGTGAAAAGGTGCAAATCTCAGATAGAAAGATATACTGAGAAAGTGGCAGAGTACAAGTCCAAGATCCACAAAGCTGAATGTGACATCCATAGCGCTAATGTAAAGATCCACGACTCAGAGGCCACTCTGCGCGATGTTTCTGTGAAGCGCAGGATCATTGCTGACGTTCAAGAAAAGTTGAGGTGCGCTATCGTTCAGCTGGAACAGCTGGGTGCTGTAGGCAGCGTGGCAGAACTACAGACCCGGTATCTGATCATGGTGGAGCCTTTGATGAAGGTGATGGAGGAGATGACAACAGTACTGGGTCAGATCAGTGGAGGAGACCTGCTGCACAGGGAAGGCATACTGTACTTAATGAACAACATAAAGCGTAACCATAGAAAACTGTTGGAACATCAGATAAAACCTGACGCCCACGCTGACTGGATGAGATGTGATGACAATGATTATTACTAATTCTGAATTCTCGCTCTGCTGTTTGTTCACTTCGTTCATATAAGAAATGTGTGTAGTCACATTTCACGAAGCAAAGTGGTATACACAGTAGATACAGATAAGGAAAGTAGCAACCTGGAACATGTGCAGTCTGGGGCAATTTCAGACTAGCTACTCATTTACCTATTTACTGTATGTTACTTTATGTCTCACAAGGACTCGGAGTAAAGTTTTTACCGACCTTGCTCAACTGTTGACACTCTATATCCATGTAAAGTTTGATGTGTTTGATATTATAATAATTAAACAAAACCTTGGTAACTAAATGTAATCCTTCTCTCTCTCTCTCACACACACACACACACAATCTTCTCAGTAACTCACCATTGTGGTAATCTTGTTAGTTCCCAAACTTTACACCATTCACAACACTGTACTCTCGTGGTGTGTTTTGCAGGTAACAACCCAAAAGCACAGTTTTTTCCAAAATGTTGGTCTTTTAAATGGACACACAATTCAAATGACACATTAAAAAACAAACAAACAAACAAAAAAAACAAAAAAACAACCCAGTCACAAAAGGTGTTTGTTTACTCCAAATACGATTGGAAGAGTTCGTATTTTTGTGATATTCAGCAGAGCCCTGGTCTGGATGGAGAAGCAATAGCTCAGCATTAACTCTGGATTAAAGTAGAGGAAGTGTATCTAAATGTCTGGATTTATTCTGGTCAACGACAGAACTATACAGTTTGTTTCTAAACACCAATACATTACAACGGTTTTCTCTTAATATTACAACTTTGTCATGTCGTGGACCAAAACACTCCGTTGCATTTTTACAATTAACTTAAACCCAAAACTTACAGACTGTCAGTAAAGCGAGCATCAGTGTCAATGTATCAATATTTTTTTGACGGTGGTGCCTTCACGGATATTCACTGTAAATAAGTAAAAAAAAAAATAAAAAAAAATAAAATTCTAACGCGTACCACGTGATTTCTGTGAAGTGGTCTTCCTTCCCGGTGGGCGTCGCACCGCACCTTCAGATCCCTCCTCCACTTCATTTCTCCTCAGTAGATAAAGCTCCTTCCATCATTTGCGTTAAGATTCTCACTTTCCTTCTTTTTATCCGAACTTAGCAACCAGGTAAGAATACTACGGGACGAATTGTTATTCGATAAAAGTGATTCGCGGCGTTTTTCTGCCTCTTCTGAGTTAAAACGCGAAAGTTAAAACTGCAGGTGAAATTATATTTTAACTTGTTGTTAGATAGTTTATCGTGTCGGTGTCGTCTGCAGTATTCGGTCACGTCGTCCGTCAAGTATTTTAAAGTCTGTTCTATGAACTAGTGTTTACTCAGTCTTAATGGAAGTATACCAGAGTGAATATACTAATGAGTCAAAGTTAAATTTAGAATATGCATTTTTGAATTAAAATTAAGGCTGGCGCTAATATTAACGCGTTTATTAGGTTTATGGAATTATTCGAATTAATTGGTTTGTTAAATTTTTCAAACAGTTTACTGGCTCTAAAAAATCGATTGAAAGAAGTAACAGAGTTTATACATGAGCTGATGGAAAAGGCTGCTGTTCATGTTAACGTTGATGAACTCAGGCAGCATCAGGCAGAACCGTAGAAAAGTTGTCTTTTCCAATGTTTAATAAACGTTTTTAAAATATACAACAAAGTTTTTACAATATGATTTTATGCAATTGTCATTTTCTTTTAATTATTTTGCAGGAACCTTTCATTTGTTTCTGCAACCATGGCCATGTCCATCTTAGCAGGGTAAGAGCTTTTTTTAACCAATGGTTGTTTTTATTTATGTTATCCATGACATACCTTGCAACACGTACCAAATTAAGTTAAATACATTGACTTTACTGGTTTTGTCAGAAATTGATTTGAATATTTCAATTGATCAAGAGCCTTCAAAAGATTTAAAAAAACAACACACACTTTCTTTCTTCTCTTTTGACCAACAATTTAAAATCTCCCAAAATTGCTCACAAACAAGTCAAAACTGTCCTTGTTGAAGTTGATGCAGTTACATTTTCTTCTCAGTAACTCACCATTGTGAAAATGTCATTTAGACGACATTGTTCAGCTTATCCTCTTGTTAGTTCCTGAACTTTACTCCTTTCCCAAAAAATACAGGTTAGAGGTTCAGAAGCAGCAACGTTTGGATGAACTGGCCCAGGCCGTGGTCTTCCCTCTGAAGAAAGGGCTCCTTTCCTTCACAGCTGTGATGGAGATGCTCCTTCACATGCCTGCAGACCCCTACGGTATTATAACGCAAGATGACAGTAAAATCAGAAGAGAGATCAAAAATATGGATTTCTACATGAACTCGTCACAGAAGGTAGCAGTACACGCACTTGAGGGAATTGATAGAGAGACAGAGGAACTGACTGCAGAGCTGGGCGTATTAACAAATCAGAAAAAGAAAAGTGAAAGTGAGTTAAGGAACTTGAGACAAAGCTTGCAGTCACATGAATCCTCATTAACGAATTACAAGAACAGTCTGGAGATCGAGGAGAGAAACCTGAAATCAGCAAGAGACACATTAAATAAGATGAACGAAAGAGGAGCCAGAGGAGCAGCAGTTACTGGTGTTGGTGTTGGTCTGATGGTCATCCCAATTGCTGGGTGGATTGTAGGTAGGATAACATGGCTTTCAATGTGATGGTACACTAAAATGGCTAACACAACATATATATTCAGCTAACATTTTCTAACATTTACAGGGGGAGCTTTAGTTGGTGTTGGTGTACACGAGATGATAGAGGCCTCTAAAGCGGTGGACACAGCTCTAGAGGAGGTGAAGAACTGTAAATCTCAGATCGAGTGCTACTCCAATAAAGTGGCAGAGTACAGGTCAAATATCTCCGAAGCCAAGGACAATATTGAGAGTGTTGACAAACTGATTGACAAATCAGAAAAAAAACTGCGAGCTACATCTCTGGTGAGAAATTTAATTGCTAACGTTCAAGGTCAATTCAGACACGCCATCGTTCAGCTGGAACAGTTGTGTAACGTCAGCAGTGCTGCAGAGCTGCAAACCCGATACTCAATCGTGGTGGAGCCTTTGATAGATGTGATGCAGAACATGACAACAGCACTGCGTCAGATCACCAGAACTGACCTACTGTACTCAGAAGGCATCAGTTACTTGATGGACAAGATACAGAGGAACCACAACAGACTTGTAGAACAACAGCGTAACTCCATTCGTTTTCGTGTGGTTTCAGATGATTCAGACGGTGAATTTGATTATTATTAATCTATTTCCTCTTCTTGGTTTAATACTGAGATTTCATAAACACCATGGATTATAAGTTTTGACACATTTCATTCAGATCGCTCTCTTTTTTTTATAATAATACAAATGATCTGTAAAAAGTTAAAGTAACAGCATTGTAGACACAGTATTTACAAGGTGAGATACAAGTATCAAAGTGACCATTTCCACTAAGGAATAAATTGACTGAAGTTGTGTACATAGAACAAAATTAAAATACCAAAAAGGAAACCACATTGTTTCTCTAGGATCCGAGGTTCAACTATTGGTCGAATTCTCCTCTCTAATACCCTGGAATAGACTTTCCCCGGCAGGCTGAGGAGTGTTATTCCTCGGTAGTTGTTACACAACCTCCACTACCCCGGTCTGCCAGTCGAGAGCCTCTGTCCCCGACTGCCACACAATGTTGCAGAGACGTGTCAGCCAAGACAGCCCTGTGACATCCAGAGACTTGAGGTACTCAGGGTGGATCTCATCTACCCCCGGTGCCCTGTCACCAAGTAGCTTTTTGACCACCTCAGTGACTTCAGCACAGGAGATGGGTGGGTCAGCCACCGGGTCCTCAGCCTCTGCTTCCTCTGCAGAAGGCGTGTCAGTGGAATTGAGGAGCTCCTTGAAGTATTCCTTCCACCGCCTGACAACATCCCCAGTCGAGGACAACAGCTCCCCACATTCATTGAAAACAGTGTTGGCGGGACGGTTTGCCAGAATTTCTTCGAGGCCGACTGATAGTCTTCCTCCATGGCCTCCCTGAACTTTTCCCAGACCTGGATTTCTGCTTCTGCGACCACCTGAGCTGCAGTCCGCTTGGCCAGCCTGTACCTGTCAACTGTCTCAGGAGTCCCCCAAACCAACCAGGCGCGATAGGACTCCGCCAGGATTTCCGCCACGACAGGCACCGGAGACCTTACGGCCACAGCTTCGTACAGCCGCGGTAACGATGGATAAGGAGAACATGGTCCATTCGGATTCAATGTCTCCAATCTCCCTCGGGACCTGGTTGAAGCTCTTCTGAAGGTGGTAGTTGAAGACCACAGGGAATTCTGCAAGACGCTCCCAACAGACCCTCACGATAGGACTAAGACTAGATGTCCTAGGATTGGGCCGTCGGGGTCCCCGCCCACGACCACCACTCAATTCAAAATGCACCCCTTGTGGACCTTCCTGCGGGTGGTGGGCCTGCTGAAAGGTGGGCTCACGTCTCTTGTTCCGGCTGAGCTTGGTCGGGTCCCGCGAGCCCCAACCCCGGGCCTGGCTCCGGGGTGGGTCCCTGGTGGCATCGATCCGGGCGACGTGAACTTCTTTGGTAGTTTTGTTTTCATCATCAAGGGAGGGGTTTGAACATTTTTAATATCTACTCGTTAATAAACTGTGTTAAAAAACAAACCACATAACAAAACACAACAGACTGTACTTTACTTTTTTGCAGTTTTGTTATGCTCAGTGTACCACGTGATTTCTGAGAAGCCGCCCGGTTTACACTCAGGCAAAGCTGTGCACCCCAGCTAAAACATGTACTTCCCTTAATATTCGGTTACTGTTAATGAGGGGAAATCCGTTAAGAAACTCTATCGTCAGATGCATGATAAACAACATAGTTGTAAATGTATCTTATCTGCTGTCTGTGCACAACACAAGGCTTATCTGAAGGTGGAAACCAAAAGTGAAAGTTGTTTCACTACAATAAAAAATGGGACGGGCGCAGAGCCATAAAGATGTTATGATAAGATAAGTCCGTCATTAGCCCCAGGAAGGGGACATTCAATGTGTCCACAGCAGAAAAGTACATTGCAGATTATAAAGGAAATATCGAAGTGAAAATATGAAATAATTGCAGTGACATTTTTTCACCCAGTAATGGGACAGAGAGAAAACATGTTTGCCTTCATGACCACATGCTGTTGTTGTTGTTTATGAAAAACAAACATTAAAAAAAATTGAGACTTTTTTTTGTCACATCTAGTTAATGAACAATGACATTCTTTCAGTTGGGCATGGACGCTTATGGCAGATTAACAGTAGACAAATAACATACATAAACGTAAATAAACTATAGGAATATATATATATTTATTTAGTTATTTGTTATAACCCATAACAGTCACAGGATAGATAGTATCTATCTATCTATCTAGATTCTAGATCAATAGATATGTACTTCATTAAGGCATCCAGTAGCTTACACAAAACACAGTACAATAATAATAAAAAAAATCCCCAACAGAAGGGGAAGGTGACTTAGTAAAGGTGGAACAGGTACAAGGTACAAACTATAAAAACTAAAAGCTATATAGTATAAAAACAGGGTGATAATTACAAAGTAAAAACAGGGCAATAATTCCAAGTAAACAGGACAATAATTACAGGGTAAGTACAAAGGTGTCTTGATAGAGAAGCAATAGCTCAGCATTAACTCTGGATTAAAGTAGAGGAAGTGTATCTAAATGTCTGGATTTATTCTGGTCAACGACAGAACTATACAGTTTGTTTCTAAACACCATTACATTACAACCGTTTTCTCTTAATATTACAACTTTGTCATAAGTTCATGACTATAGTTTTCGTAATTTAACATATATAACCACTAAGTTTGGACCCAAACACTCCGTTGTACTTTTACAAGTAACTTGAACCCAAAACACGGATATTCACTGTGAATAAGGTAAAAATAAACGTTCCCTCTCGCGAGAGTAAACAGACTTTCTGGTGACTTCTGAGCAGAGCTCCAGCGGTGGGCGTCACACCACCCCTGCCCCGCCCCCCATTTCTCCTCAGTAGATAAAGCTCCTTCCATCCTCTGTGTTAAGATTCCCACTTTTCTTCTTTATCCGAACTTAGCAACCAGGTAAGAATACTACGGGACGAATTGTTATTCGATAAAAGATTTTCATTAGCGGCGTTTTCCGACAGTTTAGACAAATCAGAGTTTAAACGCAAAGTTCACTGCAAGTAAAATTAAAATTAAGGCTGTTAATATTATCGCGTTTATGGAATTAATCGAATTATGTTTTTTTTTTAAATCGCGCTCGGTATATTAAATTTCGTTTAGTTTACTGGATCTAAAAATCTATTGACAGAAGTAACAGAGTTTATACATGAGCTGATGGAAAAGGCTGCTGTTCATGTTAACGTTGATGAACTCAGGTAGCATCAGAATCGTAGAAAAGTTGTCTTTTTCAATGTTTTAATATCACTGTTTAATTACTCTAAAACATATAACAAACATTTTACAATAAAATTTTATACGGTTGTAATTTTCCTTTTATTTTTGTAGGGACCTTTTTTTATTTTGCTGCAGTCATGGCTGTCTTTGGAGGGTAAGAGTTTTTTTAACCAATGGTTGTTTTATTTATGGTATTCATGATATACTCCACAACACGTACCAAGTTAAGTTAAATACGTTGTCTTTACTGGTTTTGTCAGAGTTTGATTTGAATATTTTAATTTACCAAGAGCCTTCAAAAGATTTATTTTTTAAAACTAGAACCAAAAACCTTTGCTAATAACATCCAGCCTCTGACCACACAATTTCTTTCTTCTCTTTTGACCAACAATTTTAAAATCTCCCAAAATTGCTCACAAACAAGTCAAAACTGTCCTTGTTGAAGTTGATGCAGTTACATTTTCTTCTCAGTAACTCACCATTGTGAAAATGTCATTTAGACGACATTGTTCAGCTTATCCTCTTGTTAGTTCCTGAACTTTACTCCTTTCCCAAAAAATACAGGTTAGAGGTTCAGAAGCAGCAACGTTTGGATGAACTGGCCCAGGCCGTGGTCTTCCCTCTGAAGAAAGGGCTCCTTTCCTTCACAGCTGTGATGGAGATGCTCCTTCACATGCCTGCAGACCCCTACGGTATTATAACGCAAGATGACAGTAAAATCAGAAGAGAGATCAAAAATATGGATTTCTACATGAACTCGTCACAGAAGGTAGCAGTACACGCACTTGAGGGAATTGATAGAGAGACAGAGGAACTGACTGCAGAGCTGGGCGTATTAACAAATCAGAAAAAGGAAAGTGAACGTGAGTTAAGCAACTTGAGACAAAGCCTGCAGTCACATGAATCCTCATTAACGAATTACAAGAACAGTCTGGAGGTCGAGAAGAAACACCTGGAATGGGCAGTAGACGTATTAAATAGGATGAAAAGAAGAAAAAAACGAAGAGCAAATATTAATGGCATTGTTGGGTGGATTCCAGGTAGGACAACATGGCTTTTAATGTGATGGTACACTAAAATGGCTCACACAACATATATATTCAGCTAACATTTTCAAACATTTACAGGTTTACCTGGTATACACAACATGGCGGATGCCTCTAAAGCGGTGGACAGAGCCGACGAGGTGGTGCGGAACAGTCAATCTCAGATCGAGTGCTACTCCATTAAAGTGGCAGAGTACCAGTTGCAGATCTCTCAAGCCCAGGCCAATATTGAGAGGGTTGACAAATGGATAAATTTAGACAAATTAGAAAACAAATTGCGAGATACACCTACGGTGAGAAATTTAATTGCTAACGTTCAAGGTCAATTCAGACACGCCATCGTTCAGCTGGAACAGTTGTGTAACGTCAGCAGTGCTGCAGAGCTGCAAACCCGATACTCAATCGTGGTGGAGCCTTTGATAGATGTGATGCAGAACATGACAACAGCACTGGGACAGATCACCAGAACTGACCTACTGTCCTCAGAAGGCATCAGTTACTTGATGGACAAGATACAGAGGAACCACAACAGACTTGTAGAACAACAGCGTAACGTCATTGGTTCTGATGTGGTTTTACCAAATGATACTGACAAATTTGATCAATGCTGATCTATTTTCTCTTCTTGGTTTAATAATAATAAATAATGCCAAATGCAGGAGGTCTGCAGTTGAACACACCTTCCCAAGAGTCAGAATGCAAGAAAATCCATTCATTCAGATCGCTCTCTTTTTTTTTTTATATAATAATACAAATGATCTGTATCCATTTCATTGTACATTTATACTGTTTATTAACTCCAGAATAATCTTTGCACAATGTTAAAGGGACAGTTATGTACACCGCAGGCTCAGAATGCCAGGCAAACCTGAAGGTGTGTTCTGTTCTCATAACAAGATGTATCGTGTGAGGCCTCCCCCCCGTACCTCCCGCAGGCGCTGGCAGTGTCGCAGCATGTTCAAGAGTCCCCGAAACGGTTTGTCCACTTTTGTTTCAGCGAACTTCAATATGTCATCGTCCACCACGAAGTACTGACCTGTAAGACATTTCAAAACAACTGTAGGAGATTTGTTCAGGGAGCCTTACCCTGACCAAGGAATACTGTTGGTATTTGGGACTTTTTTCATATTAACATTCACTCTTGTGACTTGGAGACACTATCATTTTGTTCTGTCCAGCCACTAAGAGGCCAAGAGAGGGCAGGTCTGGAAGATATAGCTCACACTCAGGATGATCTTATGATTTTGAGGTTTTTTTCCTCTACTGTAAAAATGTTTTTCACCATTACAAAATGCAATAAATTCCTGATAATAAAATGATCATGTGGTAGTTTGACTGTGTTTAAGACTTGAGTGTAACAATGTAGGGCTCGTATTGAACAGTTAACATGGATGATATTTGGAAATAGAGTAATGACTGGAGCTTGACGACAGGAGCCACTGTTGTCTGTCTTCATCATTGAAAATACCGGGCACTGTTTTCATGAATAGTCCGACTTCAGCACAGATGACCAATGAGTTTAGCAGTTCAACCCTAGGGGTGTGAAGCTAATGGGCTACAATAACCTAGACTTTTTTATGTGCATAAATCAGTACATTTTCAAAGAAGAATGGACTTATTACTACGTTAATAAGCCTCTAGGTATCGCTACAGTGGTGGTTCGCAGTTTTTATGCCAAATCCAAATCCAATCCTCCTTAAGGTTTAAAGTTAAAGGGAGAATTTTAACTTGGGAGTCTCGCCACTAGGTGGCTTTAAAGCATAATTGATATTCAGAGGTTGGGAATTTTACCAAATTGATATTCAGAGGTTGGGAATTTTATGTTTTATGTTAATTTGCAAGATATAACATTATTGACATTCTGTGAGAACAGTGTCACCAACTAAGTAAAAAAGTTAACTTAGTTTTGCAAAGATAATAGGGGTTAAATTAATTTCAAAATACAACACATTATTACATATATTCTTATTATTTATTTTTTAAACAGGACCAAACTTTTACCTTCTGTATCCTTTGTCTCCTGCTCTTTGAAGCCCTGGTACAGCTTTCGAGCATGGTTGTTCAGAGTTTTCACCGACTGATGGAGGATCTTGTACTTTGCTGTCACAGCTGTGTTAATGCTTTGCACTGCAGCATTAAGTTTTTCATATGATACACGTCCTTTCATATACCTTAAAGGGAGAATGAAAACCAAAAGGATTTATCTTGTGGAAAAATGAAAGAGAAAGCTTGGATGTATAAATGACATAATTCACTTTGATTTTCCAACGGGCAGCTGTATCAGAGTTTATTATTACCGCTTCTCCACATGTTGCTGTTTCTTACACGAAGTGAAGCAGCAATATAACAAGAGTCAATGATGAAATATTTAATCATCAGTGAATACAACTGTTGTCATGTCCGGCATTACCCGGTCAAGAATACTTACTGAGGGATGCTCTCAAACTCTGCCACGGTGATGAACTCTATCTCTCTGATGTAGTTCTTGCTTCTCTTTTTGACCTTTTCTGTTTGAGCTTGTTGAACAACGGCTTCTTCTGTTCTGTTTACAACACGGTCGCTGTCACTGAGAGATGGAGGTCAGAAGAGAACATCATCAAAATTCAGATGGTTTTAACAGACAGGGGGCGACAAATCCCAGTTATTAGATCACTGACATCCTAACTTATTGTAGCAGCACCTCGTGTGCTTCAAAACTATACTACATGTTCCAAAAAAGATATGTAAAAAAACAAAAATTGAACTTTCTCTTTGTGAGACGCAGTCTTCAGTTGCAGCCACAGACTGGGTTAAAGTGACAGTGACTGAAAAACTATGGAAACACAGTATATCAATTCCAGAAGTATACGTTTTTTTAAAAATTATATCAATTCCAGAAGTATACGTTTTTTAAAAAAAATAAAATATTTGCACCACATTGTTTTAACTGCTAAATTACTTTCATGTGAAATAAAAGTAAAAAAGGACTGTATTCTCACTTTACTGGTCCTTTCCTCACAGCCATTTGGGCTGGAACATGGTCTTTCAGGTGATTCAATTTTTCCACATTGTTCTGGATCGAAGTGTCAAGTTCCTGATCGAAAAAGAACCATTTGTTGTTAGAAAAGAATAGAAATAATATATGTCATACAGCAAAATCACTAATCCCCACCAGAGAAATGCGAACAAGCACACATTTCATGTCTGTTCTGTCAGCCTTCTTTTTCAACCGTCCATCTAATTGTGAAAAACGTTATCTTCACCTTCAGTTGTTTGAGATGGTTCTTCTGTCTGTCAACACAGTTTTCAAAGTCCTCCAACAGTGTCTCCAAAGTATAAAGTTCTTTTCCGAGTTGCCTTATCTTTTGTTGGGGCAAAGCTGAAAACGACATTAAAGGAAGGAAATGTACATCATTTAGAGCGACATTTTTAATAATTCCCGATTTTTTTCTATGGACTAATTTTACATGTTGAGCAAATGCTAACATAAGAACCGACCAAGATTTAATTTGCGTCGGTTTTTAACTCATAAAAACAGCAGGTTAATAATATATTGTTCAAATATAAAAGAAACGACTCTGTCCTACCAACAACTGACAGGTCGAGCATGCGCTGTAAAGAGGAGATCCTGTCGTGAATGTGGTGGCTGAGATCCTCCAGCTCGTTCATATTCCTGAATACGAACAGTCACTTCATTCACACATGTGATTATTACAACACAAATTTCACAGACAACACTACTTCGTTATCTGCAGTTAAACATTAATGACTAGAAATGTTAACGTAAAAACGTTACAGTCGGAGCCGCGGTCTACGGTGGGACCATTTCCCCCAAATCATTACAACGATAACAAACGCCATTAAACATTGTTGTTTTCTGACAGACGGGAATTCGGTTCTATCTTTTTTAATAGATTGTCTAGAAATTTCTAAATCTCTGAGGGTACAAATAAATCCTGTCAAAATAACTTTACCAACGCCGGATGAGTTCCCGTTCCAAGTAAATTTGAATTTCTTCTTCTCCCTTATTTAGTTTGAACAGAGTGAAGCATTATACGCTCTGCTGCCACCCAGTGGCGTTATCGTGGATACTCACCATATTTTCTTGATTTTCTTGTTACGCTTCAATTTCATGGTTGCCGAGTCCAAGAAAAATAATACAAAAATAATAAAGATGTTTTTCAAATATTTATTTATTTACCCTCCTGCGCACTAAAAGGTCTGATCTTGTGTGCATTTAAAAATAATATAAAAAAGTTTAGTAATAGTGATTTATGTTAAGGAGAGAGAAAGTATAATTCAAAAAGTTGAAGTGAAGACCAATTAACACTAAGTATTAGATTCAGTTTTGGGAGTTAAATCATGGAAATAATTTACAACATGAAATGCGAATTATGTCTTTTCTTTTCCCTTTTTATGTGCATGCTGCATGTATGCCACCGTGAGGCATCAGTAAACATTTTGGCTTCAGTGTTTTGTGAATGACTTCCTTATAAAACCATGTTCTTAATCTGCGTGGGAGTCTATATATTTATATATATATTTAATAAAGGTAAAATATTCAACTTCGAGGCCTTATCTTTTCCTTTATAGACAAATGTCTCATGGACACTTCTCTTAGGAAAATCCAACTTAACAACCATTACATGCAAATCTCTTCAAAGATGTTAAGGCTACAAATTCCTTCTTATATATATATATATATTTATTAGAGATTGTCCTGACTTTGATTGTTGGGTAAATATATCAGTCTGAATACAGAAAGTAGAAGATTTTAATCTAGGCGAGGATCTTGGCTTCATCAGATGTGAGGGCAAAAATATTTAGTGTTTTGTGGAGGCTGATTGAGATGAAATCATCTGATCTGATCACCCAGATGTCAGACAGGTACTTTTAGGGCACCTTTAGGGTCTTCTGAGAATTTCTCTCACAAGCCCACGCTGTTTGCCGACCAATCAGAGTGCTGTTACTGTACAGTTTACTGCATTCAAGCTGTTACAAAGATTCATTTTAAAAATGTAGCATGAACAACAGCATGCCTGGTGTAAGACGAAGTATTCGAGAGGGTGAAGTGCATAGTGTTTCCAAATCTCAGTCTATTTATGTAACCAAGTAAAGGGTGAGGGTGCAACACAAGATCTCTGGAATCCCATCAAAGACAAACGACTTTTGCAACTGCACCAGCCTATCGCACGCACACACACACACGCGCGCTCATACATTGGTCGAGCAAAAGGGCATTATTTTTAAATCTCCACCAGGTGCCTATAAGTGTCCCTGCGGTGATATACACCAAGCTTGGCTTCCACCACACTTGTTTCCATTGAGAGAAGATGAGAAGGACAGCTGGGGAGGGACCTATTCAGTCCTAAGCCTGGTGAAAAAGACAGACAGACAGACAAACAGACAGACAGACAAACAGACAGACAGACAAACAGACAGACAGACAATCTGTGAGAGAAAGAGAAAAGATTACAGAGAAACAGCCACCATGTTTCGCCAAAATATTTTCACCTGGAATGGAACACTGCAGGAGCTCAGGGGCTGCCGTTCCTCCTACACAGGTGCGTTGGACTATAGCGCGCATGTGTGTGTGTGTGTGTGTGTTTATTTGTACTTGTCATATATATTTGTACAAAGTGGTGACAGGGCGACGGCTTGATCCGAAGGCTAATGTCAGGCTGGGATCAGACACCGAGCGTTTAGTTGCACTGCAGGATCACATTGTGCCCTGTAGATGAAAACAAAAAAAGTTGACCTTTGCAGACATTTTGAGGTACTTATCAACTTCCTTGGTTTCTATTTAAAAAAAACCCAAACAGTTTGGCTTCTCAGTTTTTAAGACAATACATTTTGCATAATTTTTAAAAAAAATATTGCATCCACTGACTTTGGAGATGAACTCTTGGCCTAATAACACTTGAGTAAAGAACATATGACACATGTTTTATCAGGTCTTTTTTTTTTTAACCGACTTTTTTTACTGACACTTTCTTTTTTTTTTCTTTTGCAATAATTGACATTTGCATTTTTTCCACTAATTTGTGGCTGCTGATGTAGTTTCAGACGACCTGAGCTATTAGCAGCTCACTATGCAATCCTAATGTAGTGTATCTTTCATCTAAGTTTGTGCTGTTCTTCTGTCGACCTGCAGGATGTCACAGCTGCAGTTTGGTTACAGATGTTTCACCACCACTCCAGAACGCTGTGCACTGTAAAATACCTGCAGTGACAGACACAACCACAGAGTGGCAGTAGCTCGGAGTGTCGTTGTAAATCACTGTCATTAACCACAGTCCAGCAGAGCATAAAAAAAAGCTCGCTGTAACTCTATCAACCACGAGGAAGCCAGATGTCTCTGCAGGCCTGGGTCGGACTTTTGGATCAGATAAATCTGCAGGTCTGTCAGGCAAAATTGACATTTCATGTTACCTGCTGAATATTGAAGGTTCTGTGCAGATTGTTACCAGCATCGGGGATTCATAGCCTTTGTCTGGCAGATTTGCAGCGTGACCAAACCAACTTCCTTTCTCCACAAATACCCAGAACATTAGTGTCATTAGTGTAAAACATAGTTTTTTCATCGTGATTGGAGTCCTGCCGGTTCTTGTTGCTCAGTTCCCTGAAAAGAGACTGGTATACCTGTAAAAACGTGTATTTGTAAAGGTATATTACACAAAACATCCTACATTACTCTTTGTCAGTGATTCCCAACCTCTGTGCCGTGAGAGATCGTTAGGTGTTGCCTAAATATTATTTATTTGTTGCAAATTTCTTTGTTCGTCAATGTGTGACAGGCAGAGCAATTAAATCCTATTCCACTGGGGGGCAGCAGTTGGATATGAAAACTAAAAAAAAAAAAAATCGAAGCTGTTGAAGATGTTTTTGCGTGGGTGTCTTTATTTAATTCCTGCCAGTATATCAGTGTTTTCTTCAACTAAACAGGAGTACATTTTTTTGTAAATTTTTTACTTTTTGTGAGATTTTTGTTTGGTAGTGTGCCGTGGGGTTTTCTCCTGATGACGCCGTGGCTCAAAACCGGTTGGGAAACACTGCTGAGTTTAAGTTGAGTTTAAATTGCGTTTTATAAAAGTGTTTAATGTGAGAGTTAACTCATATTTCTGGCCTTTTGTGAAGTCCCTTTAATTGATCTTCTCTGTATCTGTAACAGTTATCTGTAATTAGAAAAATGTATATTTAATGTTTCATCCTGGGGTTAAAATATACATATATTTAACCTGACAAGTGTCATATCAATAATATATCATAAGATATCAATAATCTCATCAATTCTGTCAGCGACGTCTCTGGAATAAGCAGCCCAGCTGACAAATTGTTGTGGGATGAGTGACAAGACGCTAGTCAAAGTGCAGCGCTATCCGTGCTATGTGGCCGTTATGTCCTGAATGTGGCCGTGCGTTCTGTGTCTTGGCTCTGCACAGTGAGATGGGGTGTCAGATCAGAGGCATAGCAGCCAGGAGCAAAGTAGCATCCAGTAGTCTAATGAGACATTCGACACCCAAATCATGCCAGAGCAAAATGAGAGCAAGTGTGAATGAAACTGGACAGGGCAGAAAAGTGACACTCTCCAGAGGAGCATGGGGACGAATCCAGATCCACCACGTTCAAGCACAGACCGATAGGACTAAAGAACGCCAGACAGATCATTATTATTATTATTTGGATGTTAAACACCAACCAATAGGATACTGAAGGAACAGAAATGTCAGAATCAGCTTTAGTGTTTCAGCGAAACAAACTGGACAATACGCTACAATAAACGAGAGAATAAAATAAGGACACAATAAGCATACATCGTAGTACTAGTAGTTGTCGTAGTTGTAGTTGTCGTAGTCGTAGTTGTCGTAGTTGTCGTAGTTGTCGTAGTTGTCTTGTAGTGAACAGCCTCGGCTACATTGGCTGCTACAGTGTTTTGTCTGGTGTTTAGTGTTCAGTGGAACTCAGACACAGACAGGAAGTTCTTACATTCGTTTAGGTCACGTTACGTTCTCTACCAGAACCAGGAACTCTGTCTTTCTCCCTGAGGTTTGGGATTTCACACAGTTTGTTCTTGACACATCAGCTGCTCCAACAGTTTATTTGAACAATTTCTTTGGTCAGGCAGACAGAGTGACCGACTGACCAACCGACCGACAGACTGACTGACAGACTGACAGACTGACTGACAGACAGACTGACTGACCGACCAACAGGCAGCCTGACTGACTGACTGACAGATTGACTGACCGACCAACAGGCAGACTGACTGACTGACAGACTGACCAACTGACCAACCGACCAACAACCAGGCAGACTGACTAACTAACAGACTGACAGACTAACAGACTGACAGACTGACAAACTGACAGACTTACTGACCGACCAACAGGCAGACTGACTGACAGACTGACCGACTAACCAACCGACCGGTCGACAGACAGACAGACAGACAGACATACAGACAGACTGACTGACCGACCAACAGACAGACAGACTGACTGACCGACCAACAGGCAGACAGACTTATCTGACCACACAGATAAATTGATGCCCGTTGATGTAAATCACGTACTGTATGCTGTGCTTCCTGCCACATGAGAAATAGACAAACAGGACAGCTGAAGCAGCACGGCCGGTCGGTCTTCCCTCATTATGGAGAAAATGTGTGTGTGTGTGTGTATGCGTGTGTGTGTATATCTATGTTTAAATGTTTCTCAAGCCGGGGCGTCGGGGGGGATCCTGGAGCCAGAAATATAGGCATGACCACACATGTGGATTAGCCTCATATCCCTGGTGGGAATAACAAGGTCTCTCTGACCATTATCATGTGACTGGAGGATAAGCTAACGTTGACCTTATTGGGGAAAAGTCTGCACTCTCTGAGGGTCAAGTGTTGGAGCGCTCACCTCATTAGGTCGTGGTTCTGGGTATTTTTTTTAGCTACTTCCTGTTAATACCGGCATCACAATAACATCAACTTCCTGTTTGTCCGATTGTGGTTTTCATCACTGGTGACCAGACACACTCTGATTCCAACATGGCGTCGTTTGCTCATGTTTGTCCTGTAGGGCTTTTTGACGACCTTCGATGACTTTTAGACACATCATTTGACGTAAAGCACAAATTTAAAAAGTTTTTCAGCTACGGTGTCATCTAGAACCCTCTAGAATGTCTGAAATGTGAAGCTACCAATACCTTATACTTCATATATCAATGCTGTGAATACACTGTTTCAGTGTAGCTTAATGTCAGCAAAACAAAATCACTGAAATTCTATTAAACGTCTGGTAACGAGGCCCAAACTAGTTCGTTCTGAAATATCTGAAATATCTGAAATATCTGAAATATCTGAAATATCTGAAATATCTGAAATATCTGAAATATCTGAAATATCTGAAATATCTGAAATATCTGAAATATCTGAAATATCTGAAATATCTGAAATATCTGAAATATCTGAAATATCTGAAATATCTGAAATATCTGAAATATCTTACCGATGTGCGTATTGATACTAACCAATATTTATTGTTATTGTTATCGACCACACTAGCCCTGTTTTTACTTGCAAGAATCGCAAGAAAAAGATACAAATTCCCGAAATAAAATTTCAGGCCAAATCCACTAAAATCCACTGACAGGCTACGACGGGCACTACAGGAAGTGAAGCCTTGGGCGGAGACTTGTCCAACTTGCTGAACACATCGGAGACATTTCCCTTGTGACATCTTTGACCTAATTCTGTTTCACATTCAGATGTTCTTTATAGAAGTCTGAATCTGAAACTGATGTTTGTCGAGGCTATTCAGAATAGGAAATGGTGAGGTTACTTTTTGTCCCCCTCCTCCCTGTCCCTGTCCCTGCCCCCCCCCATCAGCCTTTAGTCTCTGAGGTCGGGCTCTGATTATAGTTTGTGTCCTGCAGTTGCCTGGAGGGCTTTTTATAGTGACAGCCTTCTCAACACCACAGCACAAATGTTTTCTGGAGTGCTTTATCCTGGAGGGATAGAGTTACACATGCACAACATGTACGCATGCACTCAAACACAACAATACACACACACACACACACACACACACTTCTCCTCACGTTAAACACACATCACAACCAATCAAACAACTACGTCTGCGGTGTGACACCCTGTGGCGATGGTAACTTTGGGGACATGGAGACAAGCGTAAAGTGATCAGAGTGTGCACATGCATGCTGCATCCATGTGTGTACACACACACACACACACACACTTCTTCCTCCAGTCTTTGTATCCCCTCTCTCTCTCCCTCGCTCTGTCGTTGGACACAGCAGCCGTGTTGCATCAGGTTGACGTCTGTCTCGGTGTCAGAGAGAAAATGAGACAGACAGATGCTTCAGGTTTCAAGTGGGACTGTATTTGTACGTGAGTGGGTACAGGGTCCGGTGCAGAAGTTCCACTGGACTCTGTGGATATCTCCATCCGTCTGAGTCCTGCCGTGCCTGTCTAATTTAATTTAATTTAATTTCTTTTTTTTTTTTTTCTTTAAAGACAACTTTGTGCGTTAGCCTTTTTAACCGTCTACTTCTGTGTCTGTCTCTTTGGCCAACTGACTGACGGCTACAGAGCAAGGACAACAAAGAATGACAGCGTCCACAAGTGTCTCCAGTGGCCTGGAGGTCCTGCTCTCCTCTCTGCAGGTAATGTCTTCAACACATTTTTTGGTACAAACAAATAGTGAAGGCACGACCAGAGGTGCTACGGCTCCCTGTTTTTGACGGTGTTATGTAACGGAAATGTCACGACCCGACCTTTAGCTTAGACAGCTTTTTAGGTTTCTGACAGCATGAAGGAATATCACCATGGAATGAAGAATTCCTAGTGTTCCCAGTGAATTTGTGTCGGTCCATGGTGACACATCACAGCACAGTCACTAATGGTCGCCCTCTGGCATTATATGATGATAGGACGACCACTCAGTACCACTCAGGTTTAAAGTACTGAATTACTGAAAGTTATACTGTTATTTCAGTTCCCAGACTGTGAGTATTTACAATCAATTTCATTCATTAAGTTGATTAACTATTGCCCTTAATGCCAGTCTCACCTAACCATACAATAATAACAATAATAGTAATAATATTGGCAAATTCTCATTAATAATATTGTTTTTTTGTTAGTTAGTTTTATTTTAGTCACACTGCTTGTATTTATTTATCTCATTTTCTTTTATTAAATTAACTATGTATTATATTAATTATTTAATGCACTTAATTGCACTGTATTAATGCTTTTGTAACTATAATAACAATAGTGATTATTTTTATTATCATTATTGTCTCGGCCCATTTCTATATAATAATATTTTTTGTAACTAATATTTTTGTTGCCACAGCATTGAATCACATCTCATTTTTATTCATTAAGTCAATTAACATTCAAAGTCCATTCGTTCGGGACAAGTGAACACGACTTTCCAAAACAGTTTTAGTGTCAGATTTTTAGTAATCAAATTTTTGTCGTGGAATCACAAGGATATAAATCAGTACTGAGATCCTGAGGGAACTGTTCGTTCGTTAGTTTGTTGTTTGGATCAAACTGAGATTTAAAAAAAAAACTCTGAAAATTAAAACCTACCTGAGCTAAGAAGGACATTTTGAGGCTACACTGACAATGAAACATTTTAGATGATGCTTCAGTGCAGTAGTATTTGAAATATCAATCACACATCATCCGTAAGGCGTTCAACTTATATTAAATGAATATGTTGTTAATGTGGAGCTGGTTAGCAGCTGTGAAGAAGAACATATCCTTATATAGACGTGATGATTTTTATTACGTCACCAGCCTGGGACAAAAAAAGAAAAAAAAAAAATCACACTTACGTTCTGTAGCCTGGGACAAAAAAAGAAAAAAAAAATCACACTTACTTTCACACCTGCGAACCTTCTGAGTTTTGTTAAATTAAAATAGAAAAAGAGTTAAATAATAGAAAAATAAATCCAAAGTGGGATGAGTTTAATCGGACTGACATTTGATTTCTGAGGGGTCGCGTTCGGTCAATTACAAAACAAACAAACATTTACTTTAATGAATGCATGTGCATGTTTTTCAGATCACATTCCAACTTTGGGTTATTGCAGTATCAAACATATCAAATGAGCATCAAACCCGATCCACTCTGCGTATGCTGTATATCATGTTCTCATAATTTGGTTTGTGGTCGACACTGGAGCCCCGGGAAGCAGAGATAGGTGAAAAAAAAATAAAAATGATAATAACATCTGATGCAGCCATCAGTCTTCCATAAAGACTGAAAACAAACACTTAAAAAAAGCAGGACCTTTAGCGTGACCTGTGTCCATCTCTGTCATAGTTTGGACAAAAAAGGAAGACGAGTCGGGACTAAAAATAATATCACACTAGCAATTAGTTGTTAAAATATAACGTAGAAAAATATAAGGTTGTATGACGGTTTGACACTTTACTCCAACCCACATTAATATATAAAAAGAATGTCCGATATTACTTTTTGCCAATATCCGATATGAACCGATACCGATAAAGGTCTGATAATATTTATTTATTTATCAGTATAAACCACTGTATGAGTTGCTGTCACCAACATTCTGCCTACAATCCCCTGATTAATAAAATAGATTAATTAAATGAGCTGCAACGCTGCCATCTAGTGACTTCACTTTAACATACATCCGTTTATCCCCAAAACTATTTTTAGAGCAAACATTATTTGGCGAAACCCAGGCATTGCGTTATTGGGTTTTCATTATGGGAGAAACAAATGAAAACAATTCTTACAATTATGCTAATATTGTGCCGATGATATCGGTCGGTCGATATTATCGGACATCTCTAACAAAAGGCAAAGGCAACATCACATTTTTACAAAATACAAATGACCAAAGTTAGGCCTGTACAGGCCTGCCTGCAGTCCAGATATGTCTTTTAATAAAAATGTCCGACTCTATAAAAGGCAAAAATGCAAAAAAAAAAAATGAGACAGACAGATCTATCTATTTAACACAATCAAGTCGAATCACGAATGACCATTGACCTATTTTACAAAGCTGCACGAAGCCCCTAAAATAACTGTACCACACTTGGTGGAATGGATTCAGACATAATACAAAAACCATGTGACCTCTGGCTCAGAGCGAGACTCTCTTAAAACCAAGGAACCATTGAAGGAACCAAACAGCAAAGCAAACCATTTCACACATGGTTTCCAGGACACGCATAAAAATATATTTACTGCTCAGCTAAAGTCCTCGACCTCTGCGGAGACAGAGGCGTGACGCAGGAGACGACATGGAGGGAATTTTACGCCTCATCACTTAACGCTGTGGGAGAGAATGGTGGAGAACAACGTCTGAGAACATGACATTTTAGTTCTGTATAGGTGTAGAAATAAAAAAAAAATTAATGACTTTTTTATTAGATCCAGATTTTCATTATTTATCCCAACGGGGCAATAAGATATTTGCATTTAAAAATTGTAGTTTGGTGGGAATTTACAAATGACTCTGATGTCTTCTGGAACCTTCTGGATGTCGTCCTGTTGCTGAACTTCCTACAGTTACTACGATTCACAGTTAAACATCATTTATTACATTTATTTTTAGTCCTGTTATCGTGCCACAAAAATGCAAACGTGCAAATAAAATATCAAAATAAATTTCCTGATTGATAATTCAAACTTTAAGATGCCTCCTTCATCGACATGTATGAGCGCACGTTAAAACAAATATGTTAAAGAACTAGAAATAGAACTAGAATGAGAGCAAAAATAGTATAAAATTTTTTCCGCAAGACGGGAAAAAACTGCGACAAAGTGAAGTACAGTGGAGCCTTGAGATCCAAATAGAGAGAAAATCACGTTGATAATCCAAACACAACACGGGAGACTCGTGTACGGAGGTCGACGAACACGTGAAGTGAACGAGTGAGGCGGCGTGGGCTGCTCCAAGTGCTCGGCCCCCTAATGTCGGCGTCTATAAGCTTTACTCGTATCTCGAGGTTCCACTGTACTGAGGGCTGCTCTCACTGCTCTACCTTGATGTGATGCACAGCTAGTTTAAAAATGTCATTTTTTTTCATGTTATATTTGTGTTATAAATGACACAAATTAACCAGAATTATTGCGTTATCATTTTCCTTAAAGAAACATCTTTTTTTCTGAGCTGGCTAACCTCACTGACCCCAAACTACGCCGCTTGATTTGTCTATCATGGTAAGTGTAAGGCCGCTTCTATTTAAACAGGCAAATTGTTGGCCACCCATACAGGCTGCCTCATGTAATACATAATGCTATTTATGCCTGATGGCACATTACTGGGCACGGGAGGATGTCTCTCCAAACAACACGCACACAGAGTTACTGGGCTCCACCCAAAGAATATCTGTTGAAACTGCAGAATTCAATCAGCCATACACCGTCATTGGGCATAAAAAGAACTTCATGCTGGGACTATTTTAAACGTTCTGGACCAAAAAAAAAAAAAAATCTCGTGCCAAAATTAGCGTTTTATCAGAGCGTGCCTGTGCATGTCTTAAATAAACGTTACTGTGTTGAGTGAGATACAATGGATCTGTACGACTTCACCACAACCCTGGGCATGAACGTCAACAGTGCGTCAACATGGCCCGCTCCCATTGGTCAACCTAGTTGTCAAGCGTGTATTGTGTTTATCCATGTCAGCCAATCCCTTCACCCACTGTCCACGTTCAAGGATGTGACTGAGGACCACTAGAGGGCTCACACTTCACACAGACATGACAAATATATCACTAACATATCCTTAACCTCCTTAACTTGATCCTTAACTTTAATTCAAATCAGGAATCTGGAATCTTGTCTTCCTCCATGGGGACCTGCAAATAGGTCACCACTAAGACAATGTCTCCCTACAAGTAGAGTACATTGACAAAACAGGTCCCCACTAAATTCCATAGAGTAAGAATTCAAGTTTCAATGTATTATATATTATACTCTTTACTCATGTTGGGTAAAAATCTGAATTTTAGACTCGATCATGTGTCGTGGAGGCAGAGTTTTTACAATAACCTCTGTTCTTCGTCGTGTTTCCAGTGTTTATCTTTTTCCCTCCAGTTCTGACAGCGACTCAGGGACCGACATTAGCTCTAGTTATATGCGTATAACTGATCATGTGACAAATAAACTCCTGACTCCTTAATTAAGAAGTGACAGAATGTGTGAGTAAATGAGATAAATGAGCAAGTGGAAAGATAACGTTGCGGAGACTCGGTCCATTTCTGTGGACAGTGCAGAAAAGAGTCGTGTCAAAGTTTCTGGCCAGGGCGCAGAAAACGGACGGAGAAAAGTGTAAAAAGGTGAGTTGACAATAAAACAATAAAAAAAAAAGGTGACGTTCGTAAGAGTTATGTACGGTTCAGTCAGGGTTGAGCCTCCAGCTCAGACTTTGTCACAGAGAGGAAAATGCTGAGCTTATCACCCGGAGATTAGAAATAAGTGGGATTGCGGGGACAGACGGGGTTAAAGGCCTTGGAGATGAGATTAAGTTGATATGGACGAACGCCACCAAGAGAGAGCAGAGACGCTGGAGATGTGGCTGCCAGGCAGGAGGGGAAAAAGACGACCCCTGGGGGAGATTTATGGATGTAGTGAAAGAGGACATGGAGACAGTTGGTGTAACAGTAGAGGAGGGAGGATGGAGGGAGAAAGAGGAAGAAGACGATCCTCGGTGGTGGCCCGGGAACAGAAAAGGTTATTAATGGGTGTATAGTAGAGCAGGGCCCTGAACCCTGTGGCTTGCCACCTCCTCTGGACACTTGTCAGCATCAGGATGACAGTAATATGTGACACTGGTGAGTGGACAGCTGGTTAACATCGTCCAATCAGACGACATTATTAATGAATGGCAGCGTCGTCCGTATGCCTTATTGCACAGGCGTCGAACTGAAACCCACTCAGGGTTTGACGCCCCCGCCTCATTGGCTGCCAGTTAGTGTTGAGTGTAAAGTGCGTCATTTTGACCTTTGGTTACAAACAGTGGCGCTACGTACTGCAGTGACAGTGTCTGACAATGATCGATCAATGTATTGTTATCACCACTAAACATGTATACAGTATAGTGTTTGATTTACAGCGAAAATGATTTTTTTTTTCATCAATTTTTTACAATTCTCATTTGGGTAAAATATGTAATTGTCAACAGTTTAAACAATTTAACCAAAAAGAAAATTCTGGATCCATCCATCCATCCATCCATCCATCCATCCATCCATCTTTCTCCATGTGTTTTTGTTTCTACAGACTGAAGGGGATGTGGAGAGCACCGTGAACATTCTTAACGTCCTGGATGAACTTCTGTCCGCCGGTGAGACAACGTCAGATTTGGCACATGAGTCTTTTCAGTTTCTACCATCATCTGTCCAAACTGTAATCTAGTCCATTTGAACCAAAATGCGTCACGATGGGATGTTCTGGTTGAATCTTTAATTGTCGCCCCCTTCAGGCACTGATCGACGTATCCAATATTTAATAAGTAAAGGAGGCAGTGAGGCATTGTTGGAGGCACTGGTCAACACCGCTCGCAGTTTTTCCCTAAACTACACCGTCCTACTGCCGCTAGTCCACCTGCTGGTAAAAGTTGGACACAGAGGTGAGAAAAACACATGGAGCTCAGAAAGTAGAAAAATGAAGAAGTCAAAATGTTCGTCGAAACGTACATCACTGCGATGCTGAGCTTTTAAAGATTGTTAAAGGATCACTGAGGATCTGTGGCCCAGAAACGAATGATCCACGGGCTGCTACTGGCCCAAAGACCAGGACTTGGGGACCCCTGCTTCCGTCTCTCCGTTTCAAACCAATGTCTCATCTCTCTGTGACAGACAGGCGTATTGGTCGGAAGGCCGAGGAGGCTGGAGCCGTTCTTCTGGCTCTGAAACTTCTGAAGCACAACACCAAACATGCGAAGCGGGCTACAGCGTGTCTGCTGCTCATCCAAGTCTTTGCCTCCGCAGGTACCACCAGTGGGTTTATACGTCACCCTATTAACACACACTTATTAACAATATCTTTGCCAGTGGGAAAAACCAAGTCGGTGCGTGTCACTGGATCTGCACCGCGGGAACTTCAATAGTATTTTTTTCTTTTTTTTTTACGACACTGTAAAAAGCGGTGCTGCCAGCCCACAGGGCACATTAACAGAGAAGAGTTATCTCCACACACATACCAGCTTTATGGGACACAATGAAAACTAATATTTGCGAGTGACTAAAAAGAAAAAAAAAAATTAAACTGTATTTCCTGACAGTGACGTTAGGGCCACTTCAGATTATGAATTTTACATTTTTAACATTTTGCTCCAGAAATATTCTGAAATTTGGTTACAATTTTATTCTTTTATTCAGAATTAAATCTGAATAAAACCCTGAAAATCCTATTTTATTTCCAAACTCTATACCTAAAGAGCCACGCTCAATGAAAAGCCAGGAAAAAAAAAATCTCAATTAGGACCTTGTTCCTTGTTCTGTATTAATTAACTCGTGTTAATTAGTGTTTCCACTTTTGTCTTCTTTTTCAGTATCTGCGGCAAACCTGATTGGAGGAAACCAAGGGCTGGACGTCATTTTCCTCCTCATCCCTCAGTATACCACCAGACATCTGCAGACCATCAAGTATGTCATTTCTGCTTCCACACTGAGCACTTGACAGGAGAGGAAAATTATTTGTCTATCAAAAAAAAAAAAAAAAAAAAAGAAAACCAAAAAAACCCACCGTTTGATGTTTGTTGTGGTTTGTGGGATCATTTCCAGACCTGGTAGTGACCGTGCCAACACCCTGACAGCAGTAAGCAGATGGCATGACCTGTAGTGTAAAGCCCTTGAGCGGTCATCGGGACTAGAAATTCAATATGGAAGTACAGACCAAGTAGAAACCGCGAGACAGTTGAAGTGGAACGCCTGCTGAAAGTGAAGCGCTTTATCTCAGGGTATCTGCTGATGAACTGTTAACAGTGGAAAACACAGAGATAAGCCTTGACGTTAACAGTGGGACGTACACATTTGTCTTTAACCCCGTGAATGACCGGTTGGTTTACTACGCTGATGTTGAATCATCAACTTTCCGATGTTAGCTGGTAGCAGCTAGACACGTGAACCCAGGGAGCAGAGGTGTTTACTCTCAAGAAGATGCTCGTGACGGTGGACGGGCGACACTGAGGGACCCATGTCAGGTTTTTGTCTGTGGAAGAAAACGCCTGAAAACCTTCAAGAAAACCCAGGAACACACAGGGAGAAGACGCACCTCCACACAGAACAGAACCACCAGGACAACAAAAACATGCTATTCTGTTCAAAATCAAAACTTTCCAGGACTTCAAGCACTTTGAACACCCCTTGATCTCCAGGCCATCACTGCCGAGTGTCAGCTCATGTGCAGAAAGATACATAAAACTGCCAGAAGCGCTGGCCTCTGGCTGACCCACGCAGCTAAATGAAATATGTTTCTCAGAAGGCAGCAGTTGACCCCGGCGACTTGTTTATTTTTATTTTGGCAGTTTGTGGATCTCAAATTAGAATCACGTTAGCCAGACAAGTGTCTGCGACGGCCTGTTCACCGACTGCTTGGCACAAACTCTCACTGAAATGAACGAGTCTTGAGGTTTGATGACATTTCAAACCATTTTTCAAACCAGGAAACCTGGCCGTCTTAACCGTACAGTAGATACAGGCGTTCTCTCCATTGGAACAAACTGTACCAGGAACTCAAAGTAATGGAACCATTTACCGTAAAACATTTAACTGGAAGACTAAATTTTCAAACTTTTCAAGTAAATGACAAAAGAAAATCAGGCAACCACCACGGACGCCTCGGTCCAGAACTCTGAGTCAGGCTCTGGGTGAAGTGACGTGATGCTGCTCTTCCTCGTACACCTCTGCTCACAGGTCTGTCATCATGAGGACATGCATCGTTGTAGTTGTAATAAACGGTCAATATCAATATATGCTGTGTGACCTTATTATAAGGCAATGAAATGCTCTGGGGCCCCCACGGGGCCACACACTATGACCTGCACTCAAGGACAAACTTGGACGGCTCAGTCCAGATCGAAATGATGAGAAGTGTCAGAGATTTTAAGTTTTAAATTTAAGGGTTTTTTTTTAAAAAAATTTGATGTTTTCTCTGACTATTATATTGTCTGCTTTTATCTTTTATCAATGTGTTATATTGTGAGATAGCTGGTTGTTTGGCGTGTCTTCTAGACCAGCGTTTTCCAAACTTTTTCTCTAGGGACTAGGGAAGTCACAAACCTTCGCGACCCAAGTCAACAGACATCGTTTGTAAACTCTTGGGAAACATGATGTGAGACAACCCAAAAAAAAAAAAAATCTCTTGTGACCCACCTAAGGGTTGCTACCCAGCCTTTGGGAAATGTTCTCAGACATGTGTCGTATACATGTGCTAGACATGTCACCCCCCCCCCCCTCGCCACCCCATAAAAGCAGTGGGTACTAATGGCAACATTCCCTTTTTAAAGAGAGTATAAGCTGGGTTGGCCTGGGTTGCAGTGACAACGATTGCCATCAGAAGAAATTGCCGCTGAAACATTATCTGGTAGCCAGGTGGCCGCGCGCCACCCAAAATCTACCGCTCCAAAACACAAATGATCTAGATGGACCGGTGTTCACGTGGAATCGCTTCAAAATCAAAGAAAGAAAAATCTAGATGTGGATTTTAAGAATACTTTTCAATAATAAATAATAATAAAAAACATTAGTGCCATTTTACCATTTTTCCCATGTTACTGATGCTATGACTTTGTCTTACAGACTCTCTCATCTTGACTAAATGCTTTCAGGCAGGATCTTTTTTCCATCATTTTGTAATTTAAAAAAAGTTTGTTTTTAGTAATGAGAAATCCTCTCTTTCTTTCACAGAGCAGCAATCAATGCCTTTGCAGCACTGTTGTGCACAAGTAAGTTTTTCAAGATAATTTTCAAATGTCTGTATTCTCATAAATTCACTTAGTGAAAGCAATTGTTTTATTATACTAACTATTATTATCTGTGACAAACCTTATTACCCAGACAACTGCTTTTCCAACCCCGGGGGCATGTGGGTTCACACCTGGGGTGCCCTCCTGCAGGGGTCACTGGAGTGCTGTCCTTTTAGGCTCAGAACGATGATTTATGAGCTGATGACATGTGTGTCTGTGTGTGTTTGGTCTGGTTTAGGTATACTAGTGGGGACACGTTCTTCTATCTTAAATGTGAGGACGTGGGAACTTTTTTGCACAATTTGAACAACTGCACTAAGATGAGGATATTTTAGGATTTAGAACTCACTAAGATTGGCATGTTAGGTTTAGAGGAATAAAAATGATATACATATTTATTACCGTAATCAGAATTCAATTACACCACTTGTAGTGCTTTATTTACTGAAATGTTTTTTTTCCACTCACACCCATTTGTGCAAACTGATCGCACACCTACCGTGGGTTTAGACAAATATGTCAGAGGTGATTGATTAATTACAGCTTGTAACATTCATTAACAATAAACATCCATGTCTATTTTATGACCACAATATTGAAAGGATCCCACTGCATAACTTAAATAACAGATCAAATGTCACCCACTGCATATCTGCGCAAGGGCTGCATTTCCAGCCACTCCGTGCTTTTCATAGCAGGAATATTCTGGGATCAAGTTCCAGAGCGACCGGGCTCTTCCTAATTAGAAGTTAGATGTTCTCCCGTGTGTGTGTGTGTGTGTGTGTGTGTGTGTATGGTTTCTCGAGCATCTCCAGCTTTTACTACAACGTCCTTCAACACCACCACTGCCACTCCAGCGTTTTATTAGCCCAGTGTCAGTTCGGAAGAGAAGAGAAATCAGTTTTGCACATAAATTAGAATTAATGCTGAAATACTGAAAACAAACCCTTTGTTTCTTCCTGTCCTTGTGTGCAATCCCCTCACAGAAGACAATGTCTGCTCGGCAGCGTCTAAAGGTTTCGTCTCTGGCCTTCTACGGCTTTATGAAGACTGGCACAACAAAGACACTCAACACGCTGCCGTGGAAATCCGCCATGCGCTGCTGAACTGCCTGCATAAAGTTACCCAGAGCGTTGCAGGCAGACAGGCTCTGACATCCAACGGGGGTCTGAGTCTGTTGTATCAGACCACACAGGTAAAAAGACACTTTCTTTGTTTTCCTTTTTGAATCAACAAACTCCTGGCCCGCTGGCCAATAGGGGGCCATGAACCACCCACATATAGCCCTCAACTACCGTATTTTCTGGACTATAAGTCACACAGGTCCTAGTATCTGCTACTCTTGAACCACTGAAAATGTACATGTTCATTATTTTCACACTGACAACCGCTAGAGGGCACTGGTGTTTTTGTTCTTCTTCATTATGCATTTTTTTGGCTGGCGTGACTCCAGTGCGACTTATAGTCCGGAAAATACGGTAGATGTCAGTGGTCGCCCCACAAAACCAAAAAGCCAAACGCTCCACAGATACAGTGTCTGGATAATGGATCTCCAGAGATGTTGATCACAATCCAACTTTCTGTCTCTGTGCAGACAAATCTATTGTGTAAGGCTACAGAGTGCCTGATAGAGCCCTCGGTGCAGCTACTGAGGAAGTGTCTTCCAAAAACACGTCTTCCGCTGACATCTGATCAGTCTGTTTACATCTTCCCTCTTCCTGGAAGACCACCACAAGCTGACCAGGATGAGTACACGGCACCAGGTCAACTACAGATTATTTGCAGTATAGATTATTTCCGATAACTATCACATCTTTAATAGTGTGAGTGAGTAAAATATATGACCCTCAGGATTCTCAAGGGTATATACAGTGGAACCTCGTTTTTCAAATTTAAGTCATTCCTGAAGGCCGTGAACCAAAAAGTTTGTCCAATGAAAATAATTAGATCGTAAAATATATGTCCCTCAGGATTCTCAAGGGTATATACAGTGGAACCTCGTTTTTCAAATTTTTCAAACAGTCACTCCTTTGACCTTAGCTTCTTCCATTCCTTCCTTCTTCTTAATGATGCTACAAATCCACCACTTTGTTAAACCAAACTGTAAAGACAGATCTGAAACTCCAGCTCCATTCTATAATCTTTCTTCACTTCTATTGTTGTTCTCACTGTTTTTCATTATCTGAGATTTTGTTCGTGAACCAAATTGTTCAAAAGTTAGGCATTCGACGACCGAGGTTCCACTGTATTTATTTATATATATATATATGTTTTGGATTTGTAAAGAATGAATTTTGAGCAAATTTTTCAGATTTTTCAAACAGTAAATTCAGAATTCTAGCCCGTGGGACATCAGGCTCACAAGCATAGTCAATTTTTGTTTTGTTTTCTTCTTTTCCTGTCCAGATAGGAGCAGCGAGGAGAGTGATGATGAATTTGGTGACAACCAAGAACCTGAAATCATAGATTTTTTATTTGGCACAATCTCTCTGTCTCTCTGTCTCTGTGCCTTTTGTTTTCTTTTGATTCAATATTCAAAAAGATGAACTGCAGCGTCATGTTGGATGCTCCTTTTGTACCCAGTTTTGGTCCCAAACCAAGAATGAATCAACCTGCTAAACATCGAAACATCATGGCCCCTGTCGTAACTGATGATCTTTCTGTATTTGCAAGTTCCAAGAACCGTATTTTTCGGACCATAAATTGCTATAAGATATAGTCGCAGCAGCTAGCTAGAGTACCCCTCATTGGCTGTCAGCGTGAAATTAACGAACATGTACATTTTCAGAGGTGCAGGAGTAGCAGACACTGGTACACAAGCCAAAATTCTAGTCTGGAAAATACGGCATCTTTAATTTGTTAAATTGCATTTTTAGGGCAATTTAAACCTGGTCGGACCATAACCTTAATCAACCCCAGAAAAATAACCCCAAGACTGGGGAATTCATATGTGTCTTTCTCTGTCCAGGACGAAGACTTGGAAACAGACCTTAACAAACTATGTCGTCGCCCAGAACCAGACAGACCCAGGGCGCTACTGAAGCAGTATGAACGCATTTGTCCTGAGCTCGTACACGAGTTTCAGGTAAAAAAAAAAGTGTTTTTGTATTTCTACTTTGTCTTTACTACATGGATTATAGTAGTAGATTCTGAGGGTATAGTGGGCTTGTACTTGTACGTCTGTGAGGTACTTACGTGTATCCTGTTTCCTAGGACTTGGACTTGAGTTCATCCTCACCATCACCTTCTCCATCGTCATCATCCTCAGATGGAGAAACTGAGCGTTTCTCCTCTAGGAAGGGTGACCAAAACTCCAGCTCGGATTCTTCCACCTCTCTTACGAACTCAGACAAAGAAACCTCAGCAGATGAAAATACAACAGGTCATTCAATGAGTCCTCATCCAACATCTAACACTCATACACACACACAGAGGATCAGTTATCTGTGGGGTCTACATCCAATATGTAAATGTATAAGTTTAGTGTTTCATTCCTCTGATATCTGGTGGGAGGAGCTTAGAAAATAAATATTTGTTTTGAAGATCTTTGAGCTCGACATCAGAGAAATTATTTTTAAATAAAATTAGACAAGGTAAACCCTATTTGTCTCGTCGATCATTTCCAAACGATCCTCCTTGTTTTGGAAGGCAACTATGGCAGGATGGATGGATGAAAGGATGGATAGATAGAAAAAATTCAACCCTATTGTATTAGGTAGATGTACAATTATTGAACAAACAAAGATGTATATCATCAGCATATAAAGATATTTTACACGGCCTAGATTTTACATTGTTTGTATTCTTTTTCTCCCTATTTGGGAAATCGTGTAGAAATCCAAATGTACAATTTTCTTTTTTCTTTTTCCCCTTCCTTTCTCTGCAGCCACTGGCCAGTTGGAGGCACGTGATTTCAACAGCCACAGCAGAATCTTAGGCTGTCAGAGCCCGGTTGAAGAACCCAGGTAGGCTCATAAGAGTACATACACACCTGGTGTTTAATTCAATGGGATCTCACAACCACTGCTGCCTTCCTTATCCACAGAGAGGGCAACTCCACATGTCTAGGAGAGGAGGAGCAGACTGAACAGGATGACAAAGAACAAGTCCACCATAGTGTCATGATAGAGAGGTTGTTGAAGAACCGCGGGGCCTCTATTCCTTATCACGATCCCAAAGTTTATCGCGAGGTTGCTGCCAAAACCAAGTCTATTCCAGGGTTCAACATTCTTGCTTTTCCTGATTTCTGGGGTCATCTTCCACCCGCAGGAAATGAACACATGACCCCGAGGGAGCCTAACATACAGAGGTAGTTCTCACTCAAAATGCATCTCCAGTACCCTCAAAACCTATTGGATTGAAATGCCATCAGTTACCAGACGTCCAACAGAAACGAAGACGTAGTTAGCTACATAGCAACGACTGAATACAATCATGTTTAGCTGACGATATGGATGTGGATCACTGTTATTAGACTGGCAAAATTAAAAATACGAAACAATTATCTAATGAATCAAAAATGTAAAAACCCCACTACAGTACTCTGTGGAACCCCCAGACGTCATGGACCCTGTAAGGACCTGTATTTTTAAATAGCTTTGAATGATTTTGAAACAGGATTTGCAGGAACACAATCTCTTCAAGATTAGTTATTTGTCTGCATATCTTTGTCTCTTTTAGGCAAAAAGTGTTTGAGGACATCCAGCGCTGCCTAAATCCATCCGACATCATCAACAGGGTCGTCTACGATCTTGGAGACAGCAGGTTGACAGACAGACACTCACAATGTTGACAACTATTAAGAATTTGAGTTATAATCAAAAAGACACTCACAATGTTGACAACTATTAAAAATTCAAGTAATAATCAAAGTATTTGTGGGTTTCTTTTTTTATTCCCAGTCTTCAAGGTCCGTCTGATTCCTTGAGGTTTTTCTCCAAGTTTGAGTCTGGGAACCTGAGAAAGGCAGTTCAGGTCCGCAGGTACGGACAAACATACACGGTCTAAGTCAGGAGCCAAGGAGGTGAGAGAGGGATAAGAACAAACGTCTCCCCTCTGCTCTCTTGTAGGTTTGAATATGATCTCATACTGAACGCAGACGCCAACTGTTCCCAGCATGCTCAGTGGTTTTACTTTGAAGTCAGTAATATGGAGGCAGACGCCCCCTACCGTTTTAATGTCATCAACTGTGAGAAGGGCAACAGTCAGTTCAACTACGGTGAGTCTACGTGAGTGGGTCTGTGTACATATACTACTATAATGGAATTTGTTTTTTAGCCATTGCATTCAATGTATAAAAATTTAGATAAAACTAGGGATGTCCGATATTAACTTTTTGCCATATCTGATATATTGTCCAAGCATTTAATTTCAACCGATACTGATATAGGCCTGGTAATATTTATGTATGAGTATACGATGAACTAAAAGAGCTGCAATGCTGCCATCTAGTGATTTTTTCTTTATAAACAGCCGTTTATCACCCAAACTATTTTTAGATCACACCTTGCTAAACCCAGGCATTGCGTTATTGGGATTTCTTATTATCGAAGGAAAACCCGATAACGATTCTTACAGATATTACATAATATGCTAATATCGGCCGATATTATCGGACATCCCTAATATAAAACCTAATTCTCTGTCTCTGTAAAAAATACTCAAAGCCTCTGTCAGTGATGTGAACCAATGTGTCTTCGTTTAATCCCTTTAGACCAGAGACCTGCACTGGTCCACTTTTCTGTTGTCTTTGTCTGTTGCAGTGTCTGACTGTCTATCTGTGCATGTGTGTGTACTGCAGGACTGCCGCCAGTGCGGAATGCAGCCAGTGCTGTACTCAGTAAGGGAAGCTCTGGATGGTAGCCCACAGTGGGTGAGAACGGGAACTGAGATTTGTTATTACAGGTATGAATGTAAGTGAGAATGAATGAAACTTTAGACCCTTGAGGGGAGAGAATCTTGTGCTAAAACAGCCAAACATTTGGACAACTGACATAAACATTCAAAGAGAGTGTGTATCCATGAGTACAGCCTAAGTTTGTTGGTAACAATTACTAAGATAGATGTGTAGAAATTGCCTAACTGTCACATAGTTTTACATTATTCTCACAGACCATGAAATGTTTCACTTGAATTTATATAAATTGGGTCCAAATAAAATATTAATAAAATAAATTGGCAAAACTAAGTCTAAGTATCTGGTGGAACCCCTTTAACCTAGTTCTAGGAAGAGGTTATTACAAATGATTAAGGTTGGAGACTTGACCACTGCTAACAGAATGCACAAAGAAACTCCTGCCTTAGAAGAGACTTTACTTTACCTTTAATAACTACTTTGTTCAGTTTGCATTAACTAAAGGATCACTGTATGATTAGGGAATGTTAATGCTATCACGAGCTGCGTTGATACATTTCAGATTTACTGTTTTCTGATGTTATTTGTTTGTTATGTTTCCTCTTAGATAAAAAACAAAAAGAAAAAAGATTTTAATGACAGTATGCTCACAGTGTTTTCTGCCTCAGCACTAAATGCTAGTAGTGATTCTCATGAGCATTTTGCACATATCCGACTGAACGTCATCCTCTGTTCCTTCTTTGTCTCCTGAAGAAACCACTACTGTCCTGCTCGAGGTAAAAGGAAAACAACTTTCTACACTCTGACCTTTACCATCAGCTTC